>NC_069674.1:21436134-21739164 GCF_023699985.2 Odocoileus virginianus
GGCTAATGAAGGCAGCTGAGGAAGGGACCAGAGCATCAGTAGTTTGCAGAAAATTATGGTTTTCCATGAAACTACTTGTTGATATTGCCTTTTAGGGAATGAGCTAACATCTGTTTCATAGGCTTGATTATAGTAGGCTCTTAATTTAGTGGTTCTTATCCAGGGTTATTGATTTACATGTAATCTTGTGAAAACATGTTTCAATAACCAGTACTGCCTAAAGTTCTGTCATATTTTGGGTTTTGATCATTGCACCCATATCCATAATATATAAAGTTTCTCGTATAGACAGATGAGTAGAGATTCTTGATAAACAGGATGGACACTGATGTGGTATTAAAACAAAAACACTGAAGTATCAAAGATGCAGATGACAGAATACATTCACATACATCTCATTTGCTTGTCATGGCATCCTTTGAAATTGGCATACTCTGCTCTCAGCCTCTCTACTATCCATAGTCTCATCCACCCCCGTGACTCTAGCCATCAGCTGTAAACCAGCAACCCTTGCATCTAATCAAGGCTGTAGTTTTGGGCATGTAACATTTAACCAATCTTCTCTTGCCACTTGCCAACTTTCTGAGGACCTGATGTTCTCTTTCTCAGTGGGCGAGATGGCCATCCCCATCATAAATCCAGCTGTACTCCTTGCCTTCCCTCTCCCCTTTTCCAAATCCTGCTGATTCCATTTCCGCATCACATTCAAACCTGCTGCCACAGACCTTGTCTCCGCCTTCCTGACATTTTAGCCTTTGTTTCTTCAAGCATACTCCTGAGTGCCTCTGGGTTCCACATTGCCACATTGGGGTGGCTTACCTGCAAGGACACTCTGCTCTATCGCTGCCACATAGGAAATTCTGCAGTGGCCTGCCACAGTCTTCAGGTTGAGCCGTAGCTTCCGTCTGGCACCAAGGGCCTGTCTCCAGCCTCTGCCTGTGCTTGCCTCTGCTTCCTTATTATCTCTGAGTGCTGCCTTATTTCTAAGTGCATTTTAGATTCTGCTGCCTTATCTCTGAGTGCTGCCTTATTTCTAAGTGCATTTTAGACCCTGCTGCCCAGAGCCTCTGGCATGTTGCTCTTCCATGCTGCCATCCCTCCGTGCCTTAATGCCTTAGCCTTAGAATGTCCATCTACATCTTTGCCACCTCTTTCTTGAGCCCCATCTTTCAGAAACACTTTGGTCAGCGTTTTGCATCCACTGTGGAGTTCTGTTTTCCTTCCTCTCTGTTCCTGCTCTGCTTCCCCAGGGCACAGAGAAGTCTTAGAAGACAGGTACCTCTGTTTCTCCAGCACTTTGTACCCTATGTGGGGCATACACCTTCGCAGAACATTTCCCAAGTGTGAGTCTGCTCACATTTTAAATAATTAAACGACTTATTCAGGGTTATAGGGCTAGGTTCAACTAGCAACAGCTCCAGGTCCAAAGTTCTCTTATTCTACTTCTGTATATGCTGTTTTTTGGGTTTTTTTTTAAAGTAAGTCGAGATAATGAACCAAACCTTTGGTCTTAGTTGAGTTTTCCTCTTTTTTTTTTTTTTAAGGAAAAAAAAAAGAGTATTGTTGTTAAAATAGCTTGTTAGTATGGCTGAGTGCTGGTAGTCTCTGCCATAGGTGAAAAATATCAGCCACAGATCTTTTCAGAAATTTCTATAAATAACACAAACTCAATAAAACCTTCGCATTACTATCCTGAGGGTGTAGCCAGGGGAACTGTGTCCCCTGTGAATGATGCATTTAATTAAGTTCAACTTTAATGTTTAACGGCAATAACTAGACAAATTTATTACTCCCAATATTTATATCTTATAAAGTATTAACTTGTAGCTGGAAAGCAGTAATCATTTTGAAATGAATTCCAGAGTCACAATAATGTGGGGTTAATTCACGAGGTTGGTACTTGCAACTTTGGAGTCTAATCAGGTTCTTTTAAAATTAGCCCCACTTAAATGAGAAATTGTCTCTTACCCATTTTTTAGAAGATTAGAATCTCTTCCCTTTCTGATGGAGACTGAAATGGTTTTCCCCACCTTCATTTTTCCTACTCTGCTGCTTCCCGCCACACTCCATTATTGATGTTATTATATCATAAGGATTGTTTTTTGTTTTGAGAATTTTTCTCCTGGAAATTCCCCCACTCTTTTCCCCTTTCAAACAGATAAATTCAAAGAAAGAATAACCCTTCTTTCATCCATTATAAACGATTTTTCATTTGAGCATGTCATCTTGCTTTTTGTTACAATGGAGATCAAAGGGATATAGGTTCATCGCTAGTGTTCAGCAGTTCTTTTCAGTTCTGGACCTTAAAGAAATAAGATCTAGTTTAATTTGTAGCAGCTTTAGATCTCTCAGGCATGTGGCACTCAGACGGGTGGCTGTTACTGCATGCTGTGTGTGTGTGTGTGTGTGTGTTTTAAGACAATGAGGGAGCTGGAAACTTGGTACTTCATATGCTTTGCATATCCCAAAGATACAAATCTCAAAGGAATGCATTTGTGTTGAAATAGTACTTGTTTCTATTTAAACTAAGTTGAGAGTCCTTTAAAGATCCCCATTTAAAAGTATTCATTCCACAGTTTCAACGCTGGTGTCATAGAAATTTTCAGTGTTCCATTGCTTGGCTTTTTGTTTTAAAAGAGCCTTTTAAAGAGACATGGGTTCAGTCCCTGGGTTGGGAAGGTCCCCTGTGGTAGGAAATGGCAACCCACTCCAGTGTTCTTGCCTCAAAGATGCCATGGACAGAAGAGCCTGGCGAGCTACTGTCTGTGTGGTCACAGAGAGTCGGACACAACTGAGCATGCGCATGCACATTACTGTAAGATCATTACTGGGTAATGTTAAACCAAAACCTTACCATTCAGTAGGCTTACCATCTGATCATTTTTAGTCTTTACACCTTCTATATGATGTATTCCTTCTTCACTGAAACCAGGCCTCTTTCTCCCAGTGTCATCACTGTCCCTGATCTCATTCTTTGTGGTCCAAGTCTCATTCTTCTTGCAGTTGCATTGCATATTTACTCTAAGATTTATAAGTCAAATGTTATTTTATGGTTCTGATGAATTGCATAGTTTATTAGTGTTATCTGCTAAGGATTGCACTACTTTCAGAAATTCAGTAACCACTCATTATTGCACAGAACTAATAAATACTGAAACAGGGCATCTATGTATTCTGTGCTTATTTAATTCTGCTCCTTCCCTAGATCAAGTTGACCTTCGCCTGTATCCACTTTTCATCTTTGGGTGCAAAAGCATTTAAATAAAATTTTGGAAGCTAAAGGCCAAAATCATGTTTGGTTGCTGCGTGGGTTCTATCTTCTAGTCTCTCTCCCATTGACAAAGTCTGTTGAAAAAGACTGTTTACTTGAATGTAGAACTTGGGTTCTAATTTTTATTTTACTTTACATGTAGTTTTATGGATGAGGATCTGAAGGAACATAAAATTCTCATTTAGAGTCAGTTTAACAGAACCCGAGATCCCTGTTGCTAAGAATTAAAAAAAAATAAATTGTATTCAAAGTCAATACTTGTTGCACTTTCAGAAATCTGGCCATTGCATAAATGGAATAACAAAAAAAGTTTTTTCTTCTCTATGACTATTTTATATTTATTTCCATTTATGTTTTCTAATCATGTCAATTCTGACCATATAGAAAAAGTGGTTTTGGAATATCCAGTCGCACATAAATCTGCCTATAAATTGATAGCCACATTCTGTTCAACTGTGTTGAAAGATATAAACATATAGACATTTAAAACCTGCTAAAATGTCAACTGAAATGGAAAAGGATTATTAATGTGATTTTTTAAATAATTAAACAAAAAAAACAAATGTATTAGCAGATTCCATTGATACATTTGAATTTTTGATGTTATGACATTGTTGTGACAGTGTCTATTATGACATGTGGAAAGGTATATGCTTTGTTCTCATTTGAGCAAGATGTTATTCTGATTATTTGAAATTCATATTCTAAGTGGCTCTGTTTATTTTGGTTTTCCTTCTCAACCATTTTGAGATTCTGCCTCATGAGGGAATGAATCAGTTTTCACATGAAGCATGCTCAGTCATGTCCAATGCTTCGTAACTCATAACCTATAGCACCCCCCCCCCCCCCCTTTGTCCGTGGGATTTTCCCAGCAAGAATACTGGAACAGGTTGCCATTTGCTTCTTCAGGGGTTGGATCAAACCCAGCTCTCCTGCATTGCAGGTGGATTCTTTACCAGCTGAGCCACAAGGGAAGCCCCTTCACATGGAGGTTTACTGGTAAATCTATTTAAGGTGTACCTTAGTATGTTTATTCAGGAACACTCAGCACGACCATGGATGGTGTAGATTTGATGAAGGAAGACCATTTGGAATGGTATTTGCTCAGTGGCCAACATATGACATAGAAAAGCAAGAAGTAGGTGCTTTGTGGATAGATTTCCCCATACCTACAGTAAAGGTAAGTAGCCCTGAATTAATGTTGGGTGTCTCAATTTTGGCTAAAACCCCGAAAGTGAGTACAGTTCTGTAAAAATTGATCAGACCACTTGGACTCAAATAATCAGAACTAGGTCTCAATCAGAATAATTTCATGCTTAAGGGAAAAATATGACTTAGCCATTTCAAAGTTGTAACAGATATTCGAAGAAAATTCCAATATATCGTTACCTGCTGGTAAGTTTGAGGGTATTGTTTTTTTTCTTTTTTTTGGTGTCTGGAGGGAGAGAAACAGATTACAGTGTCATGATTTTTTTTAACAGTGAGCATAATGTGGGCTGTGCAAGGCCCGGCACAGACCGCAGACTCCTGTCTGTGCGTGGGATGGGGGCAGTTCTCTAAAACTCTGTGGCCTTCTCTTTGGTATTTGGGCTTTGGAGGAGATGAACTGAATATTGTTGAGCAGAGGTGCTTGGTGGTAATACTAGTAGTTTTGCTTGGGAGAGGTTACACATAATGTCTCTGAACCGGTTTTTAAGTCTGGTTTAAGAAGGTTTGCCAGCCCCTTCTGCCTTCCTGAGGAGACGGCAGTTGTGCTTCTCCAGCCTGGTCTCTGTGCTCCTGACGCTGTCTTCATCAGCCTCACGTGCCCGCCCCTTCTCACCTTAAGCAGCTTCCTCCTCTTTGCTCTCCAACCTTCTGTCTACCAAGTTGACAACAGGTTTCCCATTTACTCTGTACATTGTCTTTATCAGCTGACTAAAGCCGATTCAGTCCATACACATCAAGGGGAAAATTCAGGAGGGAGGTGGCATTCCTTTGCCCCTCCCGTTTACAGGTTTCTTCTGACTGGGCGTCCTTGGGCCATTGTTCACTCCTGCTGAACCTTTGTTTCCACATCTGAACAGAAATGTGTCTTGAAAGGAGGGATTTCTCAAGGCCTTTGAAACTGTAAAATTCCTTGTCTAAAAGTTCTGTGGTCTGTGGGGAAATGAGTCCTCTTACTAACCCAGAGTCGTCAGCGTCTGAGACTTGGTGATAAAAAGCCCAATTTAGGTCTTGCCACTGCCTTAGGACCATTTTCGAAAGGAAAAATACATTCAGAATTCCAAACAGTTGCCTTTAGAGTGTCGTCTTTGGAAGATAACTTAGATAACCCTTTTTTTGTACTTTGTGTTTATATCCGTGTGTCTTATTTTTTTTTTCGTTTGTAAAAGTCTCCAGCTCTTATTAATTTCAGTTTATTTACCTATAAATTAAGATTCTTGACACCTCCTTCAAGCAAGCATTGGGTTTATTTACTGCTTACATTTAGGATGAGTCTAATATGCAGAGATGTGTTAGATTATTAATCTTATTACTTTGGCAAAGGACTGTTTCAAAGGGTGAGTACTGAAACTTGCCCTAGTACTTGGAATTTATTTGTTTTTATTACATTTCATAAATGAAATTTCAGAGCCTGGAGGAAAATAGTGGGGTTAGTATATTTCAGGAATACATAATTGGCTTCAATTCTTTGGTAGAGAAGAATTTTATAAAATTAAAGTATCATTATGAGTAAAGTAGCTTTTTGCTTGTGTATATATGGAGCCTCAAATCTTTTAAAAATTGGAGTCATAATTTACTCAAATGTAATAACATTAAAGCTAAAATATTGCTCAGTTTGTATATATGACTGTTCCCCCCGTCCTTGTTCCACATTTAATGGTGTTCCATGGTTTTTGCTTCTCCATGGTGATTTGTCATGAGAACTGGCTAGTCATAGCTGGGAAACAACTTGCATCCTTGGGAGCCCAGAGGAGGATGTTATTGCTCTTTTAGCTCAAGCAGTGCCTGTTTCTGTACTTCTTTTCCAGCCAGTAAATGTGGGTAAGAAAGCATAAGACAAATGTGTTTAGAATTATCTTTACTATAAGCATTCAACAAAGAAGCTAAACTGTAATGGGAAGTGTGATTTGAAAAAGCTGTTTTCATTATAAACTACTTACTGGGCCAGATTTTTATAAAGGTAATCTATGAATAACTTTTTAAAGCCAAGAACATTTAAAAAAATATTGGTGCATGAAACAATTACATGAACAGTGATTGCATCTCCTTTTGGGACATAGCAAGCCTGCTATTCAAGTCAAAATGCCAACCACTTGCTCTGGGAATGGCTGGACCACTTGGTGGGCCGCCATATTGGACATAAAAGCAACTCGCCTCTGAACCATGCAGGAGCATTCTGTCAGCATCCGGGAACTCCATGACTGTGTTTGCTTATGTTTTTCATGACAGCAAACAAGTAAACAAACACCAATAAATAAAGAATAAGATAGGAAACAACATCCTGTCTATTTCTGACTCATATTTCTTATGTTTATGAGAGAATGTGTTTCTTTTCCATGTGTGTTTGGTCATTCAGTAAACTAGTGGTCCTGCATCGCAATCATCTGTTCTGCTTTTTTCAGAGGATCTGCATGTCAGATGAGCAGCTTCTTTGTACAGCTGTTCATTTTCTTCCCCTGAGTGTTGGACAGAGGGGTCAGCAGACTTTTTTTCTGTCAAGGGCCAGATGTAGATATTTTAGGCTTTACAGGCCATACAGTTTCTCTTGCAGCTACTTAACTCTGTCCTGGTGGCGTGAAAGCAGCTGTGGACTATACATAGGGGAATGGATGGGTTTGTGTTCCAGTAAAACGGGGATTTTGCTTTATTTCCAAAACAGGTGATGTGCAAGATTAGGTGCTTGAGCCATAGTTGATTGCCCCAGTGTTGGAATGATGGTTCCTGCTTTTCATGTGTTCACATATATAACACTGCTCCATGGATTACCTATATTATAAATAAAGGGATAGATAAAGGAGTGATTATTATGGGTGCTTCCAGGGTGCTCACTGTAGCTCTATCCCTTTCTCACTTAAGGCAACATCCCAGAAGTCCCAGGAATGAGTGTAGCTTATCACAGGGATAACCTTGGATCTTCTCTGATTTTGTAACAAGTAAACCAGTCAAAATCCTCAGTACTTCAGTAGTAGTATCTGATTACTCATCAAACTCCCCACCCCAGGCTTTTGCCATTGGCCTTTGAGAGTTCTGCTTTGAGAAGGCCAGTTCTTTGGAGTTCACAGTTGGAGTCTCATGGACCACAGTCTGTCAGAGTTGAAGCAAGACATCTCTGCTCATCAGTGGTGTCCACATGGGCCAGGTGGAGCTTGGTGTGTACAAAACGCTCTCTTGTGTTGTTCATAGAGGTATGTGAGTCAGGTGAGCCAAACAGTTATAGACCTTGTGGTTAATTGTCCTAGATCTTACCCTGTCCCTCCCTCCTGCAAGCTAAAATTGCTACAGACTGATCTTGAATACATGTGTCTGCATTTGGGTGACTGGAAAGTTTATTTTACAGATTTCTGGGAGGTGGTTAGAGATCAGCTTGTTTTGGGTTATTATTTGGTCAAAGAAGGGTAAACAGTTCATGTGAGTTCTTGCAAGAACACACCGAAATAGATGGGATTAGAGTTAGGATAACAGTTTTTTGGACACTGGTGCGAAGAACTGACTGCATAGAAAAGACCGTGATGCTGGGAAAGATGGAAGGAGGGAGGAAAAGGGACTGACAGAGGATGAGATGGTTGGATGGCATCACCGACTTGATGGACATGACTTTGAGTAAACTCCGGGAGTTGGTGATGGACAGGGAGGCCTGGCGTGCTGCAGTCCATGGGGTCACAACGAGTCAGACACGACTGAGCGACTGAACTGAACTGAAAGGTGGTATTGTTGATTCAGATACATGTAGCTCTTACTTGACCTTCTTACAGAATCCACTTGGTGGACAAAACAGCTTGCACCCCTCACAACATTTGATCTGCAATGTCCATGCCTCATTGGTCCATGCCTACCAGCCTTCTGACATTTCTTACCTGACCAGTTAAGTCAGATGTTCCCCAGGAATCAGTTGTGCTTGTTTGTAAACCTATTCCAGTTAGTTGTTACTGTTATTACATGTCATTTGTTGCTATATGTATGAAAAATAAGACAAGTGATTTGGAAAGACTTGTCCAGGTGACTTACCAAAAACTCGTTTTTGACTTAGGTGTAGGTGTGGGTGGGAGAACTGTGGGAGAGTGGAGGGAGGCGGCAGAATTGAGAAAGATCCCACTCACTGACTGCTGTATAAGGATCTTTACGTTCTCACTCATCTTTAAAGAAACCAGTTGAAATGGTAGGTAATATAATGTGAAGGTTGCAGGGAGCTCACCAGAGCCATGCTCCCAAGGCTCATTCTTGTATCGAGCAATTGGCACATAATTTAATGTTTTATTACAATTTAATGTATAAAGCACATATGTATCTTTTGGCTTTTACTTTGTGTTTTAAATATATTGTTTACTGGTCCTGATTGTATCTGAGTGCTTCCCAAATGTGCCAGAGTTTTGCATAGTCTTTTACTTATTCTCACCATCGCCTGTTGGAAGAGGGCCCGATTATGATCTTCATTTTAGCATTTGGGAATCCAAAGCTTAGATATCTAATGTAACTTTCCTAAGATCCCTAGGCTAGTAAATGCCACATGTGAGATGCAGTGTCTTTGTCTTTCTCATTATACCATCTCCCTGCCTGCAGCCAACTTGATATTTAAATGCAATATGAATTTTTTTGGAATAATGTAGTTGGTAAGATTTTAACTTATTATGAATTGCTAAGCTGATCTTTATTAGAATTAAACCTGGAGGGTGTCACAGGGTGAATCAACTTCAGTTAGTGCAAGAAATACAAGCACAACTTAACTTAAACCTTAACTATATTGTCCTTACATCTTTTCTGCAATCTGTTTTTCTTCTCTGGTTGCAAACATACCTACTTGGAATGAGTATATTTTTTTTACCTCTTAAAAAATGCTGTTAGGTATATGATTTAAAATGTAATAGGGCAGATATTACTAGCTCTGTGTTTTTAGATGGAGAAACTAAGGTTCATAGAATGTAAGTGAACTAAGAGAGAGATTTGGAAAACCACTAGGCCATTCAGGTATGACCTAAATCAAATCCCATATGATTAAACATTGGAACTGACAAACAGATTCGAGGGATTAGATCTGATAGAGTGCCTGAGGAACTATGCATGGAGGTTTGTAACATTGCACAGGAGGCAGTGATCAGAACCATCGCCCAAGAAAAAGAAATGCAAAAAAGGCAAAATGGTTGTCTGAGGAGGCCTAACAGATAGCTGAGAAAAGAAGAGAAGCTGAAGACAAAGGAGAAGAGGAAAGGTATACCCATCTCAGTGCAGAGATCTGGAGAATAGCAAGGAAAGATAAGAAAGCCTTTTCTCAGTGATCAGTGGAAAGAAATAGAGAAAAATGATAGAATGGGAAAGACTAGAGGTCTCTTCCAGATACCAAGGGAACATTTCATGCAAAGATGGGCACAATAAAGGGCAGAAATTGTTTGGACCTAACAGAAGCAAAGGGTATTAAGCAGAGGTGGCAAGAATACACAGAGAAGAACTATACAAGAAGATCTTCACGACCCAGATAATCATGATGGTGTGATCACTCACCTAGAGCCAGACATCCTGGAAGTCAAGTGGGCCTTAGGAAGCATCACCATGAACAAAGCTAGTGGAGGTGATGGCATTCCAGTTGAGCTATTTCATATCTTAATTGATGATACTGTGAAAGTGCTGCACTCAATATGCCAGTAAATTTGGAAAACTCAGCAGTGGCCATAGGACTGGGAAAGGTCAGTTTTCATTCTAGTCCCAAGAAAGGCAGTGCCAAAGAATGTTCAAAATACTGCACATTTGCACTCATCTCACATGGTATCAAAGTAATGCTCAAAATTCTCTAAGCCAGGCTTCAAAATTATGTGAATCATGAACTTCCAGATGTTCAAGCTGGATTTAGAAAAGGCAGAGGAACCAGAGATCAAATTGGCAACATCTGTTGGGTCATCAAAAGAGCAAGAGTTCCAGAAAAACATCTACTTCTGCTTTATTGACTACGCCAAAGCCTTTGACTGTGTACATCACTGAAAAGCAAAGTGGTGGGGAAATGTCAAATTCTACAAGACGACAATTTCTATCAGTGGAAGGCAGGAAACCCACCATAGATATTGGAGCAGCAGTGTGGGCCTTAGGACATTGCATCAGAATCACTGGAGATGCCCTTAAAAAGGCAGATGGCTGGAGCTCCACCCCAAACCTAATGAGAATGACCATCTCTGTAAGTGGAGCCAAGGTATTTATACCTTTAAGAAGTATCCTCGGTATTCTCTGCACTTTAATGCTTAAGAACTGCCGCCTGAATTGGAAAGCCATTAGACTAAGTAGAACTCTCTCTTTGGCACCCAACAGTACCTGACACTTCATAGGCACTTCAATTTCAAGGCTGCTTTGGAGAACTAAACTTTTGTAGGGGCAGATAAAGAAATTAGCAATGCAGTTGTGATGATTTCTTCATAACAGGATCACTTTGTAGAGAGAGGGCAAGAAATGCTTAGCATGAAGATAGCATTTTTCTAGAGAATGTACTATTTGATCAGGAAATCCCCACCTCAGGTTTCAAAGGATAAAATAAATGAATGGACTGAGAGGACTTAAAAGTGTCTTTCTTTGAAAGGTGTATGGAAAGTATCACTTGAGTGTTCAGACTTACTGTTAGCCCACATCACAGGATTTTGTATATAAAAAGGTATTATGGAATAGCTCTGGCTCAGAGCAGTGCCAAGTCAAAGAAACATTCGTGATGAAAATACTATCTGTTTGCTGAGTTTACCCCACTGAATTCCTGCTGAGGTGAGCTCCCACCATCAGAGCCCAGGGCCAGAAGGAGGAAAACAGGAGTGAGCAACTCTCCCCCTTACTTCCAATGTGAGCTACTGTTGGCTGTTCTAGAGGAAAGTTTATTTTGTTTGCCTGTTGTGGGGGGTTGTAATTTCTAGCTCAGGCTCAGCACACTTTTAGCAGTCCAAATTCTCTTTGGATAAATTCCAGCTAGCAGGAAAAGAGAGCTTCCAGTTAACTTTTTTTTTCTTAAGAAGTGAACACTTTTAAAAAGTCTTCAATGAATTTTTTTTAACAGTATTGCTTCTGTTTTATGTTTGGGTTTTTTGGCCAAGACATGTGGGATCTTAGTTTCTTGACCAGGGATTGAACATGTCCCCCCTGCATTGGAAGGCGAAGTCAAAGCTGCAATACTGTGGCCACCTGATGCGAAGAGCTGAGTTATTAGAAAAGACCCTGATGCTGGGAAAGATTGAGGGCAGGAGGAGAAGGGGATGACAGAGGATGAGTTGGTTGGATGGGATCACTGATCGATGGACATGAGTTTGAGCAAGCTCCGGCAGATGGTGAAGGACAGGGAAGCCTGGCGTGCTGCAGTCCATGGAGTCACAAAGAGTAGGACATGACTGAGCGACTGAAAAATGATGAGATGGATGTAGAGTTTGAATAACATAAAGCAAAGATCCACATTGCAGTTGAAAAGTTGGATAAAAAGATATTTTCCTATGTAATACAGATATTTAGTTAAAAGAGGAGAATGTTGAGGGAGATTACCTTCCCCTAGTATGTGCTGAAGTATTATATGGAGGATTACTACTGGCTCTTTTCTAGCTACATCTGAGTATGAGATTAATTTTTTTTTTTTTTTTTAAGGATTCAATTTCAGCAGGAGGGATTTAGTTGAAAGACAGGAACTTGTTCTGGTAGACGGAAAGTCTATAGGGTAATCTTCTCTGTGGAATTCTATAGAACAGTTTTAAGATTCTGTCCACATTTAGAATAATAAACTAGCTAACCAAGTGCAAAGTTCTACAGTTATGTATATTGATTTTACTCTTTTTTTTTTTAAACAATAGTGGGATCGTAAACTTGGATGCAGCGTGTAGCATTGGAATAGTCTCAAAGTAAATTATATACTTAGACTTTATTGTAAATAATTTCCTACCATGTTCTTTTCATTCTACAGGGAAAATAAAAAATGGTGGTAGAAAACAGTGTATTTAGGCAGACAGAGGCTTTGCAACAAAGTTTTACTTTTATCAGTTTATATCCTTTCCCAGGGAGTGATTTGGTTATTATTCCTAATTCTGCAAAAGAACATTTTAATGGTAGACCCCAGACAGCAGTAAACTTATTAGAATGAAGAATGGAAGAGGAAATGATGGATTTCAAAGTTAGAAGTATCTGAAATTCAGGGATAAGAAGTAATATTCAACTAGATTATTGGGGAATAATTAGAAAAATAGGTCATCAGACAAGAGACTTAGAAATCTTTCAGAGGGAGACTCAGGAATTCACTGGACTGTTACCCATATGTGTTAACTGTACAGTTTGAGATTCCAGAATGACAGTGCTAAGTTTGGCTTACCAGAGAACATTTTACTTTCTGTGAAAATTTAGTTTTTTATATCTCACCACAAAGCACCAAAGTTTTATATGCGCCAGCTATAATGTATCCTTAGTGTGTTTCATTCCTCATCCTCAAAGAGTAAAAAAATAGAGAATTAATTAAAATATTTAGTGAGGCAGCAATATGAGCAATTATTAAGAGAACTAAGAATGTGTTTGCTGAATCAGGATTGGGGAATTTTGAACTTATTTGTAATAGCACGTAGACTTACAGAAGTAAAAATGAGTCTTATGGTTACTAGGAGGAAAAGGGGGAAGAGATAAATGGGAGATTGGTATTGACATATGCACACTACCATATATAAGTAACTAATAAGGACCCAGGGAGCTTATAGATATATAAATTCTTCTCAATACTCTGTAATTATCTATATGGGAAAAGAATCTGAAGAGTGGATATATGTATACGTACAACTGATTCACTTTGCTGTATACCAGAAACTTAACACAACATTAACTATACTCCAATAACCAAAAAAAGGAATAGAGAAGATTTTCTCTAAAATGCCATTAATTATCTGGAGGGAGCAAAAAGAAATCCGACCACCAGTAAGGTGGTGGGTATATGATTAATGCTTAGGGATTTTTAGAGTCAGAAATACGAAATACTCAACTTGACCTCTTTTGAACTTTAAAACAAAACAAACAAAATACCCCTGTAACAGGTCACGTACATTTTTAGCTAAGGGCAAGGATTAAAAGTGAGGGAGTAAGAATGAAGAAGAGGAAATGAACAAAGAGAACGAGAGAGACAGAAGCTGTTCCTGGTAAGTGGAGAGAGAGATAAGAGAGGGGAAGCGTATGGCAAAAAGTCCAAAAGAAAACACCAGAGGAGAAAGGAAACAGGCATGGAGGTTGTCGCCCTCTGCCCTCTTCCTGCCAGCCCTGTGGGCTCCCTGGCCGTGCTTCCGCCCTGTGAGTGGCTCCTCCTGCTTGGAGGCGTGTCAGGGTTGTCCTTTTTCCAGCCCCGTGTTCACCTCATGTCCGCTCCTCGTCTTCTCCGCTGCGGCTGCCTGCTGCCCCTTCTGGGTGAATGTTCCCGAAAGCTTGTGAGAGCTCCCGCGTTCTCCAGCTTGCCTGCCCGTCTTCCCCATGCCTTTCTAACTCTCGGTTCCTCATGGGCCAGAAGCCTCTGTGCTGCCTCGCGGCCTGGTCTGCGGTTGCCCCTTCACGATTCTCCTTGGCCTCTCTTAGTGGTCTGTCAAGCTCGTCTTCAGCTTGAATCACTCTCCCTTCACCCATAGCGTGTCTGACGGCCATATCGTAGGCTAACAAACTGTCGCCAGTTCCAGTGGTGGGCAGTGCCCGCCTCTGGAGCACTGCAGGGGGCGGATTGTGTAGCTCCATTCAGACTCAGTGAGTCCAGAGTGTTGATGGCTGAGTCACCTCTGCCAAGGGCACGGCGGTCAGGAATGGCGACGCACCTGCGTCCGTCTGCTGTCCTGCAGAAGTGTTCTGGATGCATGCCGTTGTTACGTTCAGAGTGCTAACAGGGGTCAGGTTGGATCAAGAGGAATGGACATAGTAGCTGCCAGCTTAGACCCATTTCTTGGAACAAGTGATATCGAGAAAATGACCAGAGAAATGAGTAGTAGTAAATGAGGAGACAGAACTACAATGGGGAATTCCAGAAATATGCCTTTCTCTGTCAAAGGCACGTGCCTTTCTATGCCTTTTACCTTTCCCTGTCAAAAATCCAATCCGTGAAATCCCGGTAGTTTCTAAGAATAGAAAGTCATGGAATAAAGAGTATGCTTTAGTTAAACCTCCCTGTTGCCTGTCAGGATGCTGAACTATATAGACATTATGGGAGCCAGGGGAAACCTTAGCACCCAACTGTCCGTCCATCCTTCTATCCTTCCATCCATCCATCCATCCATCCATCCATCCATCCATCCATCCATCCATCCATCCATGCATCCATCCATCCATCCAACCTATATCAAACCTCTGTTACATACTTGCCAGGCTCTGGCCATATGGCCATCAGAGGACACATGCCCTGCCCTCAAGGAGTTCAGTCAACACATTTTATTTTCATCTTTACAGTTACTTATATGCTTATGTTATTTCTTGATACAAGTTTTCTTAGCAGGTAAACCTGTATCTGATCATTTTCTCATCTTGCTCCTGCCTTGTGGTGGTTAACATTATGTGTGAGCTTGCCTGGCCTACCAGTTGCCCAGGTAGCTAATAAAATGTTACTTCGGAGTGTGTCTATGAGGGTGTTTCCAAGAGGGGTGAGCACATTTGTTTAGTACACTACCAAAGAGGTCTGCCCCAACATGGGCGGGTTTTGTACCATCCGCTGGGGTCCTGTATGGAACAAAAAGGTGAAGAAAGGGCAAATTCCCTCTCCTCTTGAGCTGGGACGTCCATTTCTCCTGCACTCGAAGGTTCTTGGGCCTGGTTCTTGGGCCTCCAGGACCTAACCAGCACCCTCCTTGTGTCCTCAAACCTTTGGCCTGAGACTGCGGGTTACCCCAGCAGCTCCCCTGGTTCTCAGGCCTACTCCACTGACTCTCCCAGTCCTCCAGTTTGCAGACAGCAGATTGTGGGACTTCTCAGCTTTCATAACTGTGTGAGCCAGTTCCAATAATAAATCTCTTCTTTGAGATACATACATATATGTATATATATCTCCTTGGCTCTGTTCGTCTGGAGAAACCTGACTAACACACCCCTAAGCAGCTGCCCTCTCTGCAGTGCCTCATACATTGGAGTTTCTCCATAGCTGTTGCCGAGTGAATCGTTTACTCTTGGCTGCTTGGGCCCAGGAGAGTGTATAAAAGGGAGTGGTCGGTAGAGCCTTGCATGGCTTTGCAGAGGAGGTGATAGAGGTAGTTGTATAATGAAGAAGTGGCTGATTAAAAGCCGTCTTGAGCATTTATCAGCCGTGTAATTTGGCCGGTTCATTTCACTTCTGTGACCCTTGGAGCGCTCTGCTGCAAAGTGGGGGTGGTAATTTCGACAGGGTTTGCTTATTTTACTATTTCTGTCTATGCTAGGTGTAGCTTTGAGAATTTAAGTTAGTCTTGGTGGTGTTTTTGTTTTTTTTTAAATTCTTTTTTATAGAATTTATAGTTTTAGACCTGGTTTTGCTCATTGCTGCTTTTGTTTTATATTGTATTTCTTTTTTTTTCTTTTTAATTTTTGTTTTATTGAAGGATAATTGCTTTACAAAATTTCCTAGTGTTCTGAGAATTAAACATTATGAATGTGGAAGAAGTTTATCAACTCTTTAAGCGTTATGCAGTTATTAGTTTTTATTAATCTTTGTCATTAGAAGCTGCTCTCCCCAAACTTCTGAGTTCAGACATCTGTGCCTTGGATCTGTCTTCCATTTTATTAAATTGTCTACATAAGCCTAAATGAGGCAGTCTGGCCAAGGCCTAGTGTCCAGGACAAAGGTTTATGCTCCTGACCCATTTCCTGGGGCATCCTAGCTATCCGTTGAAAAGATTCATCTCTTAATTTAAGGAGAGTCTAGAATTTTAACTTTTAAACCATACCTTAGAAACCAAAGATATTAAAGGATGCCCTTAACATCCGATATTAAAGGATGCCTTTAAAGCATCAGTTGAGAATGGAATATGGGTTACCTTGATTCACATTTTAAAGCTAGCATGCTAAACAACATCTCAGTGAAATACCTGCAGGAATATTAAAATTAAGACATTCTGAAATTCACATCTATGTGAGATTTATATTATTCTAAGGTTGAGGGTTTTATATAGTAGTCTTTTATTTAGGGTAAAGGACGTGTCAGACTGTAGCATATTTGAACTTTTTGATGGAAGTGCGTTAGTACTGGACATAAGGAAACCTCTCGGTTATTTTCCCATGTGATGACAGCATAATTCTCTCAAATACCAGATTTTCAACCATGTACTGACACTGTTGGTCAAAGAAAATAATTCCTATGGCGATTGCAGTTAATAATATAGTATTGTATATTTGAAAGTTGCTAAGAGAGTAGGTCTTAAAGGTTCTCATTACAAGGAAAAAGAATGTTGTAACTAAGTATAATGAAGGATGTTAACTAGACTTGTGATTCTTTCTCAATAGGTGCAAATATTAAATCATTGTGTTGTATACCTGAACGAGTATGTCAACTATACCTCAATAAAAAAAATTCCTAATACCTCATGATATATCCTAATTTTCCTCCTCTTTCATCAGTTATATTTTCCTCTTTTGTTTTAGAATAGTGTGTGTGACATCTTAAATGTAGGAATATTTCCACATTACAGGGTGTCAGTGGTTATTTCTCGGAGATTGTCCGTGCATGGCCGACAGTATGCGTTGTGTTAATTCTCACATGTCCCCCCCGGCTATGTTGTAGAGCATAATTTGCTCTTTCAGTTTTGTAGTTTGCTCTCCTCTCACCAGAATTTGTGCATTTACTTTAGACGATGTTTAGAAAGTGCTGGTGGAAACATAACTGCCATTCAGCACGTGCAGGCTTCTATTATTCACACCCGGATCCTTTCAGTCGCCCCCTTAATGGTTCTCCCACTGGCATTCTCCCCTCTTTCTAATCCATCGTATTTACCAAGATTAATCTTCCTAAAATGCTGTGTTCATTGCACTCAAAAACCTTTAGAGGCCCCCTGATGGCCTACAGGATGAAGTCCAGACCTCTTAGCCAGACAATTAAGTCTTCCTGCAGTCCAGTTCCCACTTACTTCCTGGCCCTCTTCCTGTAATTCCCTCTTCAACTGATACTCCTGCCGAGGCCTCCTTTCTCCCCTCCTCTGGACCTCTCTTGATTGTCCCCTTTCTTGCTATGGCCTTTGACTCAGTCTCTGCCCATCTAAATGCTACTCATCCAGTTTTCAAGTTCCAGTCCAGCTGATCACAGATCTTTTATTTCCCTTGCAGCATTCACTGTCCTTATCATATATTGTCTTTTATTATGGCTGTTGGTTTATACAACCTGTGGGCTGCTCTCCACCCCACTCTGTAAGTTCCTGAAAAACACAACATCTGTGGACTGGAATGGATTGTTGCTAGTTTTATAACTCTGTATGTAAACTGGAGCTGTTGGATTGTGATTGATGGTCACTGAGTGAGATGCAGCTGGCTCACTCACTCATTGTGCTCGACCATCTAGTGCAGTGTCGCAGGATCTTCATAAAATAGGTTTCATCGAGTGCTTGTCAAATAAATGAATAGAGACATTAAGTTTATTTTGTTCTTCCCATAGGTGAATTGTGTTAGCATTTAACAGAACACATTAGCATGTATAGGGTTTGATTTTTTCAGAATGCCCCAGGATCATTTATGGATGGTCGTGAATTGTGTGTAGCCTGCTTAGGTCATGCTGTATGCTTAGTTAGAACTTAGTGAGTTGGCGGCCAGGTCTTTCTATCAAACAGATTGGAAAAATTCTCCAAAGTGTTCCAGGAACTCTTTGGAGAATAGATCAATTAACAGTTTTGCTGCATTTCATCTCTTGAAGGTTCAGGCTACCTCAGGTGCAGGAAAGCTCCTGCAGGACAAAAGATGGCTTGTTGCAAAGACCAGCCAAACAGTCTTTTTACACACATTCAGCCAGTTGTCAGTTCTTCCTTGATCGTATCATCATTACTGCTTGTATTCATCTGACACCAGAGTGAAAGAATAAAGGCAAAAGATGGGGGGACCTGGGAGGGAATTCCTACAGCGCTTAAACCAGTCTTGTCACACTGCAGGAGCACAATGTCTGGTTTTAATAATCTCATATGTCATTTTCAGTTTATTATTAGTAAAATAAAAACCTATTTCTGAGAATAATTTTTATTTTTGAGAAGATTATGGAATGTCACTTATGGTCTTCTTTCAGGAAAGTCGTGGAGGGGGGTGTTAACTTGCTAAATGTCATTACACTGCTTGTTTTCAGTTTCAGATTAATAGCAGGTGGTAGCCATTTTTCAAAGCAAACAGGCTGTCTTTTTAGTTCGGTTTGAAGAGAAGCATGGATTCTTTACTGTAGCCCGGAATAGTCTGTGCAAGGTGACAAATGGCAGGGATCACAAAATGCTTTAAAAAAATAGAAAAGCTGCTAATATTGTAAATTTTTAAAGGACCAAGGCTGAGCTTTCAGCAGACTATTTCTTTACCATACTAAATAAGTTACACATCTTGTTATTTATGCTTAACATATATATCTATTATTTTCAGTATATTTTCATGCAGCTGTTTTTGACTTGTCAGTAATATCTTTGTCCATTTCTGCAGTGCTTATTCCAGATAGTAAACACCGCTAGAAAGGAATTGCATCTTAGAAGCTCCATAGGTAATGACCCTTGCAAATATAGCTTTTAATTTAAGATAACCTGTACTCTACTCTTAAATTGTGACTAACTAGCTTTGTCATCTAATGAGAGTAGAGCTGTCCCAGAATTAACCTGAGTTTGGGAGGTACATTCCTATTTCAAATGTATATGACTCTTTCTCCTTTTGTCTGAGTGTTTTTGGTAGCTGCTAAGTACGGCATCAAATGTCTTTCATGGTTGGTCATTAAGATCATCGTTTTACGTGTTTTTGGTTTAAGAGGCTTTGAGGGTGGGGGCCACTTTCCTCTGAGCTGGCGTCTGATCACTTAGCTTCTCAGTCTGAACTGTTGCTAGGAGCTTTCTAGCATCTGATCAAATGATGGATGAGTGAAAACCATACTCAGGAGGATGATTGTTAAGCCAGAAAGATAATATATAATTAAAATGATAGCCATAACTGTAAAGCAGACAGGATATCATGTCAAGTAGCTAATAATATTCTGACTTCCCAGCAGGCAAAACCAAATAAAAAATCACATGGCTCGTTTTTATTTCTTGGGTCCAAACCTGCAGTGGGGTCTGCTTCATGAACTCTAGTGGGAAGGGTCAGAAATTGTTTTCATGACACAACTCTTCTGGTTGTAAATTTCAGGGAAACTCTTGTCTGCAACTGTTTCCTTAACTATAAAAAGAAATGAATAAGTAAGCAAATAAGCAAAGTGGGTATAGTGACTCTTCGTGATGTGATTTCATTGTTGTATCATGAGGCTTTCCTAATGTGATTATTTATAGTTTTACATCTTTAAAAGTGATACAGGATGTTAAAAATTGTAAGTTGACATTTTGGTTATGTCTATTTTTCAGTTTCTTGTTAGCAAGTCTCTGATGAAAGGTGCTCACCGGTGTACCAAGGAATTCTGGAATTTTGATTCCAGAGTTCTCTGCTTTATATGGTCCTTCTATACCAATGTACAAATAAGGGTGAGAACAAAGCTAAGTCCCAGCTAGCTTGGCTCAGTGTATGAGTCAGAAAGAAGTCTGGTTCGGCATGGCCCCTGTGATGGCCAGTAATGGCTGTTTCTTCATCCTTCTGCACCAGCTCCAGGAACTGAAGTGGCTTATTTACTTCCTCTCCTGTCTCCTCTTTTGCCTTTCACCTGGAGGATTTATGCTTTGGGTTCATTCTTTTCTTTCCATTCCCCTCTAGGACTTCATTCCCTTCTTGCTTTGTTCAAGCTTGAGTTTATCACTATTTATTTCTGTGATCTCACCTCTTAACCTCTTTTCCTTAGTCAGTTGAACTGGAGGCTTCATACAGAGGCTAAAGATTTTATGCATGTATTTGTGTATTTATTTATACTGAAGTATAGTTGATTTATAGTATCACGTAAATGTCAGGTGTATAGCACAGTGATCCAGTGGTATATACTTTTTTTTTCAGATTCTTTTCCCTTACAGGTTATTACACAAAATTGAATATAGTTCACTATGCTATACAGTAGGTCCTTGTTGATTATCTATACATAGTAGTGTATGTATTTTAATCTCAGCCTCCAAATTTATCCCTCCTCCCACCCTGCTTTCTTCTTTAGTAATCATGACTTTGTTATATATGTCTGTGAGTCTCTTTCTGTTTTGGCAATAAGTTAATCTATGTGTTTTTTTTTTTTTCTCCTTTTAGAGTCCTTGTAAAAGTGATATCATATGGTATTTGTCTTTCTCTGCTGACTTACTTCACTTAGTATGTTAATCTCTAGATCCACCCATGATGCTGCAAATAGCATGATTTAATTCTTTTTTTATGGCTGAGAAATATTCCACTGTGTGTATACACCACATCTTTATCCATTCATCTGCCGACTTCATATAGAGGCTGAAGATTTTTTAAAATTCCCTCATTAGCTTTGGGGGAAAATGGGATGTCTTGAAGGGCCAGGTATTCCTTCATACTTTCATTACCAGTGACCACTGATAAGGCTATTTTAAAATATAATTTTTATCCTTTTAATACTTTTATAGTTTCATTGTTTCTGGGTGTACAGTGGAGAGTCACATCTTGCTTAAGAATTTAGTTAACACCAGCATGTGAATTTTATTTGCCAATTATACCTTAATAAAGCTTAAAAAAAAAAAAACCCACATGTGAAGCCAAGATTCCCTTTGTTCAGATTTCCTCTTGGGAGTCCAGCATTGCTGTCTTTCTTCCATTACTGAGTTAGTAGGTTTCCTTGAGCACTAGATGAAGTGTTGGCTTTCAGTTAAGGATTTTGTGAATGAAAACTCTCTAGAACCCCTAGCATGTCATCCTCTGGAAAGAGTTGAGGTATGTGGAACATGAGACAAGCCGAGTGTAGAGCTGGCCTGGGCTTCTGAAATGGGGGGATCCTATGCCTGAGTTAAACTTTCCTCTTTCTGCTCTTTAATCTGAGTAGTTGGAGTTGCATAAGCTAAGTGTGCAACTAACACTTAATAAGCTAACTTAGTCTTTTGTTGGTAGAAAACGAGAGCCATTGTGATTTGGTTAGCAACAGTGTATTGAAATTATTTTAGAAAGTGGCCCATTTCACCCTCCATCCTGCCTTTTTGAATCGGCTAGGTGGTGGCAGGTTCAGGAAGCAGCACAGTGAATATTGCTGAGTGACAGAGAGCCAGTGAAGTCCCTGTTGCTCCACCAGTAGCTGCAAACCCACCAGCAGTGCCAAGTCAGGCAGAGACGGGGCTGTGCTGCTGCCACACAGCATCTGCCCCTGGCAGCCAGGGGTCATGTCCACATGGTTCTTTCCAAATGTGGTTTCATGTGTGCTTGTAGCATCCTGGCCATTTGGCAGTAGAACATACACATTTGTGGAATTTCCTCTGGCCTAGCTGTAGATTCAAAATGAATAATGGAAGAAATGTTGTGGTAAATGTAATGCATGAAATGCAGATGTTAAGGGCTCTTAGATAGTATTTAGCCCATCCCCTTAACTTTGCAAAGAAGAAACTCCCAAAGGTTAATCTGCCTGTGATCATGAGTTAGCAGCCATTCTGGATTTAGAACTTGAGTTGTCTGAAGACTATTCTGTAGCTTTTCCTACCATACAGAATTTCTGGATCAAATTGTATCCCCCAAGTCTATTTGGATTTACTCTGCCTGGCCGGCACAAGTGAAGCCTTTCTAAAGTGAATTGTTACACAGCAGCAGATAGTACGTCATTTTTGCTTGCTGGTTTACTTCCTGTTTGAACTGGAAGCCAAAGTTGAAGATCTGCTCAGAGTTCCTTATTTGTCCTCCTTTATTTTGTGTTAAATGGCAAATCAGGTGATGTGGCTGCCCTGGGGGGTGTACCTGTCAGCTCTTCCTTTATGGGAGAGCCTGCTGTCAGAGTTCAGTTAGCAGAAACCTGGGATCCACTGCAGCGTTGACTGACAGTGCATGGCATGGATTCTAGAGCTGGGCCTTTCTGCTTGACCCAGGATCCCTGTCGTGGGCAGTCTCTGCTCTGGGGCTCCCCATTGGCCGACTGAGGTTTTCTCAGAGCTGCACTGTTGCTTCCTTCCTTGTCTCCCATCACAGCTGTCAACCTTCAGCATCACAGAAGACTCCCTATCTTCTTCTGCCCCCCCACTTTATCCTTCCTCCTAATAAATTTCCTCTGCTTCTGATTCTGTCTCAGCATCTGCATCCCAGAGGAACTGAACTGTGATAAGCTACATAGGTGGTTTTGAAGACATTTTCAGGCTCTTCTCCGTTAACTGGTAAAAAGTCTCTTTATGTTGCTGCTGCTGCTGCTAAGTTGCTTCAGTCATGTCCGACTCTGTGCGACCCCATAGACGGCAGCCCACCAGGCTCCGCCGTCCCTGGGATTCTTCAGGCAAGAACACTGGAGTGGGTTGCCATTTCCTTCTCCAGTGCATGAAAGTAAAAAGTGAAAGTAAAGTTGCTCAGTCATGTCTGACTCTTCGTGACCCCATGGACTGCAGCCTACCAGGCTCCTCAGTCCATGGGATTTTTCAGGCAAGAGTACTGGAATAGGTTGCCATTGCCTTCTCCACTCTTTATGTTGAGTAATGCTGAAATGTGACTACCAGTGTTTGACTGGTCATCTTTACGGTGTCTTCCCTTAAAGTCAAACCAACATGAAATAAGGTTAGATAGTGATGGTATGTGCACTGCTGTCAAGAGGCCGGGGTCCAAGAACAAACTTTTGCCCTGACCTCAAAGAATTCCCTCTGACACCAGGGACTTTGGAGCCTCTTACTTCCTGCTAAATAAGTTGGATGGTCTCTGGATGTTTTTTTCAGCTCCAAATGTGAAGTAGATTGCAACAGGAGAGATTGACTCTGGCCAATTGGTTTCAATCCTGTGAACATTAAACCCAAATTTAAACTGAACAGATACAAGTTAATACAAAGAAAAGGAATTCAGAAGTTGTGCAGTAATCGTCTCCATGTTGTTGTCCAATTTATTTGTCAGATCAGTGACACCAAATACCGTGGTACAGATAGTACAGCTTAACTAGCATCTGTGTTAGAGTGCTTCTGAGGTTTTAATCTCTATGGTACAACAAGATTATTTGTAAGCGCTTGGAAATGGAAGTGTTATTCCCTACAATATGCAATAAGAAGTAGAGACAATTTAATATAATTGTGACTTAGGTTACGAATTCCAAATACCTCCACTGTATCAGCTGTGGTCTGGAGAGAAACCACTCTGCCTTTACATGTAATGGTCACATTCTGTGGCTTATAACACCAATCCGTTCTGCAGCTGAATTTGATAATAAAAGCTCCTTCCTGCTCTCAGTCCTTATAGTCATATAGTTTTATTAAATATGACCCTTTTTAACCACATTTTCCTCTTTGAAATATAATTCTTATCTTTAAAGTTTCTGAGCTTTACTAACAATTCTCTGACATAGAGTTCTTATGTATTTTGTAGCACTTGGGTTTCTGGAACTTTGTTTTTATGCAGCTGCTGAATCTAGTTACACATGGCCTTTTGGATCATGCATGTTTGCATTCATTTGGTCCACCATAGTCATAGAGGATCATAAGCTAGTGTCATTAGAGAAAATAAAAACTACACATGTGAGAACTCTGAAACCCTAGCAGTTCATTTCCCTTTTGCCTCCGCATTTATTTACTCTTTCTTATGTGTTGGGTATCTTGATGTGTGTTCTCTTTTTAAATGGCTGTTTTGAGAGGAGCACAGAATATATGATACTGAGCTGATGAGGTGATATGTTTCAGCACCTTTCATGTTGAGACTTCATGTTGAAATATCACGTTGCTTTGTAATGTGAAACTGTGTAAAATCATAACATGCCTGTTCTTAGGAATGCTGTATAAAATATTTAACAACAGGTCTGGTGTTGTCACTTCCCAGGAAGAACAAATGTTAAACCTCCAGCACCAGTGCTCACCAGTTCTGCCTGAACTGAACATTGGCCACATAGATTCAGAATCAAAGAATGCATTCAAACTTCCAGTTTCTTCTCTAACTGGGACATGATTAACTACTTTATATACCTTGCTTTTCTACATTATACCCTTCAGGCAGCCCTACAGCTGAGTTACACTGTGATCAGGTCTCTAGCCCTGTTCTACCATACATGTAGGCATTTACTTGATAGAAATTTATTAGCAAGCAGGCACAGAATGCTTCATTCAACTCATCTGTAGAACTCAACGGAGTCCCAGTTGTCTGTTCTTTTAGGTCCTCTTTGCAGGGATTGTTCACCTGTTGGCCTCAGACAACTAGCAGTCCTTTTAAACCAGTGGTTCTCAACTGGTGCCAGTTTGGCCTTCCTGGGGACAGGGAGCACTGTCTGGGAACGCTTCTGTCTTTCGCAGCTAAAGAGCCAGGGGGCGCTCCTGGCGTCGTGGAGGCCAGATATGCTGCCAAATGTTCTGCAGGCACAGGACAGCTCTGCGCTGCAAGGGGTGATCTGGCCCCAAATGGTGGTAGTGTCGAAGGTGAGACTCTGCCCTAAACCAGTGGCTGGACACAGGACTGTTCAGAGATCAAGCCTGAGGCACTGTTCCTAAAGTTGGAACTACCGGTCTTGTTCTCATAACTCATTCTCAGAACTTGTTCGCACAACAGATGTAGGAGTATCTTTATATATGTTCACTAACCCGTACATCTTTTTGATAGGTTTCATTTTACCAATAGAACATCTGATATTTATCGTGCTAGTTAGTGAACCATTTTCTCTAATAAAATCTCATTTCCAACATAACTAGCGAGGCATCACTGTTGATCAAGATATGGATAGGTGAAGCCCTAGTTGCAGCCATATCTAACATTTTAAGCTTCCAAATTGTGAAGTTTTTGATAAGAATACTACCTGTTGATCACTTCTGGATTGTTCATTCTTGACTAATACACCAGCAGCACCGAGTTCAGAGCTTCATCTAAGTAATGTGCACACATACCATCCCACTGAGGGTGCTCTCATACTTTGAAGTAATGTCACATGCTGCGACAGATTTGTTTCCCAGAAGCTGTGTCTACTCACCTCCTACAAACTCTTTCCCTCAATGCACTTGATTTCATCTTGGCTACCATGTCCTGAGTGTTTCCCTTATGGAAGATAGAGGAATAAGTATCTTTTCTTGTCTTAGAAAGTCTGAGGTTGACAGTAGGAACAGTGGGTAAGTGAACATGAATAATACAAGACAAAGTCAAAAATATGTGCCTTGAGAGACATATGGAAAGTTTGATTAGATGTAAAAGTGTGAGAGGCAGCAAGGGTAATGACATGGCAAAAACCACATGAAGGAAGATTCAGAAGGTGTTTTAAAACTTGATAGGGGTCTGGACTGGGTCAGTGCATGGTCAGCTGGTGATTTAGCTGAGCTCGAATGGATGTCCTGGTCTCCTGACCCCTCACCGAGTGGGTTTCCAAGTATGTCATAGTCCTGGTAAGTTCTGACTTACACTGGAAAGCTGAGGAAGTAAATCTGTGATTTAAAAATGTTTTTTTCCCCTCTCTAAAACTATAGAAGAAAGCTTGTAAAATTGTTTGTGATTTCATCTAGCACTTAATGTCACTGCTTTTGTCAAGTAGCATGATCTGCACAAATGTTATGTGAGAACTACTGGAAAAATTTAAAGCAAAGTACTACTAGGTTGCTTTCTGTTCTAAATGTATGTACCTAAACTAACAACCTCCTCACTTCATTGTTAGTTTACTTTTTAATTTGAAAGACCACTTATCTTTGCTTTTGTTCTTTTCAAAAGAATAGGCAGATACACTCCCGAAAGACAGGGGACACATTCAGTAGTATAGTTGACAATATGACATGTAGAGCAGGGTCCTTTGGGGAAGACAAAACAAACAGAAACAAGTGGATTTAATCAAATCCTGGGAGATTGAGTATGACTTCCAAACTTGGGATCAAGAAGTCTGTTGGAAAAATGGTCTTTGTCTTTCATGCCTTGGTCTGTGCTCAACTTCCGTCAGCTCTTACTGTGATAGTGAACATAACATTTCAGGCTGGAGTTTGCTCATAGCTTATGTTTAATGCCTCTAAGTAGTCACTGAAAGGTATACTCAAGTTGATAATAGGTTGGTCATTGTTCAGGTTCACTTGCATGAGTTACCCTTTTGAAGGTCACCTGCTGTGGTTTGGAAACCAGGGCTTTGAGTATAACTCTTTGTTTATTAATGCCACTTCACAAAAGCTCAGTGAACCCTATGTAATTTCTCATTTGTAACAAAAGTCTAGTATTCAGTTAATTGAATACATGGCCACTTTAATTATTTTGTTACGGCTAATTGATATTCACAGTGATCATGTTCTACAGTTTCTAAATGTAATATTACTTTATAAGTTTATGGTTCAGCCGCTTCAGGTATTTCTGGGGTTTTTTTTTGTCTCTTAGCATCAGCATGTAGTTTTATTTTCCTGTGTATCATGCTTGATGTAGGGCTAACATGGAAGAAAGCTCTTTTCTTTGTTCTTACTTGCCTGTGTGAGTTGATAGATGCATACATTGATTTTTGCCTACCACAGATTATCCTTATGATTGGGAAAGATTAAATCTTTCCCAGTTTATTATATGTGTATTTCAGATTTGTTCAGTCATTCAGTTGTGTCCAACTTTTTGCGACTCCATGGACTGCAGCATGCCAGACTTCCCTGGCCATTACCAACTCCGGAGTTTATTCAAACTCATGTCCATCGAGTTGGTGATGCCATCTGACCATCTCAACTTTTGTTGTCCCCTTCTCCTCCCACCTTCAATCTTTCCCAGCATCAGGGCCTTTTCCAGTGAGTCAGTTTTTTTGCATCAGGTGGCCAAAATATTGGAGTTTGAGCTTCAGCATCGGTCCTTCCAATGAATACTCAGGACTGATTTCCTTTAGGATAGACTGGTTGGATCTCCTTGCAGTCCAAGAGACTCTCAAGAGTCTTCTCCAACACCACAGTTCAAAAGCATCAGATTTCTTACAAAATTTAAAACGATAAGAAATGTAGTTATAGGGATTTCCTGTTTAGATTGATTTAGAATTGTTGCGTTTTCTCAGTTTTAGTAATTTCTGTCTTCATAACCTCATCCCATGGAAAATTGAGCTGATACCTGCTTTGTTGTCTACCTTGAGGTATTGAAATTGAACCCTGGCCTTTAAAGAACTTTGTCAGTTAAACTGTCAGTTTTCCCACAGCACCAGCTCTCCCCTCACACGCCTTGTACGTGATGTGTGAAGTGACAGTACGTGCTCAGAGCTGGGTGATTATGATGTCACTCGTTTCCAGTGCCTTCTGCCCCGTTCCTTATCTCAGTCTCCTGGAGCAGCCAGGCCTAAGAGGGCCGAGCTACCGTGCCCAGAAGCTGTCACTGTGAAGACTTCTCTAGGAGCATACATGGAAACTATCTTTATGTCACAGCCGGAATCCCAGTGTCCACTTCTCTTAACTTACTCTGTCGCTTGTGGTTAACAGCGTCAGGTCTCTTCTGAAATGAGGAAAGTCTTTAAGGAAGTATGTACGCGTTGTGTACTTCATTTTGAACCTGGCTACCAGCACCCAGTGCAAACATCAAAATGTTTTATGTGTTGGGTTTCTCAAAATTCGATTTCCTTATTTTCTTTCTCTTGTATATGGCACACTCCAGTTTTCCATAATGATCCATTTAGGCGCTTTCTGTCATGTTTTCAAGCCCAATCACATTATCCAGAATCTAACAATCTGAAGACTAATCAGCACACGTTACTTCTTGAGAAGGAATAGCGAACCAGAGACGGTGGGGGAAATTTTTTATATCCATCTTTTCCCCTAAGAAATGATCCGCCTGTAACAGTGAATAACGTTGTAACCCTCTTCTTTCTCGTTTGTTCGTTTTTTAGTGATTCCGTATCTGTCAGACCGTTCTGCGGGGAAGTTTCATTCCCTGCAGTTGGTTTACCGCTTTTTCTTAAGTCGCGTGTGACTCTTCATCCTCGGCAGCTATTAGTTTAGTCGGTGTATCCCAGGCTTGTTTAAGTTTCCAGGTTCGTGCTGTGTGACTTTCTCTCCCAGCCTCACATTAACTGTTTCAGAGCAGTGTGCCTTTGAGGTGGTGTGGCCATGTTTCTGGCTCTGTTCTTCTCCCCAGCAGATCTCAGGCTATTGATTCTGTTGACAGTCTAAGGGAAAGACCTGGGATGTCAGCCTGTGGTTGGGTGTTTTCAGGCCTTTGGAGGTGGTTTGTCTTTAGTGTGCGTATCTCACCTTTTGATGTGTTTCATTAACAAAATTCCAAGGATTACATCTTACGATGTGGGTGTTTCTGCATATCTTTTACTTAGGTGGTAATCATCCTTTCAAAATTAAATTTGGTGGTTAATGTAGTCTCTTTTAGGCTGAAGCTGTATACTTGTGATACTGAATTCTTAATGTTTTCTAAATAGCCATAATAGAATATCTATTACATTTTTTTTTCTTTAAAAAGAAATCTCAGTGTGCAGCACTGTGTGAACAAAAGCAACATTATTTAGTGTAAATGGTTTAAGAACCATGGTTGGTAATGTCATGCATTGAATGGGGAGATAATCAAGTCCTTATACATTAAGCATTTACTAGGTAAAATAATTTTCCATGCTGTAAATAACTATTCAAGTTGTTAAATTTGTTTGTTAGTATTAGCCACTTAATCTACTCACTCTTTTGTCTTTTGTACCATGTTATATTTCTATTTGATAATCACAGATAAATGTGATAATGATGTTTAAAGTTTTTTTGATTAAAGAAATATAACTTTGTTACAGAGATTTTGGAAAATAGAGAATAGTCTAAGTAAGAAAACTATCCTGCTGTGCATATCATATCCACTGTTAATGTCTCAGCATATATTACACTTTTTCTGTGTCTACATAACTAGGTGCTCAGTTTATCCTGTCCTTCTCTTCTGCCCCCCGCCCCCGTTTCTTAACCAAAATTAGGAATTTAGTGTACATGGTAATTTGTGACCATTCTCCTCCCCTTAATATTTTGAGTTAAATCAATTATTCTATTAAAGCAGTATTTTTTAATGGCTCTCAGTGTTTGATCATTATGGCTAGACTCAAGTCTTTATAATAAAGAGCCTGTTGTTGGACCATATCTTATTTACACAAACCTCTGTTGTTCCCAGTTTTTTGTTGCTTTAAATAATGTTGGCAGTGTTTTCTTAGATATAAATTTTTGTGTGTTTTTCTTAATTAAATACCTAGAAGTGAAATTAACTGATAAGCAAATTAATGTTAGTAAAGATATATATATATATTTATAAAATTATTTTCATGAATTTTAATATGCTTTATTTGGATTAACTTAAAAATTTTATATTGTTAAATTCACTGTTTTGCGATACAATGTTGTTTGAGTTTTGACAAATGCATGCACTTGTCTACCATAATCAAGAAGGGGAATTGTTTCTTCACCTCAGAAAATTCCCTCCTTTGTCTTTTGACTACAAAGTGTGTTTATTTTTAATACAGAAAATGTAAGGAAAAAAAATAATTAGAAATCCCCCATAAGCTTACCACCCTGCTATAACCTCTATTGACATTTTGTTGAATATCCTTCCGGTCTTTTATTTCTTCTTCCGTGCAAAAAAAGAGATCATACTCCCCTTTCTGTTTATAGTCTTTTTCTTTTTTTTACTTCGTATATTTTGAGTATATTTTAATTTAACCGTTAGATTGGTTTTTGTTTCTGTTTCTTTGCAATTCTAATTAATCTTATCATGAATATCTTTGCATATTGCCATAATTACTTAAGTCCTAAAAGTAGAGTGTTTAGATCTCAGTGCATATGTACGGTTTTCAAACTTATTTACATTTTGTCAAACTGATTTTTAAAATGCTTATGCCAATTTATATTCTGACGAACAGTGTCTTGAAGAGAATGTTTTTCATGTATCTTGGGCAGTATTATTTTTATTTTATATTTTTAAATCTGATAGATGAATTATGGAATTTTGTTATTTTAATTTTCATTTTTGATTTCTTGTAGGTTTTTTTAAATGTGTTATGTACATTTTTGTGCAGATTGCCAGTCTATGTCACTTGGATGTTTTTCTCTTGACTCTTTTTGGGGATGGAGAGCTTATTTTTTAAGTGCTTTTTATGTGAGCAATACTAACTTCACTGTTAGGAGTTAGTATTTCTTTTCATTTGCTTGTTCATTTTGTATAATGTTTTTTATTTTATGGAGGTTCTCATAAATCCATCCTTCTGCATTTCCTTTATATTTGGGGGGTATGTGTTGAATTTAGACAGATCTTTCCTCTTTAGATCATATAGTCTTGCATATTTTCTTCACACATAATTTTATCAAAAATTCTTTCTCCATTGCTACTACTCCATTACTAGTGCATTATTACTACTACTTTTATACTCCTGTTAGACTAGTAAGGTTTTTACTGTTATGTCAAGGAGCCATAGATTATGTGCTTGCATATGTGTGTATTTTTTATTTAATCTCATTATTTGGTTTTTAAATTATTCTTATACTTTCAAGCAGCATGAACTTTTCATTTAAATCTTCTATTCGAACAGTATTTAATAGTACAATAATATTCAAATATGTGCCAAGTTAAGCAAGTCCTCTTATTTTTTTCCCCATTGTCTCCTTTGGCTTGCATTTTAGGTAAATACTATCCATCTGATTTCTTGGTTGATGTTAGGGGAAAAAGTGTTTCTCTTGGTAAATAACTGTTTCTCTGTTTTTTACATGCCACAGGATATTGAAGTCAAAGTAAGTAGCAAAACAATTACCTACAACAGATGTGCAAATGAGCTCACCTGAGTTAAACATGTAGTGACAGTTTCCCTTACACAGTTTGAGCCAGGCGAACCTTAATCGCCTTGCATGGCAAAAGAATGGGAATGCCAAAATATGTATTTTGCTTATTTTTTAAAATTTCTAGTCAGGCTTGTGTTCAACATTCATTGACCAAAAAATACGTTAAAAACTTTTCTAATGTGGGTCATGTAGGGACTTTTGTTCTCAGAAATAAAGGTTATTTAAATATAATAAAAATAGAAACAGCAGTTTAAAAAATGCATTTTTCATTGTCCCTCCCCCAGTTTTATTGAGATATGATTGACATACAGCAGTGTGTAAGTGTGAGGTGTACAGCATAACAATGATTTGACTTACATACCTCCTGCAGTGATGACTGCAATAAGTTTAGTAAATACCCATCATCTTCGTATAGACACAGCACTAAAGACGTAGAAAAATATGTTTTCTCTTGTGGTGGGAACTCATAGGATTTACTCTCTATGACCTTTATAAGGTAGAACAGTATTAATGATCTTATCATGTTGGGCATTACATTCCTAATGTTAATTTATCTTATAACTGGAAATTTTTATCTTTACCAGCCTCATGTATTTACCCCTCTCTCTTCCCCTCACCTCTGGTCGCTTCAAATTTGATCTCTTTTTCTCTGAGTGTTTTTGTTTGTTTGTTTTTGAAGTATAATTGACCTGCAACACTATGTTAGTTCTTGATGTACACCATTGTGATTTGATATTTCTGTATATTGGAAAATGGTCATCATGATAAGTCTGGTTGCCATCTGTCACCTTGCAGAGATATTAGGTAATTATAGACTTACAGACTACATCCCCCGGCTGTAGTACATTTCACATTTGTGAATCATTCATTTTGTAACTGAAAGTTTGTATCTCTTATTTACCCCCACTTATTTTCCTCCTCCCCCAGGTGCCTCCTCTCTGACAGCTACCTGTTTCTTCCCTGTATCTATGACTCTGCTTCTGTTTGGCTGTATTTGTTCATTTGTTTTGAGTTTTAAATTTCACATATAGTGAAATCATACAGTATTTGCCTTTCTTTATCTGCCGTTTTACTTACCATAATACCCTCTCAGTCCATCTGCTTTGTCCCAAATGACAAGATTTCAAAGAAATGAATTTTTAATTTAGCTTCAAAAACATCCATAAGAAAGCATTATTTTTTTCAAGGATAAAGATTTTATTGCTTGAGTTTTAATTTCATTAAAAAGATAAATTAGTAGGATAACTAAGAGTTATAAAATTACTTTTATTATTTTACTTTTAATTACTTAAAATTATTCAAATAAAGAATTAGAATGGTTTTTGCCCTTTTTGCCAAAGACAACTATGCCATTAAAAAGGAAGTAGACCGATACATTTATTTATATGCTGGTTTCACTGGGTATTTTAAGGGTTCTCGTATGGAAGGTTTATGTACAAAATGTTATATAGGCATTTTTTATTGCTCAAGAAAGGTTAATAACTCTGTGTCTTTTGCCTGGGATAAAAATCAAAGTTTTATTAAGCAAAATATTAATCCTTGAAATTACTCTTCAAAAGAGAAGTTAAATAAAACTGTCTGTGCTGTAGTCTGACATTATCAGAAACATTTGGACAAAGTAGGACACAGCTGTTACAGTTTAAAAAAATACAATGCAGGCCCATTCTTTACATTTAAATACAGCAGTCATCATCTTATAAATGTTTTTTCTATAGCAGAGACCTACTAGCCTGCAAAAAATCTTCATCTTTGTATACGTATTTCTAATGCAATTTATACTTAACTTTTGCTTTGCTGTTACTGCTTTTTCTTAATATAGTGTATTTTTCATTTCTTTTTTTAGGCTAAGCAGCTGGAAGAGAAAGATCGGGTGATAAAGAAGCAGGATGCATTCTACAAAGAGCAGCTGGCTAGACTGGAGGAGAGGGTATGACTGTTTCTTGTCAGTGATTCTTTTCTCTTAATCACATCTGCAGTGTTCCCATGGGTGTATTTAAAAATCAATACATTAGAACTGTATCCACTTTTCCTAGTTAAAAAGTGGCCAGGAAGTAAAGAAGCCAACCAGGGCGATCATTCTTGAAGATAATGTCATTTCTACTTTGGTAGTTTTGCGTATTGTTGTGTTACTGGTTCGTTAATAACATTTTACTACTCAGGAACTCCCCGCAAATATTTTCCCCTATATGTTTAGAAGCTGCATTGTCTCCAGGTCAAGCAGTAGAGTGCTATTCTGGGCTTTCCCAAACACTGACTAAACTTGAGCACATTCTTAGAAGCGGAAATGCTTTGAAGGATAAACTATCTTTGTGAAAGCTGAGTTTCATTGCACTTGTGACCAAGAAATGAATGTCTTTTTCAAAACTGGTGGACAGAAGGTGAATAGTAGGACTCAGGAGAAGAGTTAGGGTGGAGAGTGGAGGAAGTACCTCTGGTTTCTATGACTATAGAACTCAGCAAAGACTCGAGGAAATTGAGACTGAAAGAAGAGGAGGCAGTGGGCTTAAGATTGGAAATTTGGGGACCCAGTCAGTGCCCCTGTTCAATGAAATACTTTATTAATAGTCTAGGATAATTTCATACCTAGACCATGAGGTTGCAAAGCTGGTTTTCTCTTTGCTTTGATTGAGACCTCCAAATTTGATTTGGAATAGCATGTTTAGTTAAAAAAAAAAAAAAAAAGTAGGTAAAGTAAGAAATAGACTATTAAACTCCAGTACAAATGTTTGTATGTTGTCTTCACCTCTCTCTATGTCACTGAACTTAGTACTTCTTGAATGTAGGGACCATTTTCTCATTGGTTCAGCAGATGTGTGTATATGTCAGGCCCTGGTAGTGCCAGAGATAAGCTAATGAAGAAAGTGAGCTAACCTGTTGCCCTTGTGGAGCTTAAATTCATTAAAACCCTGTCAACATGTTGAATGGCAGATTATAATAACATGGAAACAGTGAAGTGGAAGGAGGAGTCCCAGGGCCTAGGAATGTAGGTGTGGGGCTGGGTGGAAGGACCTTTCTTAGAGGTATCTGGGTGTGGGAAGCAGGCCAGGACCAACCCCTGAAGCAGGGTTGTGCTTGACATGTTTGGAAAGGCTAGATGGCTTGTGAGTTGCTGTCTTCAGTAAGAACTGAAGCAAGAGGGACTTATTAGGTTGATGCAAAGGTAACTGCAGTTTTGGACTATGAAATTTTAAATCATTATAACTAGGCTCAAATATATCTTTATTAATCAAAATAGGAACCATCGCAATGAACACATTTTTGCCAACAAGAAATGACCCTTGAGGTATGGTTTGCAGAGGACTGATTTAGTGCACAGGTTCTGACACCTGGGGGCTTAGATTCAAGTCCCTGAACTGGCATTACCTGCTGCCTATCTCGGAGTATCATACGTAAACTTTAGGTTTCCTCAGCTCTAAACTGAGGATTTAGTAGTACCTACCTCACTAATTTGTAAAATGAGATAATTCTCATAAATCAGCTGTAAGACTGCCCAGGACAGAGTAACTGTTCAATCAGTGGTAGCTCTTCTTTTACTTCTATCCCGAGCACTGTTTCTGATGTAATGAGTAAATATTATCTGAATCAAATGAGCGAGTGAAAGTTTTTGAGGTGATTAACCAGGAACCTGCTTTTCCCCCCACCCAGTGATATTTTTCTTTGCCTTCAAGTATTACTGTGCTAGGTATGTTTTGAAGTTCTCATTGATCACTGTTACATACAAGAAAAGGCAGTGATAAATATTCACCCATTTCTCATAAATGACGAATTTCCTTGAGATATTCAGTGATTGATTTGAGGCACTGAGAGGATGGATTTACTCTTGGCCAATTAAAGATGGCGCTAGTGGTAAAGAACCCTGCTGTCAGCGCAGGAGACATAAGAGAAATGTGTTTGATCCCTGGGTTGGAAAGATCCCTTGGAGAAGGGCGTGGGAATCCACTCCAGTATTCTTTCCTGGAGAATCCCATGGATCAGAGGAGACTGGCCGTCTACAGTCCATGAGTTCGCAAAGAGTCAGACCACAGCTTAGCAACTAAGCCTCCACCACATGTAATACCTTTCACATTCTTAAAAAGTTTACCTCACATCTATGTCAGCTTTGATAAAGCTGGCAAGATTTGCAATGAAACAAGTACTTGAAAAACTTTAAAATGGCTTTGTCAGTGAAGAGTTGATACCTTTGCATGTTGGTTCTAAGAAGGGTGAAATTGGTGTACAGTTAAATTACATTTATTACTCCTCATGAGTTGGAGAAAGGAAGAAATTATCTCAGATGTCTGGGGAACCAGCTGATATGAATACCGGGGGATGGGGGAGCTCCATTCACACAAGGGAATGTCTAATTGATAAGGAGTGTATTAAAGTAGAATCTAGAGACATCCCAAGCTGTATTACAGAATTGCTTGTGTTTAAAATGCTCAGTAGACTTGGGTTCATATTCTCAAATGACCATAAATTTCTCACTTTAAAGTAAAAGAAGCAGAATGAGATATTAAAATAACTCTTAGGGATATCATGCTGTAGTTGCATCATGAAATTTGCATCAAGTCAATGAAAATGAATAGCTGAGTAATAAGATTATGAGTCATCAAAAAGTGATAATGTACAGATGGTTAACAAACACATGAAAAGATGCTCAACATTGCTCATTATTAAAGTAATGCAAATTAAAACTATAATGAGGTATAACCTCACACCGGTCAGAATGGCCCTCATCAAAAAGTCTGCAAACAATAAATGCTGGAGAGGGAGAAAAGGAAACGCTCTTACACTGTTGGTGGGAATGTAAATTGATACAGCCACTATGGAAGGTGGTATGGAGATTCCTTAAAAAACCTAGGATTTTAAAACCACCATATGACCCAGCAATCCCACTCATAGGCATATACTCTGAGGAAACCAAATTGAAAGAGACAACATGTATCCTATTGTTCATTGCAGCACTATTTACAATAGCTAGAACATGGAAGCAGCCTAGATGTCCATTGACAGATGAATGGATAAAGAAGTTTGGTATATATACACAATGGAATATTACTCAGCCATAAAAAGGAACACATTTGAGTCAGTTCTGATGAGGTGGATGAAGCTAGAACCTTTTATACAAGGTGAAGTGAGTCAGAAAGAGAAAGATAAATACCATATTCTAACACATGTATACGAAATCTAGAAAAGTGGTACTGAAGAATTTATTTACAGGGCTGTAATGGAGAAATAGACATAGAGGATAGATTTATGGACATGGGGAGAGGGGAGGAGAGGGTGAGATGTGTGGAAAGAGTAACATGGAAACTTACATTACCATATATAAAATAGACAGCCAACGGGAATTTGCTGTATGGCTCAGGAAACTCAAACAGGGGTCTGTATCAACCTAGAGGGGTGGGATGGGGAGGGAGATAGGCAGGAGGTTCAAAAGGGAGGGGATATATGGGTACCTGTGGCTGATTCATGTTGAGGTTTGACAGAAAACAGCAAAATTCTGTAAAGCAATTATCCTTCAATAAAAAATAAATTTTTAAAAAGTGATAATATATGCAATTACTGTGGCTGCTAATGTAGCTGATAGGCAGATGGTGTGGTGGTCTTAGAAGTCATCCTGGGAATGACTGTACAAGATTCCATGTCCCCTCTTCATTAATAGACCACCTAGTATTCGGCTGATGCTTTCACCAGTTCATCTAGTTAAAAGAGAGAAAGATAAGTACTTGTATCCACTTTTAAACGTACATTTTTAAACAGGAACCTGGACTTCATAGTCGGTTAAATGATTCTGCAACTTGTATAATACCACAACCATTTTTCCTTACATTAGCCACTGCTGGATTCCGCATTTTGCATCTTTTAACACACAGTGTGCAGAATTTCTAACAGAAATGGTTAGACATTGTGCTTTTTTTCACTGTCATCACAAGAAAAATCCTCCTTACAATCTTCTGCATTAAGTTTAGAAAGTGCCTCATCTTTGCACACCTAAATGTCTCTTACATATTCCAAGGTGAAATCCAACTGGAAAAAATTCAGCTTAGGTACTTTTAGGAATGGCAGTAATAAACAAAAATATGATATTACAGAAAGGGACAGAAGACACCGAGGTTAAATACCACAGAAGTAATTTTATGATTTTCAGTATCTTGCGCACAGTGGAAAATATTCTTTTTATAAAAAATATTTCTTTCTTTGGCTGCACCGGGCCTTAGCTGTGGCACCCTGGATCTTTGATCTTCACTGCAGCATGTGGGATCCACCGCCCTGACCAGGGATTGAACCCTGGGCCCCCTGCATTGGGAGTGCAGAGCCCTAGCCACTGGACCACCAGAGAAATCTCGGAAATACATATTCTTTAAGGGGCAACAGCTTATATTTTGGAGAAGGCAATGGCAACCCACTCCAGTACTCTTGCCTGGCAAATCCCATGGATGGAGGAGCATGGTAGGCTGCAGTCCATGGGGTCGCTAGGAGTTGGACACGACTGAGCAACTTCACTTTCACTTTTCACTTTCATGCATTGGAGAAGGAAATGGCAACCCACTCCAGTGTTCTTGCCTGGAGAATCCCAGGGACGGCGGAGCCTGGTGGGCTGTCATCTGTGGGGTCGCACAGAGTTGGACAGGACTGGAGCGACTTAGCAGCAGCAGCAGCAGCTTATATTTGTTAAGCTCTTTCTTACCTCATGTAGGTATGCCCTAACTGAGAAAAAGCTTGAGTATCAATTCCCAGTGGTTGATGTAAGAAGTTTGAGAGTATTAATTCCTGATAGGTGATTGATGAAGGAATCGCGGGGCAGCTTTTGGGGAAAATGTTCCTAAGTGCCTTTGGCTGCACCTTCGCCAGGCCCTGTGGGGCTTCCCTGGTGGCTCAGACGGTGAAGAATCTGCCTGCAAAGCAGGAGACCTGGGTTTGATCCCTGGGTCGGAAAGATCCCCTGGAGAAGGGAATGGCAACCCACTCCAGTCTTCTTGCCTGGAGAACCGCATGAACAGCAGAGGCTGGCGGGCTGCAGTCCGTGGAGTTGCAAAGAGTCATACACAGCTGAGCCACTTCCACTTGTCAGTCCCTCAGGTGATTCTCCATAATGCTTTATGTGTTTCTCTTAACGTGCCATGTTTATGCTGATTGTCATTAGTTATCTGTGTTTATCTGGTGAGCACCTTAAGAATAAAATGATTTTTTTATTTCTGTATTTTCCACAACTCACATGCAATGAGTGAATCCTGCAGTTCCTAAATTTATGCCATAAGGTTAGATCTAAGCCATTCATGTACAGTTTGTAAGTATTTGCAAAATATTTAGTTTCTTTTTCATTAGTTAAATTAATAATCTAAATCTATTCTATGAAAATATCAAGTTTACCTTTGAATATCTGGATATGTATAGCATCTTCATCATCCTCATAGCTAACAATAAGATCTTTTGAGTATTTATGTTGTGCGGGGCACTTTGCATTGATTATATCATTTTATTCTCATAAACAACCGTAGGAAGCTGTCAACCCTGTTGTTTCGGTGAAGATCCTACAGGTTCAAGTAATTTGCCCGAGAATATACAGACAAAGGGCTTCCCAGGTGGCTCAGAGAGAAAAAACCCATCTGCAGTGATGGCGGAGCCACAGGAAACACGGGTTCAGTCCCTAGGTTGGGATGATCCCCTGGAGAATGGCTGCCCACTCCAGTATTCTTGCCTGGAAAATCCCCTGGACAGAGGAGCCTGATGGGCTGCTCAGTCCATGAGGTCAGAAAGAGTCAGACAGGACTGAAGTGACAGAGTATATATGCACGCGTACAGTCAAAATGTGACCTGAATTTGAACCAGGTCCAACACGTGACCTGTTAGCCATTGTCCAGTACCATCTTTAATGTTTCTCAGTTCTGCACTTGAGAAGTTAAATCCTGCTGATTGCTTTGTTAGTTCTTTGGGTAGTAACTTAACTCCTGGCTTCTAATACAGTGTTTTAGGTCCTGTTGTTAAAACTTGATCAGTGTTACCAAATAACCTAGAATTGTTTAGCATTCAAAATGCTTAATTCCACCCCCCCTCCCCCCCACCCCCCGCCCCAGGATTTGGCGCTTCCTGCGAAAATGTGACCGAAAGGGCAGCAGCAAGGTCATATTACTTAGCCACTGTGGCATGACACCCCCAAGAATTACTTCAATGTCTAGTTGTGCTGCTTGTACTTTGAAGGAAGGAATTCATAGTAATTCAAGGAGTTTAGAAATGTCTTTGGGGCCTCCCATTCATTCATAGGTTCATAGTGTTGCCACGGGATAATCTCATTCCATCTCTAGGATGAAAACAAATTTTCTGTTTTATAAGCTGTTTGATGGTTATTTCATGAAAATCTGAATTTGCCTGCTCCTGAAACATCCCTTGCCTGGGTATTCTTCAGAGGAAGGTATATTTTCCCATTGTCTGTTAGCCCTCTGGAAAGGAATGGAGAGGCAGGACTAAGTCCATGGTATACAAGGACAGAGTCCAGTTTCTTCCAGGATCTTCTGGGATGAAGGACCCCTCCCTCCCTCTCCCAGGGTATCTAGAGATGTGCGTTCTTTGATGATGAGTGTGTCTTGCATGTCTAACTTCTCAATTATAAACTTGAATTGAGTTGCTCTATGTTATCCACTTGCTCTTGGCGTTCCTGAGAATGGTGGGATTTGGCACAGCATGAAGAGAGCTATGAAAGCCCTAGGGGCTTGAGTAGCCGAGGGAGATGAGAGAGCTTAGTTGGATACCGTTACAGTGTTCAGATCAAGGGGGTAGTGCGGTGGGTATTGTTTCCAGTTTGCAGGTTCCTCCGGATTTCAGCAACTATTTGCATACACACTGCCATCAGCCCCATACAATTAAGAAGGAGAGGGAATTGTACAAGCTGAACAAAAGAGAGATGCAAAGAGAATGGTGAAAAATAAATTGTCATTAAGAAGAAAAGTACTTTACTAGTTCGTCACCTGTGGAGAGAGTTGCTAATTAAATTCTAAGGTCATGTTTACATCAAATGAGCAAGTTTTCAAAGCCTTTCACTTACAGTGGGTGGCGTATCTTCTATTGCATCACAGCGTCAGGCTCATCTGTATGATTAATTGGCTGTTTTGATTGCTTGACTTCTTCTTTGTCAGTTGGTACCTTCATTTCTGTGTTCCTCTCTGCAAAGCTTGGGGGGGGGGTGGGAAATGCCACGAATGATGATAAAGAGAAATGACAACAGAACAGATTATTGCCAGCCCTGTGTGCTCCTTATGGAAAGAAATTATTGGTGCTTTTGTACTATCAGATGAAGTCTGTCATTGTAAAAAGATTTCATTAAGTGGAGCTGGGTTAGCCATTTCAAGGGATTAATACAGGATGGAATTTCAGTCAGACCACTGGCATCTGCGATCCTAAAACATGAAGATTCTTTCTTGAGGGGGGTGTAGTGCGATAACTACTTAGACTCAATTTAAGAGATAAAAAAGCCCTTTGATATTCTCCCTCTTAGGTACCTTCTAAACAGTTGTCCATGATCCTAGGTCGTATGGGTAGCTCATATACACTGAACTGTGTGTATGTTTTGGCCAGGCACTGAGATATAGCAAGCTTAACTCACTAGTTAAAAGCATTACTTGGGAGATATTCCTTAGTAGTTTATGCTAGTTTGCACTTGTCAATCTAGAGAGAGAGATTATTCCATTGACACTTGGAAATTTTGTGCTGGCATCCTCATTCATCTTGAAACCAAGGCAGTTTCTCTAGTTACCAAGAGTTGCAAGAAACAGATAAAGCTCTCTTGTCCAAGAGTTTGTACGTTGAAGGCATAAAAACCAATGTCACTTTAAATTGTATTGCTGTTACAAATGACAGAGATTTCAGTGAAGTGGTTTTCAGCATATACCTTTTGTTACTCGAATTTTTTTTTAAATCATTAACAAGTATTGATAGTTCAAATAAATGTACTTAGATAGTAGCAGTTAGGTAGAGAAATTAATAAGGCTCAGTATCACTATATCTCTTGTTAATATAATTGAAACAGTTATTTATAACTTAGGTTCAGAGACTGAACCCTTCTGCGCTTTTACTGGGTTCCCTAAAGGAAGTTTATTATTGCAGACTTTCTAAAAGTAGCAAGAAGGGTGGACTTTTTTTTTTTTCCCCTCCCTATTTTGTCCTGTAGGGGCAAGAAAATCGATACAGTGGGGGTCTTATCCTTAATTCATTATTCAACAAGTCCTGCAAATGCATTGGCTTTTCTGTTAACCTCTGAGTTTTCTAATGGGAAATGTGCCACGGGTAACCTTGAAATGCTTTTTTAATCTGGCTTTAGGGATATGAGAGTTACATTTTTTTTTTTTTTTCTGGGATGAGCTGTTAAAAGTGCATCCTGTTAAAATGATACCTTTAACTGGAGCCAATTTTTCTCTGCCTAACTTTAGAGGAAAGATTTGCAAATCATGGGCTCAGCACTTAATTTGGGGCTCTATTTACCATGTAGGCTGTCAAGAAGTATTAACCTTAAGGTACGATGAGAACGTGGAGTACAAAGCTGTGAGCTCATGACACCAAGTGTACCAGGTATTAAGTAGCATTATCCGTCCTGCTCACTACAGTAAATAGGATTTCACTATTATGATGTGTCAGGGCTTTCAGGGAAATCAAATTTACAAGACACTAAACTGCCATCCTCTCTGCTGAGCAGCTTTATTCTGGGATCTTGCTTTCATATTAATCCTGTTGGTTAGGAAATACTTGTAGCAATTGTGCATGGAAATTATAATTTAATGATCTCTTCCTTTTCTCTATTCAGAGCTTAGCACAGACCACTGTGCTTTGCAGCGATAGCCCCAGGGCTCTGAGAAAGAGATAATGTGCAGTTCCAGCTTTAAAGTCCAGTATTGCCTTTCTGTGAGTGCTTGTAATGATCATAAGTGCTAAGATGCCAACAATATGGGCTGCATACTTTCTCAGCTCTTCACATCTTTACCTTGTGAGAGGCTATACAGTAAAATAGATTCTGTTTACCATGACAGTTTTTCAAATGATATGCCACTTGAATGTGTAAAGACAAGGTAGAGAAATGAAGTGTGATGAAATCTAGGGAAAATTAATTCTGCTTTTAAAGATTCTGTTTTGTTCTGTCTGGGGAGGCTCAGTGGGCTGTTTGCTTTGAAAAACAATTAATACCCTCTTTCCTTTCTCTGGGATTTTTTCTTGCTATTGATAAGAATGTTGCAGCCAGGAAGGCATTCTGTGTTTCTGTGTATTTCCTGTGCATGTGATTGAAAATGAGCTAAATCTCTTGAATTTTCTTTGCATCCAATTTCATCATTAGGGATTGTTTTGCTTCTTGATACCGTGTTTGTTTATAAATTTCAAATGCACTCCATTTAGGCAAACCAGCCAGTGCTCATTTCCCTATTTTCCTGACTGAAAAATTAAAATGCATGAATATTAATTCTTTTAAAGGAAATTGCAGGGCTGGTATTGGAAAATGCTCTTCTCAGTTTTATGTCCAGACCATGAGCCAGCTGTGCCTCTGTAAGGGATTACATCTCAACACATTAGCTTCATTAAGAAAGCTGTATTTGGTCATGAAACATTTGCAGATAATATTATCTCATAACAAAATCAAATAAAAAGTTCCCATATCTGAACTTGGCATGTAAAGCAGATTGGCATGGTAAGGACAACGTGAAATGAAGGGATTTAAATCTAACCTGACCATGGAGACTGAGATAGGAGTTTAACCTTGGTGGTGTTTATCAGAATTGGGTGGGGGCAGGGTTTAAGGGGATCCTCGACATTCACCATTCATTCGAACATACATTTGTTAATCTCCTCTGGTGAGACAGGCACTGTACGTAGATACAGTGATGAATACAAACAGCGCCAACACCTGTTGGCATCTGCTACAGAGCTTTTGATTGCCACAGTGGATTCATGTAGCCTTTGCCAGGCTTTCTTCCAGAGCGGAACTGGTTTGTGAGGAGATAGCCACTACTTTTGTCCCTTCAAGGTCTAAAGATCAAGGGATTTAGAGAAGAGTTTTGTGGGTTGAAGAGATTCATCAGGTAAATGCTCAGATAAAGACCCAATAAACCAGTTACCTTCAATGGCAGTCTTTGGAAATAAATGTTAAATATGTAAGTTCCGTAAAGACCAGAACTGTTTCTACTTTTTGATCACCATAATAGTGCCTGTCACATAGTAGGTGCTAGATAACTTTTTAAATTAACGTGTTAGTCAGGAAGTGGGATGGGTTCCTTGGCCAAATAATTTTGAAGAATGTTAAGCTTAACTAAGTATAACAGATTTCTTTACTGTAGTCCTTCTCTGAGTTTATGTACATTCCGAGCTTCCAAGATGAGAATACTGCATGCCATGTTTCAGCATTATACTTGAACCATAAAGTCTCTTTTTCAAGAAACACTCATTAACTTATCCCAGCACACCATCTGAGATTTTCTGTGCCCTGCATAATGCTACTACTTAGATTTTTTGAGTTCTTTCTGATTTGCATCCTAAAACATAGAGGTCAAGAAGCCATAGAATTTCATTGATAGAGTTCCTAATTTGACGGCTTCTGAGGACCTGCAACCCTCCTGGAATTGCCTGCCTGTGTACTGTGTTGTAAAAGAGTGGACAAAGGAGAAAGAGACCCAGGGAGTCTATAGTTCCTCTGGAGGGCTCTGTGTTCTGACTATACTCTTCAGAATCTCTATTCTATCAGTCTTTGAGAAAGCTATGCCCATAGTAGCTCAGTTTCATCAGGGCCTTCCCACCGCAGGACACAGTTCAGTTCAGTTGCTCAGTTGTGTCCCAACTCTTTGCAACCCCATGGACTGAGGCACACCAGGCTTCCCTGTCCATCACCAAATCCTGAAGCTTGCTCAAACTCATGTCCATCGAGTCCGTGATGCCATCCAACCATCTCATCCTCTGTTGTCCCCTTCTCCTCCTGCCCTCAATCTTTCCCAGCTGGATGCAGAGCCATGCCCATTAACCCAAGAGTCGTACATCCTCATATGAAGAATCGGGCACATAGAATGCCCCCAAGGATCAGGTTCCCCATAGAAGTTTTCTTCTTTTCTCATTAAATCAAGTAGAGTAATTGGATTTCATAAATATTGAATTACCACCATGGATCTTTAACCGACAAGTGTTTGCCAAGACCCAGAGCTGGAGGAATAAGGAACAACATTTTCCATTCCTTCATGACCTTGAGATTTCTGAGCCCTTTTGGAAAGACTTTGGAAGCAGTAAGATCTGCGTGCCATGATCAGAAAAATCATGCAGTCTTTGTGTCCTCATAAGTTCAACACTCCTTCTCTGTAGTCTTATTCGCCTTCACACAAGAATCCAGGGAGGATATTGTGGCCACAGCACTGCCCCCTCACAACTTGTAGTTTCACAGCAGATCTCTGCAAGCAATGCCTGGCACATAGTAGGTGTTTGACTGATCTTTGTTGAGTAAACAAATAAAGGAGCTTTCAGCAGGTAAAAGGCTTCAATCTCCAGACTGGCCTAGATATGCGTCTTCTAGATGACTTAGTGGGCACCTCACACCAAGCTACACCTTATCCTGCAGGTTTCACAGAGATTGAGACCTGAGTCGTCCTGCTCCAGCCATGCCAGCTACTATTATTAATGCAACAGGCTATCTTACTTCAGTTCACTTCAGTTCAGTCGCTCAGTTGTGTCTGACTCTTTGCGACCCCATGAATCGCAGCATGCCAGGCCTCCCTGTCCATCACCAACTCCCGGAGTTTACTCAAACTCATACCCATCGAGTCGGTGAAGCCATCCAGCCATCTCATCCTCTGTCGTCCCCTTCTCCTCCTGCCCCCAGTCCCTCCCAGCATCAGGGTCTTTTCCAATGAGTTAACTCTTTGTATGAGGTGGCCAAAGTATTGGAGTTTCAGCTTCAACATCAGTTCTTCCAGTGAACACCCAGGACTGATCTCCTTTAGAATGGACTGGTTGGATCTCCTTGCAGTCCAAGGGACTCTCAAGAGTCTTCTCCAACACCATAATTCAAAAGCATCAATTTTTCGGTGCTCAGCTTTCTTCACAGTCCAGCTCTCACATCCATACTTGACTACTGCAAAAACCATAGCCTTGACTAGACGGACCTTTGTTGGCAAAGTAATGTCTCTGCTTTTTAATATGCTATCCAGGTTGGTCATAACTTTCCTTCCAAGGAGTAAGCATCTTTTAATTTCATGGCTGCAATGACCATTTGCAGTGATTTTGGGACCCAAAAACATAAAGTCTGACACTGTTTCCATGTTTCCCCATGTATTTGCCATGAAGTGATGGGACCAGATGCCATGATCTTAGTTTACTGAATGTTGAGCTTTAAGCCAACTTTTTCACTCTCCTCTTTCACTTTCATCAAGAGGCTTTTTAAAAGTTCCTCTTCACTTTCTGCCATAAGGGTGGTGTCATCTGCATATCTGAGGTTATTGATATTTCTCCCAACAATCTTGATTCCAGCTTGTGCTTCCTCCAGCCCAGCGTTTCTCATGATGTACTCTGCATAGAAGTTAAATAAGCAGGGTGACAATATTCAGCCTTGATGTACTCCTTTTCCTATTTGGAACCAGTGTGTTGTTCCATGTCCAGTTAACTGTTGTTTCCTGACCTGCATACAGGTTTCTCAAGAGGCAGGTCAGGTGGTCTGGTATTCCCATCTCTTTCAGAATTATCCACAGTTTATTGTGATCCACACATTCGAAGGCTTTGGCATAGTCAAGAAAGCAGAAATAGATGTTTTTCTCTTGCTTTTTTGATGATCCAATGGATATTGGCAATTTGATCTCTGGTTCCTCTGCCTTTTCTAAAACCAGCTTGAACATCTGGAAGTTCACGATTCACATATTGCTGAAGCCTGGCTTGGAGAATTTTGAGCATTCCTTTAGTAGCATGTGAGATGAGTGCAATTGTGTGGTAGTTTGAGCATTCTTTGGGCTTGCCTTTCTTAGGGATTGGAATGAAAACTGACCTTTTCCAGTCCTGTGGTCACTACTGTGTTTTCCAGATTTGCTGGCATATTGAGTGCAGCACTTTCACTGCATCATCTTTCAGGATATGAAATAGTTCAACTGGAATTCCATCACCTCCACTAGCTTTGTTCGAAGTGATGCTTTCTAAGGCACACCTGACTTCACATTCTAGGATGTCTGGCTGTAGGTGAGTGATCACACCATTGTGATTATCTGGGTCGTGGAGATCTTTTTTGTACAGTTCTTATGTGTATTCTTGCCACCACCTCTTAATATCTTCTGATCATACCATTTCTGTCCTTTATCGAACCCATCTTTGCGTGAAATGTTCCCTTGGTATCTCTAATTTTCTTGAAGAGATCTCTAGTCTTTCCCATTCTGTTGTTTTCCTCTATTTCTTTGCATTGATCGCTGAGGAAGGCTTTCTTATCTCTCCTGGCTATTCTTTGGAACTCTGCATTCAAATAAGAATATCTTTCCTTTTCTTCTTTGCTTTTCACTGCTCTTCTTTTCACAGCTATTTGTAAGGCCTTTTCAGACAACCATTTTGCCTTTTTGCATTTCTTTTCCATGGGGATGGTCTTGATCCCCGTCTCCTGTACAGCGTCACGAACCTCCGTCCATACTTCATCAGGCTCTCTGTCTATCAGATCTGGTCCCTTAAATATGTTTCTCACTTCTACTGTATAGTCATAAGGGATTTGATTTAGGTCATACCTGAATGGTCTAGTGGTTTTCCCTACTTTCTTCAGTTTAAGTCTGAATTTGGCAATAAGGAGTTCTTGATCTGAGCCACAGTCAGCTCCTGGTCTTGTTTTTGCTGACTGTATAGAGCTTTTCCATCTTTGGCTGCAAAGAATATAATCAGTCTGATTTCAGTGTTGACGATCTGGTGATGTCCATGTGTAGAGTCTTCTCTTGTGTTGTTGGAAGAGGGTGTTTGCTATGACCAGTGCATTCTCTTGGCAAAACTCTATTAGCCTTTGCCCTGCTTCATTCCGTACTCCAAGGCCAAATTTGCCTGTTACTCCAGGTGTTTCTTGACTTCCTACTTTGCACTCCAGTCCCTTATAATGAGAAGGACATCTTTTTTGGGTGTTAGTTCTAAAAGGTCTTGTAGGTCTTCATAGAACCGTTCAAGTTCAGCTGCTTCAGCGTTACTGGTTGGGGCATAGGCTTGGATTACCATGATATTGAATGGTTTGCCTTGGAAATGAACAGAGATCATTCTGTTGTTTTTGAGATTGCGTCCAAGCACTGCATTTTGGACTCTTGTTGACCATGATCGCTACTCCGTTTCTTCTAAGGGATTCCTGCCCACAGTAGTAGATATAATGGTCATCTGAGTTAAATTCACCCATTCCAGTCCATTTTAGTTTGCTGATTCCTAGAATGTCGACATTGACTTGTGCCATCTCCTGTTTGACCACTTGAATTTGCCTTGATTCATGGACCTAACATTCCAGGTTCCTTTGCAATGTTGCTCTTTACAGCATCGGACCTTGCTTCTATCACCAGTCACATCCACAACTGGGTATTGTTTTTGCTTTGCCTCTATCCCTTCATTCTTTCTGGAGTTATTTCTCCACTGATCTCCGTTAGCATATTGGGCACCTACCTACCTGGGGAGTTCCTCTTTCAGTATCCTATCAATTTGCCTTTTCCTACTGTTCATGGGGTTCTCAAGGCAAGAATTCTGAAGTGGTTTGCTATTCCCTTCTCCAGTGGACCACATTCTGTCAGATCTCTCCACCATGACCCATCCGTCTTGGGTGGCCCCACATGGCATGACTTAGTTTCATTGAGTTAGACAAGGCTGTGGTCCTGTGATCAGATTGGCTGGTTTTCTGTGATTATGGTTTTAGTGTGCCTGTCCTTTGATGCCCTCTCGCAACACCTACCGTCTTACTTGGGTTTCTCTTACCTTGGACGTGGGGTATCTCTTCACGGCTGCTCCAGCAAAGCGCAGCCGCTGCTCCTTACCTTGGACGAGGGGTATCTTGTCATGGCGCCCCTCCTGACCTTGAACGTGGAGTAGCTCCTCTCCGCCCTCTTGCGCCTGTGCAGCAGCCGCTCCTTGGAGGTGGGGTAGCTCCTCTCGGGCGCCCCTGTCTTACTTACATAAAATTAAACAGTGCAGATGCCACTATTTAGGCAAACTTTTAAAGTAAATTAAATCACATTGCCTAGGTGATGTTCTCATTGATTACTTTTCTGTGACTTGAGGCAGGGGTAATCCATTTTATCCACAGACCCTGCCCTAAATAGAATCCCAGCTTCATGAGTTATCCCCAAACTTGGCTTTTGGTGAAAATGTTCATGAGTACTTTACACTCTGGTCATCCTTGCTGTTCCAAGGCTATTGGCCAAGAAATATAGTATCATTAGAATCAGCATCATATTAAAACAGCTACCACCTATTGGGCCTTCCTTGGTGGCTCAGATGGTAAGGAATCTGTCTGCAATGCAGGAGTCCTGGGTTCGATCCCTGGGTTGGGAACAGCCTCTGGAAAAGGGAATGGCAACCCACTCTAGTATTCTTGCCTGGAGAATTCCATGGACGGAGGAGCCTGGCAGGCTACAGTCCATGGGGTCACAAAGAGTTGGACGCAACTAAGCAACTCTCACTTTTCACCATCTATTGAGGGACTATTATAAGCCAGGAAGTACAGAAAATGATTTAAAAAATCATTTAACTCTAGGACAGACCTCCAGGGAAAGGTGTTTTCTTCCTTCACCACCTGACTAGTTACTGATTTTGTTCTTTGGGCTCAGAGACGTCAAGTAAGTTGCGCTGATGTTTCCCAGCCAGTGCAGCCAGGCCTCTTATCTCCTCATGGACCACCTCTCCTTCTGTGTGACCAGTGAGCAACTGTGAGGCTCCGTGAGGCTTTCTGGCCTCAGCATCTATCACTCAATTCCACTCCCCGAGACTTTAAGAAGAATTTTGGGGGAAGTGGGCATGACAGTTCTTGTTTAGAACCAGTAGAGTCAAGTAACAGGTTCTCACGCTTGTTTCCCTTAGTAGCATTTGTACTTGACTTCTTTTATGAACTGAGCACCAGTAGTCTTACATAATCATGGATCACATTCTACAGTAAAGTAATAGTGATAAAACATGATTGGATGTTGGATACAGTGAGTATGGCTTTAGTACATAGACTGAACTGATAGAGACGCTGTCCATGAGGAAATAGTACAGGATCTGCGGGTTGGGCCTTATCCCCTGAGGGGATGGATGGAAAAGATGAAGGACTTGGAGATACTGTGCTGGGGGGCGGTGGGGGGAGGAGAAATAGCCGGAAATCAAAAGGACGGGTTAGATTAGCCAAGGTGATGATGCTGAGACCTAGTGGGATGACCATGAGAGAAGCAGGTGGAGGGTTCAAGAAAGATCTGGTAACTCCCACTTCCACTTGGGCACTCTTGCCCTCACTGTCTTCCTTTGCAGTGGCCCATTTTGCAAAATTGCTTCCAGTCGATCTCTCACAGAACCCTTGGAACTCTGTGTCCACGGCAGTCCTGCCCATTTTGCCTGCTGTTTAGATTGTGACCATATGGAAATTTGGAGTATGAACTTCCTGCAAAGTTAGATTATAGTCATACAAATATGTATTTACTGTTAATTTCCATTCTCTAGTTTAGGGCCAAAGATGTTGCTCCTATCTTAGAGCTATTTGAACTTCAACTCAGGGGCTTCCCTAGACTCTGTCACAGAATTAACTCACATAATTAAATCAATGTCAGAAATATATACCACTCAGTCAGCTACCCTTAAGCCAGCCATTCCTGCATTTAACCTCCGTGATAGTTTTCCCTCTGCAGCTTCAGTGTGGTTCATCCCCTGTCTGGGGGATGCTGACCACCTGCTCTGTGCCCAGTTATCATGCAGAGTAGGTCCTGTGATGCACGGAGTGGCTGAATCAGGCACGGTTCACGTCTGCTGTCTCATCCCTCCTCCTCGCCTGCTAGTTCTTCTTAATATTATTATTTCTAGAGCTTAATCATAATGTCATCTCTACCTTGCCTAGACTGACTGACTATAAATGATATGAGGAGGAGAGTGTAAATAGAAGTGTGAGGGAAGAGTAGTTCAAGGTTGAGGGTTAAGATCCTTGGGTAGGCAGTCCATGTGCTGTGAAGATCTGTGTTTCTGTTTGTCTATCATTAAGACAAAAGTGTTACTAGAACTACAATGAATGTTTCTGTAGTTCCAGAAAAATAATACATAATAAATTGTAAGTTGTCTAGTCTCTCATGATGTACTTGCTCTAGATTGTAGAAATTTTGGCAGACATTCCTAGAACTATTTGTTAAAATTCAATAGCATGTAATTAAAGACAGAGACTGCCATTTCTCTGTTGGGTACATTAAAAAATTATATTATACATCATTTGGATTTGACCCCGAACTCCATTCCCAAAAGAATAATGCCAGAAAGACAAAAGGGTAAGTATTTTAGTCTTAACTAGAGGCACAAGTTACATAAAGTAACTACATTTACAGAACTGTCAATTATACCCTAGCTATTTAAGAGTAATTATGCAAAAGATAGCTTCTGAATGAATATTACTTTACACATTGCCAAATGGAAACAGTGATTCTGATGAAATTCTGGGTTTTCAGCCTTGCCAGGCAACAGAATAAGATTGCTGATGTTTTAAGTCTGTGCTGACAATTAAAACCAATATTAATACAACAACCTGGATACTATGTTAATGAAATGGAATATTTTATAGGCACATAAAAGTTTACTGCTTCTTGGAACTTTAATATTCTTCTAGCACAGAAGTGTGGTTTTTTTTTGGTTTTGTTTTCAGACAAGGAAACAGAAATCTAGAGTTTTAAAAATTGGTTTTATGTACTTAGGGAAAGGAGTGGTGGCATTGTTTACTGAGTCATTATTATTGTCTTATCAAGTAGGTTTGAACTTAGTGGATGAGGATTTGTTTACTTAGGTTCCTAGAACTGATTTGTGTTGGGGTGGCCTTGTAGATATTGCAGAGGTGACTGAAATATAATGAATACTTGGAAACCATTCCTTAGGTTTTATGAAACTTAATCAAACAGACAATAAAAGTTTCTCTAGCTTTGTTGATATCATGGTACAAAGCAGGCATGCAGTAGTTTTAAAATTATTTGCTATACCGAACAAAATAAATTTTTACTAGAACTTACCTGGTTTCTTCTATCGGAAGAAGGGACAGCTAAGTTGCTAATTTGTTCCAGTTGCTAATTTTCATCTACCTACAAATGCTTGTCTTTTGGTCATTACCTGAGATATTTATGAATAACCCCAGACCTCAAGAATGTAGGGAGATGAGCTTGGATGATTCCAGAATGCATTGAAGTTTTGGGACCCCTCCACCAAAAGGCCTCAAGGTAAATATAATGATATCAAAGACAGGTGGATATAGATTCACTTCTACTTACTGGTTCTTTGTCCTTGGAAGCACCGTGCAACCTCTTTGACCCTCAGAGTCCTCAGTAAGTGGCTTTCAAAACATGTTTCCTGAGGGTGTGGAGAGGAACTGAAATGTTACATGTGAATTTATATGGATATTAAATTAGGATAGCACTAGGTATCATCATCATCAGGTGTAATTCTGGCATATCTCATCATTTTGTGCTTATACAAGGATCTATGAAACATACTTACCAAAAAGCAAAATCACTGAAGTCCTTTTAATTATGAAATGAAGAGCCTCACAATATTGTTGGCCAGCTCAGAAAACAGCCACATTACAAATACAACACTAATAGAAAACAAGTACCTAATAATACAATACAAAATAAATACAATACAAAAGAAATGCAATACAAAACAACAGTAATACTTAGTGTTATCATCTTAAAAGTGTACCTTTTTTGACTAGATTCCTCAAGAGGCCTTTTGAGATTTGAGAGTTTTCATAAAACTTAATTACTAAAGATTTCAGTCTAAAAAACAAAATCATCAACCAGTAACCTTTCAAAAAGATTTATCTGTATAAACCGCTGATATCTTTCTCATGTAAATTCATTTTCATTTATTTCCCACAACTTCCTGTTCTCTTTACTGCTTCTATCTCAAAAAACCAAACCAAAACCCAGTTAATATTGGTTAGTCCCTAGATTATGCAGTTGTTATGTTTTTAATCCCTTGAATCATAGTATATTTTAATGACTAAAGTATCCAGTTGTTATAATATAAATTATGAGCATTATAAAGATTAAAAGCCTAGTTTCTTAATTGTGGGTAAATGTCTTTTTATTGAAATATGTGCGTATTTAAAGATAAAGGCATAAGTAGCTATTGTAAATTGCTTTTTCTTGCTCATTTTTTGTGTGGTACAAAACATGGTAAAATACCTGCTAACTCACCACTCTGAACACCCACACTGCAGTTAAAAAAAGTTCTCATAGCCTATTTTATATAATATACCTTCTGGATCATCCCATTATCCAAAGAAAACCATTTTTCTTTTGAGAAAATTGCAGCTCTTAAAGTTTATCCACATACCAAACAAGATGTTGGTAGATATTCTTTATGTTTTATAGTTCTCATTATTTCTTCATTCTAAAATCAGTGGTGGCAATAAAATATTATATGTTTGTAGTAAGTATTTTTAAGAAGCTGAAATACTGTTATTTAATGTATTTCTAGTAATAACTTATCTGTGAACATTTTAAGGGGGAGGTAAACATTTTAAGGGGGAGGGAAATGTTTGTTGATTTCAGTTAACAAGTGAAATAAAAATTCTAAAATATTTGTTTTCATAAACCCACCTTGTATGTTCCTCAGTTTGTTTTCTTGCTCTCAGAAGTGACTGTCCTTTCAATTTCTTGGTCTGTCTATGATTTAAAATACTTTTAGATAGTTTACTTGGATTTTTGGAAACTTTTAAAAAGTAATTTTTACTTTAAAAATATTTTTATTAATTATGAAAACAAGCAATTTAATACCCTTCTTACTAACAATTGAGAACTTTTGGCAAATGCTTTCTTTGTCACTACGAGCGGTTCCTCAGGCTCAATCATTCATTTGATATTTATTTAGAGTGAACTCTGTGGAAGGCTCCATTTTAGGCTCTGCGGATTTAACAGCGGAAAACAGAAAATAAAAAAATTCTGTTTTCATAAAGTTTCAGTCAGTTCAGTCGCTCAGTCATGTCCAACTCTGTGACCCCATGGACTAGAGCACGCTAGGCCTCCCTGTCCATCACCAACTCCCGGAGTTTACTCAAACTCACGTCCATCGCATCAGTGATGCCATCCAGCCATCTCATCCTCTATCATTCCCTTCTCCTCCCGCCTTCAGTCTTTCCCAGCATCAGGGTCTTTTCCAATAAAGTTTAGTGCTCTGTTAATATGAGACACTCAGTAATGAATATATTTTAACGTCAAGTAGTGATGTGCTCTATGAGGAAAAATAACTCATAGTAAGGAGAGAAAATGACAGTGTGTGGAGGGGTGGAGATGCTGTTTCACGCAGGGAAGACTGATCAGGTGCCACTTGAGCAGGAACTGAGCGCCAGGCTGAGCCATGCATTTGGGGAAGAAGAGCCTTCTGGCAGGTACTGTTGAACAGCCATTGCCCAATCTCTTGTCTTGATTCCATGCCATTTATTGCTCTGGTGTATTCTTCACTATCTTTTCAGAAAGTGCCAGGTTTGCTTTTCAAGTACTACAGTATCGGTCTTGCCAAGCCTCGCAGACGGTGCTTATTTTGGTCTGTACTTTGTTAGCAGATCATTTCTATGTTGAGTTCAAATGGCACTCTGATTTCAAGAGTGATTCTCATCTTTGTTCTGCTAGAGGAACAGTAAACAGGCACTGTGGATTCGGTAGATGAATATTGAAGTATTTTTTAAAATGCCTTATCAAGTGAAAATGTGCCCAAGGCTCCCTGTGACCTTGTACTGCTCTTTTAGCCTCCCCTGACTCCCCAGTTCAAGTCAGCGTGAATAATCCTGCCTAGCTCTTTGAAAGGCAAAATGGCGGGTTTTATCATGAGCTCACCATTTGCCAGCACTCTGCTATGCACTTTACATGTATTCATTTAACCTTTCCAGCTATTCAACATGGTTATCCTCGTTTTACAGATGAGAGTGAGGCAGAGTAATGGTGTATACTTTATCCAGTGTCACAACAGAGTAAGGGGTAGAGCCAGGATTTAAACCCTGGATGTCTAAGCCCACAGTCTCACCCTCTGCCTAGGAAGGACTCCTGGGAGGTTGGAGTTGGGATGGGATTGAATTAGACACAGAGGTTGCTTTGATTCAGGTTGTCCCTTCCAAAGCTAGACATGTGTGTTATAACATTAGTTCAGCAAAAAGTAACTCCTGTCACCACGTTTAGCTGGTCCACAAAGTGGACAGATCTTGTTTCACCATCTCCACGTTCCCTTTCCTTTGTTCATTGAGCCAAACTTCAAAGGCCTAATAGCTACTTTTTGCACCTGTCATCTTTGAGTCTCTATTTTGTGGTTGTTTTTTCTTTTTCTCCTCTCACTTTCCCTCTCTACTTTTAGGTTCCTGTCACTCCCTGCCCTCTGCCCCGCCCCAGCCCACCACTGCTCCTTACCTCCTTCCGTCATTAAAACAGAAAAAGGTTGGACTCGCCAAAGGTTTCTCTGCTGTGGACAGGCTGCTGAAGCTGCAGCAGTTAAGCACCATTGTAAAAGTTAAAGTGACTGTTCTGGAGCTTTGGGACACATGTTCATTTCTCATTCTTAGCACAAGTGACCACTCTCTTTTTTCCCCTCCCTATAAATTTTTCTCAAGACACTCAGTTATATGATTTGCTTTCCATTACATTTGGCATAATTTTATTTTAAGTGTTATTTTTGTGCCATAACCCTCTTTATCTGAAAAATTCATTTTAAATGTCTGTCTTAGCATTTCTGACTATAGATGATGAAGTTTTAATGACAGACATATATGGTTGAATACATCTTTGTAATTAATAGAGATATTTAGAGATATTGCTGACACTATTTGAAAATAGTGTTTGTTCTGAGCAGGATGAGCTGCAAGATAATATGAGAGTTTTCAGAACCTTTATGTTATTTTTTAAAAGTCTTTCAGTTAGTTGAGTCATTACTGTAGTTTGAAATTGATGGTTATCATATTGCCACTCATCTTTTGAAATGGAAATCTTTCTCAGTATGGTCAGATAGTACCAGAATCAAGAGAAAATAAGCTTTTCTTTGTTTCCGACTTGTAATACGTTTCTGCTGTGCCTTGCCTTCCTCCTTTTATCAATGCACATTGACTAGTAGGTGCTAAGATTCATGGACATGGTTCCCTTTTCTTAAGGAGCCAGTAAACTATAGCAGGTATGTAAATACAAGGATTATTTCTCTCTTCTCTAGTTTGTTACCTATGAGAAGCGTTTGAAAGAATTTATCTTCATGAGATTAAGGGTGTCTTCAGAAAGACTTTTACTTGGATAAATAAAGTAAGTGATGAAACAAAATGGAAAAATTTTATTTATCATCCCATGTTGTATCACAGATCTGGTCTATAGGAATTGTTAACCTGCGACTCACCTCTGTGTTGTTTTTTATCTGAGTTGGTTATGTAGAAGGCAGATGAAGGAAACTATAGCAGTTAGGTCATAATGACTAAGGTATAATGTTTATTTTTTAATGACACGTCCTCTGGCTTTAGGTTGACATTAACTATACTGGGCGGGAGCACACGAATTAGTCTTTGGAAAGCTGTATTTGCTATGTTTCACAGGTTTCTAAGGTTTGGTTGGACATTTAAGGAAACTTTTAGTGAAGTTATCGAGTACATCACTGCATCACTTTCTTCCGTTGAGTTTGCCGACTGTGAGTAACACGCTCATGGTTACAAATGAGGATCTCTTCTAGGTGGTTACCTGAGGCTCCATAGTAATGACTTAACTCTGATTCTTGTTGAACTAAATGTCAGTGCACAGAACAGTATAGCTGCTCAGGGTGCTACCAGGTCAGATTTAAGAGCTGTTTAGGGGAAAAAAAATGCCTTTATGAACACCAGGCTAAGAGATGTTACTGATTTGTAAAGATAATCTACTTGCTAGTGTTTGTATTCTTTCTTAATCCCAGAATGATTCGATGGGACTTGAGCAATATTATTATCAGGAAAGCTGGAGTTGTCTGATATATAAACCCTAAGTGTGCAAAAGACTAAATACCGACTTTTCTTTATATTATTCCTGCTGGCACAGTACTAGGCTTTTTGTGCTTTTTTGAACTGAGAGCTAAGCCCCAGAGCTTGCTATGAGAGAGCCGAGCGATCAGGGCAGGACTGGGGTAGGCGAGCCGCCTGAGGGGTTGTGTCTGAGGCTGGCATCCTCAGCAGAGAGCTCCGTCGCAGTATTGCTACTGCTTTGTCATGAAAGAAAGGTGTATAGCAAGTGTTGGTTCAAGGGAAGTGAAGCCAGAGAGGAAATAAGAAGAAAGAACTGGAAAAGAATTGAAGACGGCTCTACTCTAAATGAGCCCCAGTATCCGGATTGGAATAACCTGCATCTCAGCATGGAAAATGCAGGCAGGGTGCTGGCTCTGCCATGGAGTGGTGACCTCCGAGGACAGTAAGGTATCCTAGAGCACCGGACCCAGTGGTCTTTGGACTGAGTTGAGGTTGTCAAGCTTCTTGGTGACTTCCCCTTCCTTCAGCTCTGATCCTGTCAACATCCTAACTTTGAAAGCAAGAACCCCAAGACCCAGAGGGGTTGAATGGCTTGCCCAAGGTCACAGGCAATCAGGTCACCCTTGGGGAGTGACCCCTGTCAAGCAGAAGTTTCAGTTCTAAAATCAGCGGCTCTGTGGGATATGCCCAGCTCCTGGCTGCCATCAGTACTTTAGGCAGAAGGAGAGTGATCGCTTGACAGGAATGTTGTAAAGAAGTTTTTTACAAAAGAATTCCATGACCTGTAAGGTCCCTTACAGCTTTAAATTCTATGATTCGAGCTCCGTTTTCATTGGTTTAAGCAGACTGTCTTCCCTCTCCAGCTCCCTAACTTCTTGCAGAAATTGATCTTCGAGAGCATTTTGTTACATTTTCCATTTAAAATAAAAATTAGCCTTGCATCTCAGGTACTTCACAGTGTATTGAGCCACATGTATCATTCCTTTGGAGTATTCCTTCACCAGTCAGTGCCTACAGTTTTAGTTACATGTGAAGTGGTAGTTTGATGAAATAACATTCTGGCTTCTTTCTCAGTAAACCAAAAGCTCTAGAAAGCTTCGTGTCGCAGAGAGACCATTTTCCCAGCTGTCAACCTGACTGATATTTTAATTTTTCTGCCCTGTAGAAAACTTCAGTCTCTTATCCAATAGATAAATGAGCAAACCCCCCCAGGAAATGCAGCAGAATGTTTCTGTTTGCCAATGCAATAAATGCAGAAGCTAATAAATGTCTCCTTCCATCAGGAGGAGGCGTGTAATGAGTAAATGATGAGAAAAAGAATTCAGGGAAACAAATGATCCGTCCAATCTAAGATGACAAACAATTTCTTAATAACTTGTCCTCTGGTCGGAGAGAGGGCTTTCACCAGGCAAAGAGAATGCCTGTTGAAACCAAGCCCAGCACTCGGCCATTTACATCTGGCTGCTGATGGATTTAGTCTGGTTCCATTTGGGTCACACTGAGCAAAAGCTGCAATTCAAACTCAGCCTCGTTATGGGTGACATTCTTTGCTAGGTAATTTCTGTGAATGTGTGCTAGGAAAAGGGATCATTTCTGGGCCAAATTCGCATTTCTTACCCCAGATTACATTTATATTTCGCATTTGTCTTTTTCAGTAAAGATCCAGTCTCTTTCCCTTGAGATGTGTTCAGAGCACAGGGGTTTCTCCAGAACTTCTTTCCTGTGGGCTGAGTATGCTATTCTTCATACCACTTTTGTGAACCTCAAGTCTGAATCCCCAAAGTTTGCCTTTATGGAAGCTAGTGGCAGACTGTATGCTTTGTCCCCCGGGGATGGCTGATCCTTGCTTAGGGGTCTAGTTTGGAAGGACTCGTAGGAGACAGAAGGCACAGTGTGACTAAGGCGGAGTCAGTGAGATCGGCTTTGGAAGAAGAGGAGCTGCAGTCAGTCTACAGTGAAGATGTGAGGGAGAGAGAGATTCCATGCCAGACCAAAAAAAAAAAAATCATTTGATGAAATGCATTTTATTATCACCCCTTTGTGGGATCTTTCTAAGAATGTTTCTCAGAAAATCGCGTGGAAAAGATTGGCTACCAAATACCAGCAGTTTTCAGGGACAGATTTTCATGAATATTTCTAGAAGAAGACTATCAGATTGCCTTACTGGGTCTTCTGTAATTATCTTTTCTTCCCCATTCCACCACTCCCCCACCCCTCTTTTTTTTTTTTTTAAATACAAATAAGACATTCTGGTATGTTTCAGTACCACATGAATGAATACATTTGTGCAGTTGAGGAGTGAAGCTTCTAAGTAGTAGTAGGGTTTAGGGCCATAATGCAGGAAAATGTTAATGAATCATCAGATAAAAGCTGGAAAGAGGTGATACCTCAGGGCCCTTGGTGTACTTGGCAGCGTATGAAATAAATGTACCTTAGATATTCAGGAATCCTGCACAGGACTTTGTAAGGGAGAGCATTATACCTGAAAGCTAAGACTTCTCTGCGTGCTTCTATTCACATGCATATTTCTATGCCACATCTTTCAAAAGGCCTTTCCTTTGAAACACAAAAAGATAAACATGTCTTTGAAATGGATAGGTGATCTCTTTGCCACTTTTGAAATCTTTCTCCATTTCATAGCTGAGATTTTTTTTAACCCTAAAATTAAGACCGACTTTTCTGTTCACCTGAGTAGCTTTTTACTCATTGCTGGACTCGAGACAACCATTGTCACAGTCTGAGTCTGGGCACAAAATCAATGAAAGGAAATTAAACCTTGAGATAGGGGCTCCATCTGCATAGGATCATATTTTTGCTTGAGTCTCTTCAGTTCATTGTTGTGTGACTGTTAAATAAATACAATACCTTCATGCTCAAAGGAAACCATGAATTTGCAAGTACTTACAGAGTACCATTTATTGCTTAGTGTTGAAAATAGTATAGTATTTTAAAATCTCAAGCCCTAGATTTGGAGCATGAGACACCTGGCCTGATTTGGTTATAGCACTTATACCTATGGGCCGATAAGCACATGTGTAATTTTGGTTACGTATGCCATTCCTAACAGATAAAATGAAGACAGTAGCCTTTAACTTTACTTCCTCCTTGACTGGTTTTTTAAAATGTAATCAATTGAGATAAATGACTGCTTTCTAGTCATATTTGCTGATGGAGAGTCCAAGTCTCCACCAGCCTCCCAACAGTTTTAACTCTTGCTTTGATGGGATTGTGTTCTTTTGTAAACATGGAATCTTTAGATCATCTGCTTTTCTAGGGACTTTCTTCATATAAACATCACATCCCTCTGGATTATGAGGATTGGAGTCATGTAACTACTTAAAAATTGTTTTTTTAGATGTTTCCCTTAGCTATTAGTACCTTGCTCTTAGGAGACGGTTGTCGGTAAATATTTAGTGAATTAAAAAATGAACATTGACTCAACAAATGACAGAAGAATTTCAGAGACACCAGGAGCTTTCAGTTCAGTTCAGTCACTCAGTTGTGTCTGACTCTTAGTGACCCCATGGACTTTAGCACGTCAGGCCTCCCTGTCCATCACCAACTCCTGGAGCCTACTCAAACTCATGTCCATCGTGCCGGTGATGCCAACCAACCATCTCATCCTCTGTCGTCCCCTTCTCCTCCCGCCTTCAATCTTTCCCAGCATCAGGGGCTTTTCCAGTGAGTTGGTTCTTTGCATCAGGTAGCCAAAGTATTGGAGTTTCAGCTTTAGCATCAGTCCTTCCAATGAATATTCAGTACTGATTTCCTTTAGGGTTGACTGGTTGGATCTCCTTGCAGTCCTTACCTTCATAATGTAAAAGCTTTTCCCTCTTTAAAAAATTAATATATATTAGCTCATCTGTATTTAGCCTTGAGGGTGGATATATTTGTAGTTTGTGAAAATACCAGGGTTTTAGTTTGTGTTTTTTGTTTTAGAGGGGAACTGGTACAATTTGGAACATTATAAGAAACAGTTGTGTGACTGTCCTTATCTTTAAATCTTTTCACCAAGGACTAAATCTTAAAGAAATGTAAAATATTTCTTTTCCTTCAAGAGAAAAAGAGAAAAAGCATAGCCTAAAAGCAACTCCATTCTTCTGTTGGATGGGTCATCTGTTACTTATTTTAGCTGTCCTCTGTGACAACTTGAATATTTAAGTTGCTTTTCGTTTTCCAGTATTATAAACTCTGTGATGAAAATTCTTTCCACTACATTTTTATACACACCTATGATTGCTTCAGATATCTCTAGAAATGAAACTGTGTCAAAGGCATTTGAGACATGTTGCTGTGAATTGTACTAATTCATACTCTCACTAGTAAATTATTAGTGGAACCCATTTCCACATATACTCATCAAAGGAAGACAGCCAGTCTGATAAGTATACAGTAATGAAATGATTTTATCAATCTTTGTCTCACAAATTTTTCTATGACCTACCAAATGCTGCTTTCAGGAAAGTGTATGTACCCAATACCTGTGCCCTAGACCTTTTTTTCAATCAGGAGATACTGAAGAATGGCATGTCTCTCCAGTAAGTTTTAAATAAAATTACTTTTAAAGTTTTGGCATTGATTGAATTTCACATAGTTTTCCTCCTGGGCCTTTGAGAAAGCACAGTGCCAGGGACAAGTGTAGATCCACATGTGAGAAGGCGTGGTGGGCAGTTCCATGCCCCTTACCAGCCTTAAGCCAAAGTTCTGTTGAATGTAGGCCTTCAGTGGACAGGCTTTCCTGTGTGCGGTGTAGGGGTGAGCATCGTAGCTCTTAATGGGTGCATCCCAAAAATGACACAGGTGACTTTCAAAGCCTCCTATGAAAGTATCTTTGAAACTTAAGAGGGCTTTGCCACATCTCCATCTTCATAGCCCCTCTCACTAAGGCTTTGAGCTCATAACTCTGCTGAGGTCAGTCACTTTTTCATCATCTAATTCACTTGGAGAGATGTGCTCAGTCTGGGATTCTGAGCTTGGTTGCGGGACTCTTCCCGGCCATGAGCTGCTTATTTTTGGTAGTGTTGGAAAGGTATTACCTTCAAACAAATATGTTGTGATTCAATTTGGGGCTGGTGCTGAGGAGAAACCAACTCTATTATGTCTGTGATGGAATTCAAAGGTTTGCTCAATTTTCAGGAAAGTTTTTCTTAAGTAGATTTTCTGGCTTGGTATGAATTACTGGTGTTGGCCTCTATGATATTTTAAAAACTCAAGTTCTAGGCAAAAGTGGGAAGAAGGCAGGTCGTCTTGGCCTCTCCACCTTCTTCTGTCACAATCCTGTTCTCCCCTGACACGTCTCCTTCCTCTCAAGGATTCAGTGGTTACTCTTACACACTTAACTTTTGCCTTCGAAAGCACTAGTCCTATTTAGTTATGAGTCCCTTTTAGGGAGTTAACTGATGATAAGCTAAAGGGTAATAAATGGTTTAGCCTTGAATTTCTTCACCTGAATTCTGAGGAAATCATCTCAGAAGGTCTTCAAGTCTCTATGAGAATCTTTCAAGTTTGTTTTCTGTGCTATGATTTCTGTGATTCTTTCTATAATTAATGCAATCATATTTTCAGTCAGTAGGGTGGACCCTTCACTTATGAGGAATCCTAGGTTGAATGACAGAACCTACTGCCTCCTGTGGCATTAGCGTTAGAACACGGAACTCTTGGAAGCAAAAAGGACTAGCAACCTGAAGACAGTTATCGCTGTGTACTACAGTGGATTCGCCGTTCGTGTGTCTCTCCCCCCTGGCCTTTAAAGATGTCTTCACCCTCCCACTTCCTGGGCTGGTCCAAGTTCCTTCTTCAGTAAGCTCTTCTGAATGAATGAATTTTAGGCTAGCCTGTCAGAAGGCTGGAAAAGGAGGAGAAATGGGTGAGAAAGATCCTCCAGGGGAGCATCTGTTGTACACCCTTTAGATCCTTAATATAGCATCATGAGGAAGGCAGAATGAAACCGCTGAAGATAATGCGGCTTGTGTATCTGCCTGCTTCTCTGCAGTAAGGATTACTGTTCGCAGGTTTCCTTTTAGCCCACGGTTTTCAAGAGGGCACTGTGTGCGTGCCTGTGCGTGTGCTGGAGCAAGTGCAGGAGAGTGCGTGTTAGAGTTACAGAGTCCCCTTCTGTGGGAGACAGACCAGCTTGGGGTGCGGTGGAGTGCACGCTGAGCTAGGTTGGTAATACAAATGTGATGCTTTCTGAACACAGCCATCCAGTGTGTGTGCTTTTAAATGTGCATAAGGCGCTGAGCCCTACACAGGGAAGACTGTCGACCCTGAGAATGACTGTCACGTTCCTCAGCCCTTGAGCACAAGAGCTTCCTGTGCTGGTCACATAGAGTGATTTCTGAGTTTCTGTCTGGGTCTTGCAAGACATCATGGGATAGTCCTTACAATGACTGTGAGCTTGCTCTGTCTCACTGCTGTCGAAGAGCAGCGGGACACCCAGCTGTGTCAAGAGCAGAAAGACCTTAGGTGTGTAATTGAGAAGTCTGAAAGGTAAGTATAGAAGGCTGGAGACTGTTTTATTTCCGGTAGAAGAGCTGAAACAATAGGCGGATTTAAGACCTTTTATTGACCTTGTCATATAAAAGAAAAATATCAAGGAAAATGAACACCTTATAGATAAGGTAAATGGGAGATCTCCATATAAGCAGGGTTAATGGGAGCTGTGGGTGGGAGAGGGACAGGCAGTCACTTTGCAAAAGTGGTAGATCTGCCTTATTTTTAAAGGGATTAGAATAAAGTTTTGCAAGTGGAAAGAATTCTGATAAGAAGCTTGAATTCTGACAGGAAAAGCTAGTGATATCAAAAGGAAATTAAAGCACAAACTGACTTAAGAACTGAATATCAAGGATAGTTTGGTACTTGAGAGAAATCAGGGCTTTAGAAACTTGTTCGAAAAACAACTTCTTAGAAATAAATAAAAGATTACGCCATATGTGGTCTGGTAGCACTATGATTCTTTATTAATTGTACATTTATTTGTGTGATTTTTAAATTTATGTCTTTCTTCTCCAGTATGCCATAATAAGCTCCATAGAAGTAGGGCCAAGTATCTTGTTTGTTCACCATCACATTACAAATTCCTGGCCTAGTTTCTGGCACAGACCTTCAGTATTTGTAGAATGAAGAAATGAACAAATAATAGGAAACTTGGAATGCCAAATGAGTGTTTGGTGCATATGTTGAAATTGCTCAGATGAAGAAACTGAGGCGTGGGATAAAATAGCATAACTAATATAGCTTGAGTATTATTGCAAGGCTGTCAATGAATGTAGGATTTCTATTCTAATTTAAAAAAAAAAACTAAATCAAGGAAAAAAAAACTCTCAGATTGTAATTAGTGAAGTTTCTAAAGTGCCTGGAATAAAAGTAGAAATGCCAGAAGAAGCTCTGTTTCTTTATACGAGAAATGATAAAGATGGAATGAAAAGGTAATTACAGAAACTGTGTATTAATTTTGCCAGGGTGCCCAGGAGACAGTGTGGTTTCCATGAAATGTAGCTTCTTTAGAGGTGGTTAAGATTTGATGCTAGAGTTAAGCATTGCTTTAAAATTTTTAATTCTTTCTGTTCTCTGTCAGGAAAGGAGAGAGGCAATTGTTTTGGGTTCCCCACCCCCCACCCCCCTTATTTAATGAACGTCTAAATGTGAGCAGTCCTAGGACTGGAATGGTAGCTTCCGTGTCATCAGAGCCCCCGGCATTTACCGTTTCACTCCTGCGTCCTAGTATAGAATTTTCCTCTTTAAGGTCAGCTCACTGCAGGATGGCTGCTGGGGCTCTGGCCATCACATCTACACTGCATACTAGAAGAAAGAAAAGGGGCAAAATGACTGAGAAGATTCCCTGTCAGCTGAGGTCAGCTCTCTTTAAGCAGCCTACCTGGAAGTTCCACTCAACAACTCTGCTTTTGGCTCAGCCTAAATAGAAGCAAACTGGAAATTTTAGTTGACCATATATTTAGCTTCAAATGGAGTTACGTAAGGAGGAAGGAGAGATGTTCGGTAAGCTACTGCTAATAGTCTTTTCCCTGTGGAAAGATTCCACAGGGAATCTTCATTTGTCTTTGCCATGGAACTTAATAGGGATTTTGAGTCATTGCATGCAAGTCCCTTCAGTTGTGTGCGAATCTTTGTGTCTCCGTGAACTGTAGCTCACCAGGCTCTTCTGTCCAGAGGATTCTCCAGGCAATACTGGAGTGGGTGGCCCTGTCCTCCCCAAGGGGATCTTCGCTACCCAGGGATCAAACTCACATCTCTTACAGCTCCTGCATTGGCAGACGGGTTCTCTACCACAAGCACCACCTGGAAAGCCCTTGAATCATTAGGAAATGCTTAGTAAATCAGTAGTTTATTGTTGATCACCAGTAATAAGGATTTGAAAAAAGTAAGGCTGAGAAAAGTTAAGATATACTTGTAGATGCACACAAATGGTTATAAGCAAATATTTAGGGATGCTCAGGACAAATACCTAGTCTTGTAAAGTTTATTGCTTACACAAAACATTACTCAGTGTTCGAAAAACAGATTAAGTTCAAATCCATCTACTTGATGATCATTCTTTAGGTTCATGCATAGTTGTATAGGTCAGTTAATGGGGAATCTAGGTTCTGATGGATAAGCTGGGGAGCCAGGGCCTGTTGGCAGGAGTTGTATTGTAATGGAGAATCCCTGTCTTCCACAAGGAGAAGCCAGGCTTTCTGCCAAGTACTGAACTTACATTGTTCCACTGATGCAGTCACCCCGAAAGATAATGTCCTCATCTTTGTGTTTAAAACCAAGACTTGGTTTAAATAACCCAAACCATTCCTTGGTGTGCCTTTTAGAAACAGAATACTGAATCTGATATTCTGTGTATTTGAGCCAGTGTTGGCAGTTTGCAGACTGTGTCTTGTCGACAGAATTCTCCTGAGCCCCAGAATGACTCGGAACAATGGAATCAAGACCATGGGTCTGAGAGGTGGAAGGTTCTTCAAGAAGCCAACTACTCTATTCGAGGGCCACTTTTCTCACCAAGAATTGTCAGATCCCTCGCTCTGTCCTCCTGCCCACCTGTAAAAGACTTCAGCCTGTTCAGGAACACAGGGAAGGCAGAACTCAAACCTGCCAGCAGGCTGCCTTACAGAAGGTTTGTCAGGAGAAATACCGAAACCACTTGATCAACTGAAGTTGTTTTAGACAGTGATTTAAAAAATAAAAATTCTATAGCTCTTAAAATTGTTGTGGTGGAGAACAGTCAGTCTCTGTGATCCTATATAATTCTGTAGAAAGACAGGATGGTTGAGGAAGCATGAACTCTTTCTGGAGTATAGTTACAGCATATAACTGGACAGTAAATAGCCGTCTCAGGGCTTCTGGGCCAGGAATTATAGCCACAGTGCATTTGCCCCCAGATGCTTAACTTTGATACTAGGGGAAGTATAGTTACCTGCAGCCAACTGATTACAGATTATAACAGTTCCTGGTTGAGTGTTTATAACAAACAGTGTAAATAAGTCAGTTCTGAATCCATCTACGTAACAGTAGGAATGCTCTTTTTGACATTGTCAGTAGGAAGGCTTCTTCTATTGGTTTGTGTAAACACTAGACGTTTGTTTGAAATAGCTAGCCAGATAGAGTAATCTTTGTGTTTGGGTGGGTACGAGAGGGATGGAGACCAACAGTTGTTGGTGGTAATTATAGATCAGCTTAGAAAGCAGAGACCCACACTTGCAGTCAGTCTGCTCACATCCAAGGTCAGACTCGTTCCATCTCTCGTCCACTCTTCTAAGTAAGCAGAGTCGCCACCATCTGAATGGACGGTGCATAGGAGTGTCCATCTCCTCTGAGAAACAGTGTCGGACCACCAGAATTTAAATTTGACCTCAGTATGCAGTGTTGTGTAGCATTTTATAAAAGAACTGACAAGAGCTAGTTAACAGATGTTTCTTGTGACCATTTTGATTTGTTCTTTTCTCATATGATACAGATAATGATCATATTAGTGATAATAGAACTGAAATAAGTTTCTGAACCTGAGAAAATATTACAAGAATATACTATGTGCATGTTTTCCTTTGATTGAATTTAGAACTTGAAAAGATGCTTTTCGAATCGAGCAATAATGTGTGTCTGTGCACGTGCATTTTAAAATACACTTCAAAAGGGAAACTTTGCAAATGGAAAATGGCAGCATCTCACACATTCAGAAACTTGGGCCACAGCCAGCCCAGAGAAACGTGGGGATGATGCCCACGCTTGTTGATTGCCGTTTCCTTCTTACAACTGTCTAAAAACTTTGGGCATCAGAATGCCAAATGGGTAAATCTCCCCATACCCCGAAATAGAACTTGCAGGGAGACTGGAGAGAAATATTAGAATACTTATATCTGAAGATACACCACACTGTTTTGCACATGGTTTTGTGCTGTTCCTTCAGCTGTTTGTGGCAGGTATGATAAATTGGCTCAATAAGCACCAATTCCAAACGCCCCCTTTCTCTTTCTTTACTCCAGAAAGTGAGAAAACAAAATTACTTAATTGCCCAGCTGCTTTCACAGCCAAGGTTGTACATGATGTATAATTCTGGCCAAAGAGATGTGAGTGGAAGTCTCTGGTGAGGCCTTCTCTTATAACCTTCCTCAGGATGTGGGCATGCTCACTGGAGGTGTGATTGCCGTCTTGAGACCGTGGGGACAAAAGCCAAGTGCTCAGGGTAGCTGGGAAAGGAATACTTCACAGTGTCCTTGGCACTTGCATCAGCCCTGCGTTTCTAACATCTGAACTTCTTATTACATGAGAAACATGACCTCCTTACTCGTTCAAGCTACTATTTGTAGCTTAAACTATTATTGTACTGATACTGCAGTTGAACTCAATCCTTAGCAATATTTATTTCCCTTCTACATAGCAGAGCACACTGAAGTGTCTGTCAGTTTGTAGGAGGTACATAATAAATGTAGCGGTGCGCCTTCTCCATGTTCTGATATTTATTTTAGACCTCTCTCTGTCCCATTGTTTTAAATAGGAGCAAAAGTTGGAATTCACTTTAGGATGAACAGGTCACTGTTAACATTGTTTTAGTAAGTTTTGTGTATCATGTAAACTGAGTGCTCTAAGTATAATGATAAACAGGACAAGATTCATGCTTTCTGGACCTTCTGGGCTAACTGGAAAGACAACAGGTGAACATACATTGTTGGTACATGGTGGCAGGTGCTTTGATCAAAGTCTGTGATGCTGTGAGAACACAGAGAAATCTTTGTGACTCAAAACAGTCACCGTTTATTTACCTCATGATTCTACATGTTTGTCACCAGTTTGGGCTGCTATCAGCTGGACAAGTCTTTTCAACTTGTCCAGGCTCACTCTTGCTGAGATGGCTGCAGTTTGGCTAGTCAAGGATGGACTCAGCGGGGAAGACTTGTAATCTTTCCTTCTCCAGCAGGCTGTTGTTGCTATTCAGTCACTAAGTTGGGTCTGACTCTTTGCAACCCCGTGGACTGGGGCACACCAGACTTCCCCGTCCTCCACTGTCTCCCAGAGTTTGCTCAAGTTCAAGTCCGTTGAGTCAGTGATACTACCTAACCATCTCATCTCTGTCATCCCCTTTTCCACCTGCCTTCAGCCTACCCAGAATCAGGGTCTTTTCCAAAGAGTCGGCTCTTCCCATCAGGTGGTCAAAGTATTGGAGCCCCAGCTTCAGCATCAGTCCTTCCAATGAATATTCAGGGTTGATTTCCTTTAGGATTAACTGGTTTGGTCTGCCTTCAGTCCAAGAGACTCTCAAGAGTCTTCTCCAACACCACAGTTCAAAAGCATCAATTCTCCTGCACTCAGCCGTCTCCATGGGCCAACTCTCACATCCGTACATGACTACTGGAAAAACTTTCCTTGTCCAACAGTCTAGCTTGGGCTTGTTGATGTGACATCTGGGCAGGGTTCCAAGAGTGAGTCTTGGGTTGGGAACTGGCACTTCATCACTTCTGTCAAATTCTTTTGGCCAGAGCAGGTCACAAGCACAGCCTAGATTGAGCTGTAGAAAAATAGATTACACTCTTTCATGATGAGGGAAGCTAGAAAGTGTCACTAAAGGACATGAATATAGAAGAGAGTCAAGAATTGTGTGTGACCATGTTTGCAGTCTGCCACAGGGCTCTGAGGAAGCCGAGGGGAGGAGAACAATAAAGGATTTATCTAAAATTTTTAAGATTCAAGATAGTAGGATGCTCCTTTTTATTAGCTCTTAATAAAAGGTGATACTGTCAGCTACCATATAGTAATGTGTATATGTTAATCCCAAGCTCCTAATTTATCTTCCTTCCCCACTCCCATTATCCCTTTTGATAACCATAAGTGTTCTTTGTGTGAGTCTGTTTCTGCTTTGGAAATATCAGTAAGTTCATTTGTATCATTTTTTAAAAATATTCCATATTAAGTGATATCGTGTGATATTTGTCTTTCTCTGTCTGACTTACTTCACTTAATATAATAATCTCTCGGTCCATTGGTGTTGCTACAAATGGTATTTCATTCCTTTTTATGGCTGAATAACATTCCATTTATATATATCTATATACACATGCTAAGTCACCTCAGTCATGTCTGACTCTTTGTGACCCTGTCGACTGTAGCCTGCCAGGCCCCTGTGTTCATGGGATTCCCCAGGCAAGAATACTGGAATGCGTTGCCATGCCTTCCCCCAGGGAATGTTCCCAACCCAGTGATCAAACCCGCATCTCTTATGTCTCCTGCATTGGCAGATGGGTTCTTTACCACTAGCACAAACTGAAAAGCACACGCGTATACCCTTACATCTTCCTTATCCTTTCATCTGTTGCCAGACATTTAGGTTGCTTCTGGTCGTGCTAAGTCAACCAGTTGTGTCTGGCTCTTTGCGTCCCCGTGGACTGTAGCCCGCCAGGCTCCTCTGTCCATGGGATTCTCCAGGCAGGAATACTGGAGTGGGTTGCCAGTTCCTCCTCCAGCGCATCTTCCCAGTCCAGGAATTGAACCTGCATCTCTTAAGTCTCCTGAATTGGCAAGTGGGTTCTTTACCACGAGGGCCACCTGGGAGGGCGCTTTCATGTCTTGGCTGTTTTGTAGATGGTGCTGCTGTGACCATCGGGCTGAATGTATCTTTCCGAGTAAGTGTTTTCTCTCAATTTATATCAAGGAGTGGGATTACTGGATCATATGTTGGCTCTATTTTTAGTTTTTTAAGGAACCTCCATACTGTTCTGCATCATGGTTTCAACAATTTTCATTCCCACCCACAGTGTAGGGAGGGTTTCTTTTTCTTCATACTCTTTCCAGCATTTATTATTTGTAGACTTAAATTTTATGTATGTATTTTATTTTTTTTGCTAGATTTTCCTTTTTTTAAAAAAAAAGGATGTTGAAGAAAAATGTCAAGGCCACTCAGAAGTTTTTTCTCTCACTTTCTGAACTGTTCCCTTTTTTTTAAAATTTTTTGTTTTATATTGAAATACAGTTCATTATTAACAATGTGTTATTTTCAGGTGTAGAGCAAGTGATGAAGTTATACATGTGTCTGTTTATTTTTTCAAATTCTTTTCCCATTCAGGTTGTTAGGGAGTATTGAGCAGAGTCTTCAAAGAGCTTTACATGACTTATCATCTTTAATCCCCCAAGGGGTCCTGGTGCTCTTTATTATTACCTTCCCCATTTCACAGATGGGAGACAGCTCTTGAGTTTTATTCCATAGCTGTGGAGCCGTGACTTGTCAGTCTGTCTCCAAAGTGTGTGCTCTTTACCACCTCACGATTCTGTTAAGAATCTTACGTGCAGAGTGCCACGGACAGCATATTCATGTATTTTAAATGAAACATTTTAAGAGTTATGTTCAGTGGAGCATTCCATCTCCTAACTCTGTTTGTTGCCTCTGTATTTAGTAACTGGTCCCTGGTGCCTGAGATTGGAAGATGTTTTGATATAGAAAATGAAAATGCCTTTTGTTTCCAGTGATCCAGTGATGTCTTGTCCTCTGATACAGATGACAGAACCCCAGATCTCAAATGATGTTATTTTGGAGATAGTTCATCTCCTCCAAACTCCTTTCACTTATCCTTGACCCAAAAATATAAACCTTTATCAGGTTTTTGATAGTGCTAAAACAACTGAAAGATACTGTCATTCTACTTTAAATTTATAAGATCTGCCTTCTCAAAGAGAATCTTGGTGGAAAACATGTTTTAATCTTGTATCAAATAACAATTCATGTTTTAAAGGTAGACACTAATAAATTAGACCTTGAATATTTGATTTAAATCATATTTACCAGCCACAAATCCGTATTACCACTGGACAAATCATGTCAAGTATTTTTCCTATCATTGATGGAGCAGGAAACTATGCAGCTTGAATTTGAATGCAGAATTTTTGAATTTTAGGTTGTAAGGACCTCACAGGTATAGAAACAATGTGGCCATGTCCCAAGCAGTGATCAGGTCACAGGCACCTCTCTCTGCTTCTTTTTTTGGGGTCTCCAACAAACTGAGTTATCAGGATGACATTAAAGTGACAGTAATTTACAATGAGTAAACAAAAAAGAGCAGCAGATATGACCTGGGGCCATCTCAAGACAACACAGAGAACGAAAGCAGCCCTCCTGAATATTATGGCGCATCTACTGCTTGTGAGTACGGTTCAGAGGAGGAGTGCTGTGGTGGCGGAGGCCGTGAGGCAGAGCTCTCGGGCAGTTTCAGGTCCATCGGTGACTTGTGGATGGGCCTAGCAGCATCTCTGTTTTGCAGCACCTTTGTAAATATTCTAGTTCTATTGGGACTTCCCTGGGGGTCGAGACTCTGGTGGTTAAGATTGTGTGTGCTTCCCCTGCAGAGGGCAGGGCTTCTTTTTTTCTTTCATTTATTTTTATTAGTGAGGGCATGGCTTCTATCCCTGGTTGGGGAGCTAAGATACCACATGCAGTGCAGCCAAAAAACAAAGTTCAGTTGTGGAAAGTAATTGTGCCATAATTCTTCCAAAACGCTGATTTATTTTTCACTTTGAGTGGCATGCTGAGTAGTACGTTTTTCGGTTTCCTTTCATTGTTCTAGAAACCCAGTGGTGTCCCAGGTTGGTGTGTGTGCTCAGAATCACTTGAGATGCTTGCTAAGCTTGCAGCCTCTGCACCCCGTCCCCAGAGATTCAGGGTGTGACCTGGGGAGTCTGCGGTTTCACAAGCTCCGCAGATGGCTCTGAAACAGGTGGTCCCAATTCCTGCATCTGGAGCTCAAACATCCCCCGAAAGGGACATCTGAAACCACTCACAGGCCCCTTCTCCCTTTTTCCCAATCCTTGCATAAGCCCATTTGGCTCGTTCTCCCAGCAGTGAATGTTCACCTCTTTGCAGTGAGCAGGACTGGCCTGTGTTGGCAGGAGTCTGGGCCCTCTCAGGCATTCACAGTGAACAGGGGTGGAGAGCACCCTCTGCCTGACTCAGGTCTGACCCTCCCCCAGCCCCCGCACAGTCCTTGTTTGCCTCCTGTCCCTTGCTTCATAACCAGGTTGTAGGGAATCTCATGCTTTCCTGGAGCTCCCTACCCTTTGAAGATGAGGCTTTTTCTGTGAAGATACTGTTTTCACTATTGAGTAAGAGTAATTGAAGATTGTCGTTATATCAGTGAGGTCTAAATATGCAATAATGTCATTTAGAAATTAACACATCATTCAGTTCAGTTCAGTCATTCAGTCATGTCCAGCTCTTTGCGACCCCGTGGACTGCAGCATGCCAGGCTTCCCTGTCCATCACCAGCTCCCGGAGCTTGTGCAAACTCACGTTCATTGAGTCGGTGATGCCATCCAACCATCTCATCCTCTGTCGTCCCCTTCTCCTTCTGCCTTCAATCTTTCCCAGCATCAGGGGCTTTTGCAATGAGTCAGTTCTTCGCATCAGGTGGCCAAAGTATTGGCACTTCAGCTTTAGCATCAGTCCTTCCAATGAGTTTTCAGTACTGATTTCCTTTAGGATTGACACATCATCAGAACACCACAGAAATCCTTGCTGCAGACAATGGTTTGGAAAAACAAAAACAACTGATGGCAAAGTTTAAGGTGAAACATAGTATTTACATAATGTTAAACAATCTCCTATAAGATATTGATTACAACAGGAAAAATAGTAGCTTTCCTATGGAGAAAACTCTTACCTTAATCAAGTAGTCAAGATCAAGCACCAGTAAAAACATCTTTTGATGTAACATAACCCTGGATGCAGTGCACGGAGACGGGCACATCACTACCGTGGTATCCTTCCTTATAATGTGGGAGAGTGTCAGTCCAACCATTAATAAACATCCAACAGGCCCAAATTGCATGCTATTATACAGAGCATCTGACCAGTGTTCTTTGGGGTTACTGAGGTCATTAAAGGCAAAGCAGGACTGAGGAGCTGTCACAGATTAGAGGAGACAAGAAAGCTGTGACAGCTAAATGCAGCCCAGGATCCGAGGCTAGATTCTATGAGAAATAAAGTCTAATTCAGGTGCCGCAAGTCTCTAGTACTGTAACATTGTTAACTTACCAGTTTTCACAATTGTACTGTGATCATCTAAGGTGTTGACATGAAGGTAAGCTGAGTGAAGTGTATGCAGGAACCTTCTATTTTTGCCCCTTTCTATAAGTCTGAAATGATTACATAAGAAAGAATTGGGAAAAAAAGAACTTTTATTTTGTAATGTATGAACACTCTACAATAGCTTAGCATTCAGCCACTCTCTTCAGCATGTATCCCCCACACATATTTTTATGTTTTAGCTCTACTGAGTCATTTGTTGTTGATTAGCTCCTTTGGGGAGTGAGGGGGAGTAACACAATTTTTGTGTATGTTACAAAATATTTATGATCACTGTAACAACTGGCTGTGTACCCGCCACTCAATTTTTAAAAATATGACAGTGCAGTGAAGTCCCCCGCATTGCATTCTTTCATGACATTCTGCCCCTCTAATCCTCTTTTACCACCCACACATAACTGCCACCACTTATAGTTAATCAATAGAGCTTACTGTTTACCAATCGTATTTCAGTGTTTTGCCCTTTTCCAAACTGACATAAATTGCATTGTGCTGTATCATATCTACAACTTGCTTTTCTGGCCCCACTTTTTGTCTGATTCATTCTTTTTCATCACTGTATAGATTTCCAACTTATGAATACACAATACATATTTGTCTTTTCTCCTGCTGGCAGACATATTGGGAGTATTTTTGGTTTGGGGTTTTGTTTTCTGCATGATCATTCATTTTAAGAAGTATTTCCTCAGGTCAAAAGAGATCTCTACTTTTTCTGAACTCCAGTAATACTGTCCATCACCTTTAGCTTAGCATTTGTGACCTTTCAGTACAATTCTTTTTCTTTTCTCCTGTAGCAGGTAGAAAGCTTCTTGAGGATCTAATTCTCCAAGATGGACTTTATTGGAAAAATAAGAATTTAATTTTGTTGACTGAGCAAGTAAATACTTAATGAATTAAACATGGTCTGCAAACAGATGTTGGGCATATTTGTGTTTATTTTCTTAGTTGTTGTATGGTGTTGCCTCTTGGAGACTTTTATGCAGTGTCAGAAAGTGGTCACTGAGTTTGAAATATGGAGCATAAATCAGCTTAAAACTTTAAGAAATCATATGCTAGGTTTGCAGGCAACACAGGTACAGGGTATGTGTGTGTGTGCATGCGTGTGCGCACGCATTTGTGTGTATTTAACATTGAAGGAGAAAGTTGGACAAAATAAGCAATTTAATCTTCACTTTGGCATTACAAAGCATAAGGGAGTTTGCTAGTTTATATTATGGCAGAACTCTTGCTTTTGTGTATCATTCTTGTTAGAAAGTTAATATTTAATGTTGATAATTTTGAATGTGTACCCAGAATGGAATTGCCCAAATTAGTTCTTTGTCTCCAGAATTCTTTTATTTGAATGTTCGTCTTACTCTGTGAAAACACTGAGCAGGTTTTATAGCTCTCTTGCCCCCCTTACTTGATTTCTACAGCAGCTTTGGCAGAGATAAGTCATGCTAGTATCACCCATATTTTACAGGTGAGGAGCACTGGAATGGAAGCTGGCGGAGGTTGTTTGCTCAGGGACCCTAAACAGAACCAGAAACCAGATCTTTCCTGGCTCTGTCCAGAGATTCTAGTTTCATTGCATAAACTAAGCAAAAACATTAGTCAAGACATTTTTGTTTTGCTGGCATTTTAATACATGATTCAGTAACATAACACCCATTTGACAGTTCACCATAGTAATGCAGGGAGTCCCTCATCACTGTTAATGGCCCACTGTAACTGCCTTTTTACTGCCCTCTTTGTTAGAAGGGTTCTGAGAAAAGCTGCAACCAAACATCACAAAAGAGCATGTCCTGACTGGTGTGTATTCTAAAGGAAAGAAAAACCTTGTAAGTGGAACTGATTGGAAGGAGTGACACAACTGAAAGTTAAAATATCTGAGGAGACAAATGACTTTTTGATAGCTTGAGACCTATAGAAGAATTAAAACCTCTCGGCATATAGACTGGTGGTGGTTCATCACTCACATTGCAATGTTAAAAAAGGCAGAAGCAGTACACTTAGAATATTGTCTTCATGTCAGAAATGCACCTTCGTGCTTGAAAATGATAAAAAATTACAATCGATCCCTACAACTGTTCTGTTCATCTTTATTGATCAGGTGCAAGAAAGATAAATCGCAGCCCAAATAAGATTATAGTAAATGTTAGCATCGTTGGGGATGCTGGGTTGATAGAGAGCCATTCATCATCTCAAATGGTGACCTGTCCATTGCTCCAGCCATCCTGAGCCAGCTGTCTAATCACATACCTATTGATTTTATCTACATCCAGCAAACCTGGATGTGACTGTCATTGGGCAACCCAGATTGTTAAATGCAAAGGGGTCACTGGTGTGAAGAGGATTTCACTTTCATTTTCTCACCAACCAACAATGATGTATTAAAAAATAAACCATGCATGTGAAACCTGAGTGAATAGAGAATGAAGGGACACAATAGACCACTGCATTGCATTGTGTTCCTTTGTACTGCAATGCATTTTGCAAGGTATTTCATGGAGTCTGAAGGCTCGTCGGGTCATTTAGGCCACCCCCTGCAGTAAGACAGGTTTCACAGTAGCTAGTCAGAATGGATCGTTTTTAATGTTGCTGCCCCAGGAAAGGCATTACTTGGCTCTCACAACTTGATTTATATTGCTCATGTGTTCATTCATGTAATAGTGGAAACATTTTTTTAATAAAAATTACCTAAATCTGGCCCCTTGTTCTTAATGATTAATTTGTTATAAATGTTGATGCTCTTGTGGTCATGTGGAGATGATAGAACAAATTGTACTCTGTAAAGAATCAATCTTGAGGACAAATATCCAGTGTAAAAAGAAATGATCCTTTAATATCCTAGGTGGAACACTGGAATGACAGGAGAATATGGTGTGTGAATTTCATATTTGATCCAAGTGCTCTTTGGTCTTGCAGTGGTGGATTCCAAATATGGGAGATCAAAATAGTCTTTCAAAACTACGTTAGGAAGTTTTTCAGGAGGATCAAATATTGATGACTTACATGAATGTTCAGTCTGTGATTACAATGTGTATGCCAACAGTGGTACTATTATTAAATAGATAACCTTACATTTATTTTAAGTATTCATGTCACCATGTAAGAAATCTTCCTCCTTCTGCTTGAGTGGCAGACACAAGATTTTATGTAGTTTCTGAAATCGTAAGTCTTGCACACATGTTGTCCTCTTGAATAGTGAAAACTCTGCTATCAATCTTTACCCACAGAGCTCAGAGTTCTACAAAGTTACCACCGAGCAATACCAGAAGGCTGCTGAGGAGGTGGAAGCAAAGTTCAAGTAAGTATTCAGTGGTCTCATCGTGGTTTGCCCTTCCCAGCAAGGTGAGAACACAGCTTTCCCACTCTAACACGCTAGCCCTCTAGAGTACCGGAAAGTGTGTTTGGACCCGTATTGCCATCTTGGAATTCCAATGCAAGGGACAGGCCTCTGATGAAAGTGTGTTGCAGTTCCATTTCATGAACTCTGGGGAACTTGAAAGCAATGGTGGTAGTGTTTTCATTTGGAATATTATTTTAGTAGGATACCCCTGATTATGAAGGGGATGTTAAATTGTTGCCTTTAACAGTAGAAACACGGAGATCATTCACTTTCTTATAATAAAATGATGGGCATGTCCACATTTGGGTATCTTTCTCCCATTTAACCTGTTTTCATTTCTTCATGTGTACCTTGAAAGCATTTAAATCGCAGAACTTTCCCTTGCCCTTGATTATGAAGGCGATGTTAAATTGCTCCCTGTATTAATCCTTGGGATGATTAAATGAATGTTCTGTAATTGATGGATCAGAGTGTCCCTGACCCGTAGCCCTGTACTTTCCCTTTGCTGTCAGTACTCACATTAGGTAAGAAAACATCATTCAGAATTTTCCTGAGTATATAAATACTTCTGTTGTGTAACCCCTGTTAGTCACACACGTGCAAATTAGTGATGTACAGAAAGGTGTTGTGACAGGTTTAGTCAAAAGATTGTATTAGGCTCTGACCTCCTTCCTTGGCATGTTTATAAGCATTTGATAAAATGATTAAATCCTAGGGTAGAATGTTATTACTTTCTGCCATAGTGTAATTTGTGTGGTAATGGATATTGGTGTTATTTTAATGTTGATTTAAAAGATTTTTTAGAAAATGTATGATTTAAGGTATATTTAAATAGACAAAACCCTCCAGTCTTCCTTAGTGAATTATCTCTTTAGGAGCAGACAGGAAAGACCTTCTAAAAATGAGCCATAAATCTCACTCTTAAAGGTTAATGTGCTATCTTCAGAATTTAGATATGGAATTGGATAGATTTGATTTTCAAAGACACTCTCCATATGTATTCTTAAAGTTAGGTTCTTATCTTTCCCACGAATGGTAAAGCAGTGTTTTTTAAACCTTTTGTCTCTGTACTTTGAGAACCTTTGACTTGGCACCCCGGGTCTTTCTTCTTTGTAAGATTGAAGCTGTACAAATAAGTAAAATTTTAGATAAATCAAAGGAGATCCATTCTGACCAGGAAGATCTATTTAGTCATAAAGAAGATGGCATTTTAGTTGAGGCTTGAAGAAGAGTATCGAGTAGTCAGGAAGGAAAGGTGTTCAAAAGGAAAACCATGCCCAGGAGTTGGTGGGTGACAAACTGGTTAAGATCAGTGGTTTGTTGCAGAGAGACTAGTGCAAGGTAAAGTGGAAAGGTTAGTAGGGGCTTTCATTACCTGCTGAACTAAGAAGTTGATCTTCATTTAGCCGGAAGTCCTAGTCTTCCAGGTGGTGCAGCGGTAGTGCATCCACCTGCCAAGGCAGGAGACTCAAGAGACGCAAGTTCAGTCCCTGGGTCAGGAAGATCCCCCGGAGGAGGAAATGGCAACTCACTCCAATATTCTTGATTGAGAAATCTCATGGACAGAGGAGCCTGGCCTGTGGGGTTACAAAGAGTCAGATATGATTGAGCACACACACACACAGGTTACACACACATTGCAAGGTGTTTGGCCAGGTGAGTACCCTGATTTCTGTGCTCCTTTAGTAGTAATAAACTGACAGTTAATGTGAGGTTTGATTGGAGGGCTGGAAAAGAAAAATAAACAGCCAGAAATACCAGATGAGAAGTCTCTGCAAGTGAAAGAAAAGAGATGGATGCAAAAGTCACTGAGATTAGATGTGAATTAGTGATTAATTGGTGTACGGGTTTGCTAGGGCTGCCACAGACTGAGTGGCTTAAACAACAGAAGTCTATTTTCTCACAGTCGGGGAGGCTGGAAGTTCAGAGTCAAGGTGTGAGCAGGGTTGGTTTCTCCAGGGGCTTTTCTTCTTGGCTCACACGTGACTCTCTTTCCATGGTCTTCCCTCTCTCCATCTGTGTCCTCATCTCCTTCTCTTATAAATCACATTGGATTAGGGTCTACCCTGATGATTTCATTTCAACTTACCTCTTTAAAAAATCCTCTGTCCTAATTCACTCTCTGAAGCACCAGGCATTAGGATTTCAACATACAAATTTTGGGGGAGATGCATTTCAGCCCACAGCAAACACTTGGATAGAAGGGATACAGGAGAAACAGAAATATAAACTTAGTGTGTTGGAAAGAAAATTGGTGGAAGCTGAATTTCACAAACAAGTCTGATTTTAGATGAAAAGAATATCTCTTCTCTGAAGCCACACCCAGCTGCCATGTCATGGCCCTGGAAAGCATATAGTCTGGACTGTACTGGCCTACTGCAGAATGAGAGACTGTATGGAGCATAGAGGTAAGTCATGACGACTGACCTTCTCCACGATGGCGTGGATCTGTAGGGTGGACTTGGTTTTAAGCAGAGCCTCAACAGCATCATCCTCTTTTATCTTTAGATGGTGGTGTTCTTGATTAGCTCCTGCTGTCATCCGATGTAGTAGACAGTTTAACGTTTCCCAGAGCAAACTGTGGCCCTTGTGCTCAGCTTCTGGGAGTAACCTCTAAACCCTTGGAATTTCCCAAGTGAAACATTGTCTTCTTATTCATAACGGGTCCCTTGGGCCATGTGGTATCAGCCCAGTGCCAAAGACTGAAGTCAGCCACGTGAACAGTCAGGCCAGCTTATGTGACGAGGCCCCAGTGAAACTCTGGGCACCGAGATGGGGTGAGCATCCCTAGTTGGTGCTGCGCTGCATTTGTCACATACACTGATACCAGGAGGGTCGTGCCTGTGGATGGTGAGAACGTTGCATTGAAACCCTCTCAAACTTTGTCCTGTGTTTCTCTTCCTTTGGCTGATTCTCTGTAGCATTTCCCATAGTGAGCCATACTTCTGAGTTTAATAGCTTTAGTGAGTTCTGTGAGTCCTCGTATTGAATTTTCAAAGCTTAGGGTAGTTTGGGAACCTCCTTGAACTTATAGTTGATACCAGAAGTGAGGACAGTCTTGGGGACCCTGCCCTCAGACTTTGCAGTTTGGCCAACTCCAGTGCAAACAAAAATTAAGGAATGTCAGGAGCTGGTTCTTCAGAAAGTGGTTTTCTTTATGTCATTTTTTTCAGCTACTTCCTGCTAGGCTGAACTTCCTAGAATATGGTTTTTTGCAGCTTCATGCCAAGGAAATTGGAGAAGGCAATGGCACCCCACCCCAGTACTCTTGCCTGGAAAATCCCATGGACAGAGGGGCCTGGCAGCCTGGTGGGCTGCGGTCCATGGGATCATTGAGGGTCGGACATGTTTGAGTGACTTCACTTTCATGCACTGGAGAAGGAAATGGCAACCCACTCCAGTGTTCTTGCCTGGAGAATCCCAGGGACGTCCCGGGGAGCCTGGTGGGCTGCTGTCTATGGGGTTGCACAGAGTCGGACACGACTGAAGTGACTTAGCAGTAGCAGCAGCAGCCAAGGGAATGATAATGCTTCAGCTGTAAGAGATGTTTACCGCCTTTGAAGGCACAGAGGTTCCTCAGTGAAATTGTATTTCTCCTCAGAAACTTGGGGATCTCAGATAATCATGACACCTTCAGTCTTTGGCAAGGCACGGTACTGTATCCTTTCCATTGCCTGACGGAGATGAACTCAGTTGACCCTCCTAGACAGCACACCCTGGAGGACTTTGAGGAGGGTTTCATTAATTTTATCTGATGGAAGGATTCATTTGGGTACATCTTCACTATAGGAGATGGAAGCTTTGTAAAATGCTATTTCAAGTGTACTGTTATACGCCTGATGAGGGTGGAGGGCTCCATATAAAATCACAGTAAAGAGAAAGAATAAAGAACACTCAGAGCATTTGAGGCCGCACATGATGAACACCAGTTACACCAGTGTATTCTGCAGGACAGCTGATGGAATTATCTTAGGGATGCTTAAATATTAACTCACACTTCAGTCCCTCGCTTTATAGTTTGGCAGCAAACCATGAAAACACTTTAGAGCCAATGGAATCCTGCTCCCCGCTCTACCCTGTTTGTTTTATTAGCACATCATTCATTCATAGTGCTTCTATGAAACATGCCCTCAGCTGTGTTCTCAATGTATACCCATGAAGGAGACAGGTGGGTCTTCCCGGCATGAAACTTAGAAGCACATCACAGGAGAGCAGGTGGAAGACAGAATTTTAATAACCCAAAGCTTCCCAAAAAATCCAGAGTGAGTTCTACTGTGATGAGATAATTGCATCCCTAATAAAGACGAAGTTATTAAAAGTTATTTATCATTTTTTCAATGGAAGTTAAGTAATTTGGGATCAAGAATGTGTGTTTATTTTCATGCAAGAACTTTCCTCCCCAGAAAGCTTTAAAATTAGCTATAAAACTGAAATCACTGGGTAAACTCAGTGATATATATATACACACACACCTGTATCTAGCTTTTATTCAAAAGATAACACCTTTTCAGCTCAACTGAAATGGTCATTATAAGGACTTCTTACCACCTTTATCACCCTTTGTTATTATCTGTTAAATAGAGCAAATTATGGTGTTAGTTCTGGGTTAGTTTTCTTTCTGTAATACCATGTTGTAGTTCTGTTACTGAAAATTAACGTTCAGTATTAATCCTTGTAGTCTACCTTATAGGTAATTAAGCAGAATATTATATTAAGTGTTATATTGATAGTACTTATTAGCACAGACAGGTCTAGCACAAAGTAAATGCTCAGTAAATATTAGATTTTCTTTTTATTATATCTTATTTTTACATTAGTATTTTATTGTTATATCCAACTCCTGTTGTAAAACTCTGCACCATTAGAGAAATTTCTGTATCTAGTTCCAGACAAAATCAAGATGATGTTAAAACCTCCCAGGGACTTGCCTGGCAGTCCAGTGGCTAAGACTCTGCACTTCCACTGTAGGCAGTACAGTCTTCACCCGTAGTCTGAGAACTAAGATCCCACATACCACAGGGCAGGGCCAGAAAATTTTTTAAAAGATAACAAAAGAACAAACACACTGTAGGAACTTGTGGAGGTTTCTGTACTTGTTTTTAGAAAAAACAAAAAACTCCCAAAAGAGCCTTAGAGAGAGGTCGTAGCCGTGGGAAGTTCATTGTCCAGCCAGGAGGCAGCATGTGAAGCTCTTAGGACAGGACAGCCCAGTCCACGGTCCTTCAGGTCTCTCTGGATGTACAGACAGAGTCAGGAATGTGCAGACGGCGCTGCAGGGCTCTGTTATGGTCAGCATCAGAATCCAGTTGCCTTCGGTGGCTTGTTGTCAATATACCCCACCTACAGAGAGGAAACGTTACCACAGTGTTATGAACACACAAGTTCTCCCCCCCCCCATTTATTTTTATTAGTTGGAGGCTAATTACTTTACAATATTGTAGTGGTTTTTGTCATACATTGACCTGAATCAGCCATGGATTTACATGTGTTCCCCATCCCGATCCCCCCTCCCACGTCCCTCCCCACCCCATCCCTCTGGGTCTTCCCAGTGCACCAGCCCCGAGCACTTGTCTCATGCATCCAACCTGGGCTGGTGATCTCTTTCACCCTTGATAATATACATGGTTCAATGCTGTTCTCTCAAAACATCCCACCCTCGCCTTCTCCCATAGAGTCCAAAAGTCTGTTCTGCCCATCTGTGTCTCTTCTTCTGTTTTGCATATAGGGTTATCATTACCATCTTTCTAAATTCCATATATATGCGTTAGTATACTGTATTGGTCTTTATCTTTCTGGCTTACTTCACTCTGTATAATGGGCTCCAGTTTCATCCATCTCATTAGAACTGATTCAAATGAATTCTTTTTAATGGCTGAGTAATATTCCATGGTGTATATGTACCACAGCTTCCTTATCCATTCATCTGCTGATGGGCATCTAGGTTGCTTCCATGTCCTGGCTATTATAAACGGTGCTGTGATGAACATTGGGGTGCACGTGTCTCTTTCAGATCTGGTTTCCTTGGTGTGTGTGCCCAGAAGTGGGATTGCTGGGTCATATGGCAGTTCTATTTCCAGTTTTTTAAGAAATCTCCACACTGTTTTCCATAGCGGCTGTACTAGTTTGCATTCCCACCCACAGTGTAAGAGGGTTCCCTTTTGTCCACACCCTCTCCAGCATTTATTGCTTGTAGGCCTTTGGATAGCAGCCATCTTGACTGGCGTGTAGTGGTATCTCATTGTGGTTTTGATTTGCATTTCTCTGATAATGAGTGATGTTGAGCATCTTTTCATGTGTTTGGTAGCCATCTGTATGTCTTCTTTGGAGAAATGTCTGTTTAGTTCTTTGGCCCATTTTTTGATTGGGTCATTTATTTTTCTGGAATTGAGCTGCAGGATTTGCTTGTATATTTTTGAGATTAATCCTTTGTTTCTTCATTTGCTATTATTGTCTCCCATTCCAAGGGCTGTGTTTTCACCTTGCTTATAGTTAACACACAGAAATCCCTTGCATTCCTATACACTAACAATGAGAAAACAGAAAGAGAAATTAAGGAAACAATACCATTCACCATTGCAACAAAAAGATTAAAATACTTAGGAGTATATCTACCTAAAGAAACGAAAGACCTATATATAGAAAACTATAAAATACTGATGAAAGAAATCAAAGAGGACACAAACAGATGGAGAAATATACCATGTTCATGGATTGGAAGAATCAATATTGTCAAAATGACTCTACTACCCAAAGCAATCTATAGATTCAATGCAATACCTATCAAGCTACCAATGGTATTTTTCACAGAACTAGAACAAATAATTTCACAATTTGTATGGAAATACAAAAAACCTCAAATAGCCAAAGCAATCTTGAGAAAGAAGAATGGAACTGGAGGAATCAACCTGCCAGACTTCAGGCTCTGCTACAAAGCCACAGTCATCAAGACAGTATGGTACTGGCACAAAGACAGAAATATAGATCAATGGAAAAGAATAGAAAGCCCAGAGATAAATCCATGAACCTATGGACACCTTATCTTCGACAAAGGAGGCAAGGATATACAATGGAGAAAAGACAACCTCTTTAACAAGTGGTTCTGGGAAAACTGGTCAAGCACCTGTAAAAGAATGAAACTAGAACACTTTCTAACACCATACACAAAAATAAACTCAAAATGGGTTAAAGATCTAAATGTAAGGCCAGAAACGATAAAACTCCTAGAGGAGAACATAGGCAAAACACTCTCCGACATAAATCATAGCAGGATCCTCTATGACCCACATACCAGAATATTGGAAATAAAAGCAAAAATACACAAATGAGACCTAATGAAACTTAAAAGCTTTTGCACAGCACAAGTTGTTCTTAAAATACAGAAACAAACATGAAACAAATGTGTAGAGCAATATCAAAGAAATGTGAGATAGCGTAAAGGCAGTGTAAACCTTGTAAACCTTGGGAAGACAATGTAATAGCAAACAGAAGCATTTCAGAGATGACTGATCTTTCATTCCCGTGTTTTCCTTTAGATAATGGACTGGCCAGTTCTACATTCCTTAAAAACATATATGACAAGTGACATAGATCTATTAAAAGTATTTTTGGACTGATTTCATTAGAGGTGTAACTTTTCAACTTGTCTTCAGTGTCTTTGAAAGATGAAGTACTCGTAAAGGAGTGTGATTCTGTGCGGTTGGATGTGAATGCTGGTAATGCTCCTGTGTGTGCCAGGCGTTAGCAGGGGTTTTCACTTTTATCCTTGAATGAAGTTGTTCAAACCTGCCTTATAAATTTAGGCTCATGGAAGAAGCCTGGTTTATCCTTGTAATGTATTAAAAGATTAGTTGCCCCGTGGAAGGAGTTTAGGTGATTGTAGAGTTTCTGTGGAATGTGTTGCAAAAACTCTTAGAGATAAAATGGCTTTTTTAAGTATTATATAGTCAAATATTTGCATCAATTGAAAATTCTTTTCACTTTAAAATGTCCTTGGTTTTATAGTGTTTCACTCTGGCCATGCTGTTTAGTTTCTCTTTGGGATATGTGATTTTAATAGCTACACTATGAATGAGTTAGTGAAGCTGAGGGTGACATGCCAGTGATATCAGCAGGTGTTTCTCGTGTTCTCTGTAATTACACATGTGGATTATGGACAGTTTTAAGCAACAGTGTTTAAAGATCCTGCTTAATTGGCTGTAAAATAATTAAATAAGGTTTTGACTGGCAAATTTATAATTCTGTTAGATGCACAAGCCAGTGGGCTTGAATGTCAATGTGACTTCAGTTTGGAAGTATTAGATTAATAGAACTAATTGTACTGCAGGTACACAGTTTATTCTGATTAATAGTCCTAAAGCTCTTCTAAAAGTTTTGGCATGTAAATTATTTTACTTACCATTCTGCTTAAACTTTTAATTAAAACCTATTTCCAAAGTTTGAGATGTCTAGCATCGCTGTGCCTCTTCCCATTTTTTCAAGAGTTGAACTCCTATAATTTTTCATTGATTCCAGCTGCCTCATTGAGAAACTTGCCTTATCAAAAGGATTAAAATTATATACTGTCAGGCATGTATCTGTGTCTGCAGCTGACAGTTTGGCTGCACATCGTCTCTCACACTTATTGACGTCCGCTTATAACCTACTTTCTTGCTGCGTGAATGGCTCTGATACACCAAATGTACATGATAAATGTTTTATCTCTGATTCTCATTGATCAATTTCTAAATGATCAAATGGTTTATCTCAGTAAGACACTAATTCACATTGATCAAATTCTAAATGACCAAGTCAACTTGGTTTCTGCTGAACACAAATTGTATTAAAACAACATTACTTGAACATGCTGGCTCTTCCAAGGCAGGAGTTATGTTACCAGCAGTTACAATATAACTAGAGTTATTGTATTATAAAGATGTCTCCTCCATAATGAAAAGTTTACACAAGAAGAAAAGAATGCAATATTACAGGAAGAACAAGGCTTCAGGCAAGGATTGGGGCTTTTACTAACCAATTAAATTCCACATTTGTATTGGGCCTTCACCCCTCTCCTTTTTTTTTTTTTTTTTTTTATTTTGAAGGGCTGTGAGCAGGAAATATAGCAGCTGCAGTGGTGACATTTTATTCCCTACGATCCTTAGTCAAGGAACGCCTTGATTATTTAGTAAGAGACTTAGCAATTGAAGAGGTTAAAGTCTAGAAAAAGTAAATATGCCTGTACCCCTTGTATGTACACTTGGTTGTAATTGCCTAGTTAGAAGTATAGCATTGTGTGTTGTTTTCGCTTTAAACATCAGCTCACCTCTGTCAACTTCCACAGTGTTTCACGTTCCCACTAGAGTTTGTCTGATAGCAAATACTCACTTGGCTGAAATGTAGTCTTGATTACCTAGAATACCTCACTCCTCAGAAAGGTTTTTTGTTACATCTTTGACTTGTGTCTTCCATCTCTAAAATATAAATTTTAACTGCCATTCTCTTTAGGGCATTCAAGCCGAGAAGGTTTTAAAGTTGAAAAAGAAAAAAAAAAGAAGTTATTATTGATCCTCATCTAAAAAATGGACCTAAGTAGTTGTTTTACTTTGATCTAAGACACTGCCTGCCGTGGGTCTGGCTGCCCCTCCTGTCCTTCATCAGGATGTGTGGAGAGGAGCCGGCCACCTCAAGCTAAGAAGCTGTGTATACCATTCTCTTCCCCCACATTCCCCAGCATAGCAGGCTAGTTCCAAGAAAGTGAGACCTGCTTTGGAACACACCAGTATTTGACTATATTTCTTACGATGGGCGTGTAGAATTGCTTAGATTTCTAAGGAAACTAGGTAATTAAGGCCTTTTCCCCCCCTTTAAGGTTGGATCCCTCCTAATCACATCTGTCTAGTTAGCTAGTTAGTTTTCTTCCTTTAAGTGGGAGCTCTATCCTTAGGCTACATGCTTAATTCTCTAAGGTTAACAGAAGATTAAATGCCAAGAAACACCAGCCCCACTTGGGAGCTAGGTTTCCACCTGCATCAGTTTGCATACATTTGATTATCATTGCCCATTTAGAAGTACAGGGTTGTTTGTTGTTTTTGTTAAGACACGACACCCTGAAACTCCTGGAAGAGAGCACAGGCAAAACAGCCTACGGCATAAATTAGCAGCGCTTTCCTCGGTCAGCGTCCCAAGGCAATAGAAGCAAAAGCAAACAGAAACAAGTGGAACCCAAACTTACAAGGCCCTGCACAGCAAAGGAAACCACAAACAAAATGAAAAGACACCCCTTAGACTGGGAGAAAACACTCGCAAATGATGCAACCAGTAAGGGCTCAATCTCCAAAAGACACAGACAGCTCATTCATTCCAGTCTCAACTCAGTCAGGATGGGCAGAAGACCCAGACAGACAAACCTCTCCAAAGCAGACACCCAGAAGGTTACCAGGCGCATGAAAAGACGCTCAGCAGGGCCAGCCATCAGAGAAATGAAAATCCACACTGCTGTGAGGCACTTCCTCACACCAGCCAGAATGGCCATCATCAAAATGTTCACAAATACCAAATTCTGGAGAGACTGCTGAGAAAAGGGATACCGCCGCCCCCTATATGCATGCTGTTGGTGGGAATGCAGACTGGTGCAGCCACCTTGAAAAACAGCACAGACTGTTTGAGCATTCCTCACAGCATTCTACTCAGTCCAGAAGTGTCTGCAGAAGAGGACAGGGCAAGATGGCAAAGTGGATGAATATAGGACTAGAAGATGGAATATAGGAGTCAAAGGCAGGACAGGGTATAAGCCCTAAGATGGTATTATCTATTTCACAAAACAACAGAAACTGCAGCTGTTTCATGAACATGGACAGTAGGTCTCAAGGTCTAGAGGGTCACGGTGGAAACCCCCTATCACTTCAATAGTATATGTGAAGGAACCTCAAGCAGTGACACAAGCTGGTGAAACCAGATTGGCCACGTCCTGCATTCATTCTGTGACCTGGAGTTCTCTTCCAGGCCTCAGCAGTGGCAATGGGGACTTGTTTGGGTTACTCCAGGAATCTTTTTTCCTTTAATACAGTCCATTTATGTGTTGCATGGAAATTATCAAAACCAGTCTTGTTGCAGCCCTTAGGTTAGTGGTCATAAGCTCCTGAATTCATGATTTGTTCTGCGTGAGATAACGAATCATTCTGTTTTTCCCCTACAGGAACATTAGCATTGAACTTTCTGCTTTAATCAATACAATCCATTAAGAATCTAGTGTTACTCTCCATGGTTATATGAAATATTAATTGCACACTGTTAGTTAGATAAATGAAGATTCTACCAGAATGATAGCTTGTTTCTTTCTTTGTATCATAATATTTAAATGAGAACATTTTATTTTCTGAGATCCATGATATTTTAGAATTATTGATCCTTGCTTATTTGAGTAATTAACTACACAGCTCATAGTTTCCTAAAGGTATTTCTTAACTGGGATTACTAAGTTTTTTCCTCTTGCTGATTGCAACAAGAGTTCATTTACTTTTTAAAGGATCCAGTTGGAAATAATTTTTAAAAAATTTTACTTTGATGTTTTCAAAGCTGAGAAAAAGTTATTTTGCTTTTTGAGTGCCACTCCGCTACAGGTAGAAAGCAGAGAAGCTTGTAGGGGGGCCAATTAGAGTTAATTACTGTCTGACTGACCAGCCACGTACAGGAAGACTTGTAGGAGGTAGATTTTCAATTCTTTCCTTGTGTCAGATTTTCAAAGTTTAACCATCTAGAGCCTTAAGTATGGTTAAAAATTACATCAAAGAAGTTATCTATGCATAAAAGTAATAGCTCTCAGGATGGTTTCTGGCAATTTGTATAGGCTCAGCCATATGATGGTATCTACTTGTGTTTCATCAGTCCCTGGTTTGGGAAGCCTATTCCAAGTTCTATCAACCCTTCCTGCTCTCAACCAGATTATTAACCTAGGGTTGCCTACTCACTGTATCTAGGGTAAAACCACAGTATTAACACTGAAACCAGAACTTTCAGGGTACTCATACTTGAACGGGCCTTCCTGTTGTTTATATGAATGTATAATGTCCAGATCATCTCTCTTGGTGTCAGTCTATCAAGAATTCCTATTTCTGGCTGTTTGCATTTTTTTCTTAAAATGTAAGCAAACAAAATATAAAAGTTGACAAATTTGGACTTTATTCATTCAAATGTTCTGCTCATCTTAAGACACCATTTTGAAAATACTAAAAATAGGCAAAAGACTTGAACAGATTCTTCAAAGGAAGATATAAGAATGGCCAATTAGCACATGAGAAGTGCTAATAACATCATTAGTTATCAGGGAATTGCAAATTAAAACCACTGGAATGGTAAAAATCAAAAAGATTGACAGTACTAAGTGTCTGAAAGGATGTAAAGAAACCAGAGTTTTCCTGCTTTGCTGGTAGGGGGTATAAAAGAGCAAAGTCACTTTGGAAGAAGCTTGACAGTTTCTTATAAATTTAAACATTCATTTGCTCAATGACCTAGAAATTCCAGGTCTAGTTATTTACCCAAGAGCGAAGAAAAGACTCTCAGTGGTAAAGAATCTGCCTGCCAATGCAGGAGACATTGGAGACTTGGGTTTGATCCCTGGGTCAGGAAAATCCCCTGGAGGAGGAAATTGCAACCCACTCCAGTATTCTTGCCTGGAGAATTCCATGGACAGAGGAGCCTGATGGGCTACAGTCCATGGGGTCACAAAGAGTCGGACACAACTGAGCATACATGTATGAGAGAGAGAGAAAATATACATCTACAGAAAGATTTGTATATCTGTTCATATCAGGTTTATTCATACTTGCCAAAAATTAGAAACCACTCATATGGTCACCAGTGAAGGACTGGATTAAGAAAGTTGTGGTATATTCATACAGTAGAATACTGTTCAGCAGTTTTTTAAAAAAGCAAACTGTTAGTTCATATAGCAACATAGATGAACCTCAGGAACATGTTAAGCAAAAAGAAGCCAGACACAAGGCATCATCCATTATGTGACTCCATTTATGTGAAGTTCAAAAACAGGAAAGATTGGTCTATGCTGATAGAAATCACCAAGTAGTTGATGGGGATAGACGGGGACTTGATTGAAAACAGATCCATGTGAACTTCCTGAGATACTGAGGATATTTGTTTTCTGGGTAGTAGTTACCCAGGTGTATTTACAATTTTTGCTGCAATGTGAACACCCAAGATCAGTGCATTTTTTTATGTTAATTGTTCTTAAAATATCCTAAATTTCCTAATTTTAATTAGGGAAAAAAATGCCCAAAATACTGGGAATATGCTACTTCTAACAGTAATTTATCCTAGGTAAAATAAGTTTCCTACGTTTAATCACGGTCTTAAAAATCTTGTGATTTCTAATCTTATCCATAATCATATTTGCTTACTAGAATTTGAATACTTTATCTCAAAGTCAGGGCTGTTCGTTCAGTATGTTTGATCTCTATATCTATAGGAGTAAATCTTGCTTTATTTTCTTAAAAATAATTTTCCCCCCTTATTATTTTCTTTTACTTTAAAAACATTTATTGGGTATAGTAGATTTACAGTGTTTCTGTTCACAGCAGAGTGAATCAGTTATTCATAAACATACGTCCACTTTTTTAGCAGATTCTTTTCCCATATAGGCCATTACAGAGTATTGAGTAGAGTTCCCTGTGCCCTACAGTAGGTCCTTTTCAGTTTCAGTTCAGTTGTTCAGTCGGGTCCAACTCTTCGCAACCCCATGAACCACAGCACACCAGACCTCCCTGTCCACCACCAACTCCTGGAGCCTACCCAAACTCATGTCCATTGAGTTGGTGATGCCATCCAACCATCTCATCCTCTGTCGTCCCCTTCTCCTCCTGCCTTCAATCTTTCCCAGCATCAGGGTCTTTTCAAATGAGTCAGCTCTTCGCATCAGTTGGCCAAAGTATTGGAGTTTCAGCTTCAACATCAGACCTTCCAATGAACACCCAGGATTGATCTCCTTTACGATGGACTGGTTGGATCTCCTTGCAGTCCAAGGGACTCTCAAGAGAGTCCAACACCACAGTTCAAAAGCATCAATTCTTCGGCACTCAGCTTTCTTCACAGTCCAACTCTCACATCCATACATGACCACTGGAAAAACCACAGCCTTGACTAGACGGACCTTTGTTGGCAAAGTAATGTCTCTTCTTTTTAATATGCTATCCAGGTTGGTTATAACTTTCCTTCCAAGGAGTAAGCATCTTTTAATTTCATGGCTACAATCACCATCTAGAGTGATTTTGGAGCCCCCAAAAATAAAGTCAGCCACTGTTTCCATTGTTTCCCCATGTATTTGCCATGAAGTGATGGGACCAGATGCCATGATCTTAGTTTTCTGAATGTTGAGCTTTAAGCCAACTTTTTCACTCTCCTCTTTCACTTTCATCAAGAGGCTTTTTAAAAGTTCCTCTTCACTTTCTGCCATAAGGGTGGTGTCATCTGCATATCTGAGGTTATTGATATTTCTCCCAACAATCTTGATTCCAGCTTGTGCTTCCTCCAGCCCAGCGTTTCTCATGATGTACTCTGCATAGAAGTTAAATAAGCAGGGTGACAATATACAGCCTTGATGTACTTCTTTTCCTATTTGGAACCAGTCCGTTGTTCCGTGTTCAGTTCTAACTGTTGTTTCCTGACCTGCATACAGGTTTCTCGAGAGGCAGGTCAGGTGGTCTGGTATTCCCATCTCTTTCAGAATTTTCCACAGTTTGTTGTGATCCACACAGTCAAAGGCTTTGGCATAGTCAAGAAAGCAGAAATAGATGTTTTTCTGGAACTCTCTTGCTTTTTTGATGATCCAGTGGATGTTGACAATTTGATCTCTGGTTCCTCTGCCTTTTCTAAAACCAGCTTGAACATCTGGAAGTTCGTGGTTCACATATTGCTGAAGCCTGGTTGGAGAATTTTGAGCATTACTTCACTAGCATGTGAGATGAGTGCAGTTGTGTGGTAGTTTGAGCATTCTTTGGGATTGTCTTTCTTAGGGATTGGAATGAAAACTGACCTTTTCCAGTCCTGTGGCCACGCTGAGTTTTCCAAATTTGCTGGCATATTGAGTGCCTTAATTAGTTATTTATTTTATATATAGTGATGTGTATATATCATCCCCAATCTTCAAATTTATCCATCCCTCCCCCCCCCATCTTACCCCCTATTAACCATGAGTTTGTTTTCTCTATCTGTAGCTCTACTTCTGTTTTGTGGATAAACTCATTTGTACTGATTTTTTAAAAATTCCACATATTTTATTAAATTACATTTGCCTATTATGCATATGTGATATATATGCTATATTATATAAAAAGGATTTTTAAAGGCAGGATCTGTACATGAAACATTTATATAGTAACTCTGGTACTTTTTAATATTATAATCTTAGGCAGCAATTTGTTCATAGTATGTATTGAGTGAGCCCTGGCACAATGCTTGAAAACTTGTAAAAGCTTGCATCTTGGCCCTTCGTACATGTTGAAATGGAAGCACACACGTTCCCACGTGAAAGTGTCGCCAAGCATCCCCCACTTGCTCACATGGCTGCCTTGAGCTGTGTAATGTGCTTTCTCAGGCACAGGCCAGCACGTAAATTGCCCCACTCCTTGTGTGAGTGGGTTTGTCCAAATGCTGGTAATCAACTGCATCCCTTGAAAATTGATAGATGTGCTCGTTGAGGGGAGTGCTCACTCTTGGCTCCCTTCTCCAGTCACCTCAGCTCCCATTTCTGGATGAGGCTGGCAAGAAATACTGTACAGTGATACATCTGGCTTTATACTCCTTTTCAAGGACTGAAACCTCCCCTTTCAGTATGTTAAACACGCTTTGTAGGGATCTTACAAGCACAAAAATGTCAGCTATTTGCCAATTGCAATATTAACACAAGAAAGGCTAAGGGCTGCTGTTGTGTGGTGGGGGTTCTTTTTTTTTTTTTTTTTTTTTTAACGTGCTGCCATCCGCTCTTCATTTTGTTCTCTTGTGCTTCTGAGACTACACAAACACCTATTTATTTGTGAGACAGACCCATCTGTGGAGACTCTGAAATCCACCACCCCGGCACGGGTATAGATTTCCACAAAGCTGCCTGTGTGTGAGGCACGTTCCGTGTGGTTTATGATCAGGAGTCTGAAGGTAGCATACACCTGTTTCTGCTTTTAGGGTGAGAAATGAATTGCCAATTACTGTCGACGTGTGCAGACATGACACTTCATATGCTAGAAGCTTGCTCAGCCTGCTTTATGCTGGGCTCCCCACTATGAAACTGTCAATTCTGAAAAGGGTGTGTGTGTTGGCAAGGAGGAGAAGAGGGAAGGGGATCAGTCCTTGATCTGTTCCTGTCTTTTTGTGCTCCTGCAAAGTGGCGGGAGGGAGGTCAGTGCGTCTCACCTCTGTTTCCCCAGCAGAGCTCTTGAACAAGATGAAGTGATCAAAACCGGACGCCAACACGTCATCACAGTCTCATTACTTTGCAAGCTGCACACCCAGATGCTGCTGTTTTCTGCATCAGGCTTTGCTGATTTATATGCATAGCACCTCCACTACAGCTCATTTGGTACTATTCAGAATTAACCGGTTCTTTTCTTGTCATGATAAGAGTTTCTCTGATACAAAAGACCTTAATGTAAAGAGAATGACATCACTAGGTGTAGCCTGCTTCTCTCAGACCTCCTGGTTGGTTGACAGGAAACAGGGATCACATGTTTTGTCACTGCTTTTTCATTTGTGTTTTTGGTGTGGTTAGTGGGGTGTGGCTTTGGAGGTATTTTTGAAGTCTTTGAGATACGAGATTTTCCAGGAGACCAATTTCATCAACTCCCCTATCCTGGGAGTTCTTTTCAATGAGTGGATTCTGATACCCTGTTTTCATTTGTTTGGTTTCTTCCCCCAGTGAAGAGCTGCTCAGTGACATATATTTGTTTTCAAGGGTAGTAATGTGACAGCTCATCATCACTATCAACAACACGGCCATCCATCAAGGGTCTCTGATGCTCTATGCTCTGTGGGTGCTGGAAATACAGAAATGGATGTCTGAGTCCCTGTCCTCGGAGGTCTGTTACTTGAAATTATGAGTTCTGCTGCAGAAGTGTCAAAACCTGATGCTGGAATTATAAGTGTTAACAACTGTACCATTTGTTAGGGCTTCCCTGGTGGTACAATCTGCCTTGCAGTGTTGGGGACACAGGTTTGATCCCTGGTGCAGAAAGATCTCACATGGCATGGGGCAACTAAGCCCATGTGCCACAGCTATTAAGCCTGTGCTCTAGGCCCTGCGAACTGCAACTGCTGAGCCTGCGTGCCACAATTACTGAAGCCCGAGAGCTCTAGAACCTGTGCTCCGCGGTGAGAGGAGCCAGCACCATGAGAGACTCGTATGCCCCTCCCCCCCCACCCCAGCTGTCTGCAACTAGAGAAAGCCGGATACAGCAGGTAAGACCCAGTGCAGCCAAAGAAATAAAAATTAAAAAAAAAAAAACTATTTAAAAAAAAGTTTGTTCAAGAAGGTTTGTTGGTATTCAGTACATTTCAGGTGGTTTTTACAAACTGGAAGTACAGAGATGAAGAGGCATGATCCTTGTCCTCAGGACATGGGCAGTAGCCATGAGAAGGCAGCAGTACGACAGACACTGCAGTGCTTATGTGAACGCACAGACAAATTGGGTGGGGATGAGAAGGAGGAGCTGGACTGCAGGGAGGGCTTAGTGTTGGCTGGCTCTTCTCATCCTGAGAAAATCTCAAGGGGAGGAAAGGGAGAATGACTTTGCATGAAGAGGGAATCAAATTCTAGAAATGGTTAGACTGAATGTGGGGGAGGTATAATGGAGTAGGAGGCCAGAAAGGAAGATTAGAGTCAGACTTCAAAAGACTTAAAATGCTGTTTGTTTGGGGTTTTTTTTTTTTTTTAATAATTTATTTATTTATGGCTGTGCTGGGTCTTCGTCGCTGCAAGGGATTTTCTCTCGTTGAGGCGAGCGGGGACTCCTCTCCCGTCGCGGTGCTGGGCCCGCTCATCGTGGTGGCATCTCTCACTGTAGAGCATGGGCTCTGGGGCGCTCGGGCTTCAGTAATTGTGGTGCACAGGCTTAGGCGGCAGGATCTTCCCGGACCAGGGGTTGAACCCCTCTCTTCTGCTCTGGCAGGTGGATTCCCTACCAGTGAGCCACCAGCGGAGCCCTAAATGCTGTGTTTTGAAAGGCAGAGTCATTGGGATGTGAGAATTGAACTAAAAGTTTTACCTACTTGAGAGTATTGTTTTTTAATTGCTTATGCCTGGTGCCCATAAATCTCATCATTAAGATTATGCCTTTTGAATTGGTCACTTTTTCTAGAAGGAGCCCGTCAAATATACAAATAGTATATTTGGTGCATATATACCTATGTATGTTGTAATAATCACGATTTGCTATTTGCATTAATTACTATTATATATACATGTTAACATGCATTAAAAATAAGCACGTATCAGCCTATATTAATTGTCCCTTAGCAAAGTTCAGGGCTTTGAGAGAGTGGGACATAGGAAAGGTAGTTTTGATTGGAAAGGTGAAGAGGAAAGAGTTCAGGGAAGGTTTGGTTCATAGGATGCTATCTGGAGAGATCTTCGGGCAATTTTGCAGAGAAAGAGCCTTAGGAGATAGAGGGCCACCAAAAGGTACAACACTGGTTCTCCATATTAGCCCTGTCCATGCAGTCTATGATATGAGGTCATCTTTTAACTGAAATGGTATAATGATGGACTTAAATACTCTTAGCCATGATGTCTTTGTCCACGGTGTTCTGAGAATTCATTTGGTACCAAATTCTGCGTGTTTTTGGAAAGAGTACTGTGAGGCAATTGTATATGGTTTATTCAGTTATGGTCCCTGTGGGCCACAAGTCTTGGTTTATGTCTGTAACTGTGGTTATGTGCACCCAGTGTGTATAAAATTAGCTCATGGACTGCTATTCCCCTTAAGATTCTGTTAGTATTATTAAATGAACCTTTTAAGAATTCTTTCTCTTTCCCATTGCATTTTGTCATCAACTTTTGCCTTTGATATCCTCTCTGGATACTCCAGTTCAGTTCAGTTGTTCAGTTGTGTCCGACTCTTTGTGACCCCATGAATCACAGCACGCTAGGCCTCCCTGTCCATCACCAACTCCCGGAGTTTACTCAAACTCATGTCCATCGAGTCAGTGATGCCATCCAGCCATCTCATCCTCTGTTGTCCCCTTCTCCTCCTGCCCCCAGTCCCTCCCAGCATCAGGGTCTTTTCCAACGAGTCAGTTCTTCACATGAGGTGGCCAAAGTATTGGAGTTTCAGCTTCAGCATCAGTCCTTCCATTGAACACCCAGGATTGATCTCCTTTACGATGGACTGGTTGGATCTTCTTGCAGTCCAAGGGACTCTCGAGAGTCTTCTCCAACACCACAGTTCAAAAGCATCAATTCTTCGGCACTCAACTTTCTTCAGAGTCCAACTCTCACATCCATACGTGACGACTGGAAAAACCATAGCCTTGACTAGACGGACCTTTGTTGGCAAAGTAATGTCTCTAGACAGGTTACTTCACTTCAGAGGGTTTATTATTGTGAATCTGTATCCGGCCTCCCAAGCCTGTCTGTCTGTCTGTCTCTGTTTTTGAGGGGGAAGCCCATCTTGTGAAAAATTTCAGCCTTCTTGACTTACGCAATTTAAAAATATTACATATTGGCAGAACCTTTGCAGTTTTTGCTTCTAGTCTGTAATTCCCCAGAGGTGAATTGAGAAGATTAGTGGTAGAACTTTTTCCATTAACTCTGGGAAAAACTACAGAGCAAAAAAATTGTCCTTTGGCAGAAATGTCAATCCATACCTCTTTTGGAGCATTTGGAAACTGAAGCGCTGAGAAGCTGATTTAATAGGAGAATTGAAAACCAAAATGTATACACATCTTCACCTTTTCTAACTGACGACAAGACAAGCGAAAAATATACTCTCAGAACTTTATGATGCAAAGAAAATAGGATCGTTGCTCCAGAAAGTACATTAAGGCTGGATCTTCAAAAGATTTTGAGTGCTATGCTCTTCGCCACGTTCTTCAGGAAACTGATCTGTTCTTATTAATGTTGCATCTATTTGTACTTCATGCCATAAAATTCCTCCTCTTCTTCTTTTTCTTCTTGATGTGTAGTGCTTAGGAAGTAGGTTTAAGAAAAAAAGAGTGTTTAATATGCTACACATTTTGCTGTAGCAACTACCAAGAAAATGTGCTCATCTTCTCTTGTTTGTGGTTCTTAGCCTTCCTGATTTTTTTAAAATGTATTAGAACTTCTCTTAATTTTTCAGTTCCATAGTGTCAGTAGAGCTATAATGAAATAGTAAATTTCTGCATGAGCAGAATGTTTCCTGGATATAATCTCGATAGAGATCCTTCACAGTGCAATAGAGTGGCTCTAGCAAGTTACTTCTGTTCTTTCTTCACCTCACCTTCGTTTTTTACATCTGTAAAAGGTGATCATCACAGAGATGTTACATAGGAATTAAAGGAGGCCCACTCATGTTCTTGGCACACTCACTCGAAGCAGTCGATATTTGGCTAATGATTACAGTCATCGATAGTTCAGGTTTCTGTTGAGTGAATTTTGTGTGTGTTTTTAAATTGACACCCATCATATAATCCAATATATATGTTTCCCTAAGGGGTGATCCCTGCATCTGTACAATTGCCACTGAGAATGTACTGTTCCTGTGAAAAGATGTGTTTGAAGACAAATGTTTTCTGTCGAATCATTAACCAACAGTTAGCAACACTACCTAAAATAATAATTATATTTTAACAGGCTAGGAAGTACATAATTTAGTTAGAAATGCACACTGGAGGCTCTGTCAGGAGAAACGCAGCTATTGTTAGTATATGGTGCCATCCTCATCTAATCACTTGTCACACATTTAGAATATTTATCTCTGCTTGAGATTGTAGGCAATTACAGGTTGACAGTCTATGATAAATAAACGAAATTTTCCATAAAGTTAGTTCTGAAGTCAGTTGCTTGGCATTTGGACCCTAATTTTTCCCAGAAATAAAAATGACACTTATGGATAAGCGTCTAGGTTACTCCTCAAAACTCTATTTAACCCCTGCATGTTTGCAGTGAAGAATGAAAGGCTGGAGGTTTGGTGGCTTGGGGTTGGAAAGAAACCACCCCACCCCCCCCAAAAAAAAGAGTGCACTTGCCTGTGTGTGTTTCAACTACATTCTAGATTTTTTGTTTTTTTTTTTTTTACATTCTAGATTTTAAGAACTAACTTAATCACAAATATAATCTTGTTTCTTTGAACAACTGTTGATCCCTGGAGAGAGTGAAAAGGGAAAACATAAGCCTTGAAAAGAACAACTTCCTCCTTATCTTCCAGTCCCTCCAGTAGTTGGCAAAATAATTTTTTTTTTTTAAAGTGGTGAGTAGACTCCTATTTTCAAATGAAATCTTGTGTGGGATCCTGACGCTGACAGTATGCTATGTTATTAATATTACTGTGGTTAATAAGTGTACTTGCAACCTTTGCTTATTATCAAGAAAACAATGACACTTTGTTTTCATGAATCCAGCACTTAAACATTAGGAGCTCAGAATGGTGAACTGCAGGTCTCTAGCAGTCTCAGCACCCACATTCATTTATTTGGTTGTGCAGTGTTATGATAATCCTGATTTGCAGTGATAAGTAGTGGCTACTGATAATAGTTTTTTTTTTTTTTTTTTTAACAGCTTGCCTTGCAATCTCAAGATACTCTTCCATCAATCTAATCCATATGATTAAAAAATTAAATAAGTTTCTGCTTCAAAGCTAAAGAACTGACAGTATCTAATAAATCATTATTTAGAAGTTGGGACTAACATCCCAAACTTACAATATTGAAGCATACTGTGAAAATAACCTTTGATACCACCTCAGCCTTTTCTCCCCTCTTTCATGGGCCCCCGAGTTAAATCTGTAAAGCAAGAGAGAATGCCTTTCCCCATGTGTTTGCAGCTTTGTAACACAGCGTACCTTCACCTTTTCCTCCTCATCAGCCATCCACTGGCAAAGACCGGTCTCACACGTCAGTGTCTCTGAAACGTTCCTTGACACGTCCCTTCTTCCCACTCCCAGCTCCCAAACGCAGGTCACATTTGCTCCCTCTGTGTACAGGTGACTTGAGCCTTCATTGCAGCCCATTGTGGATCATAGTTGCCTGTGTACCTATCTATCTCCCTTCTGAAGTGAGAGCCTCTAGATGCCTGAGCTGCCTCTTGGCCGTCTTTGTGGTGGTAGTACTCTTAAGCACATGTCCAATTAATATCACTATTGTTATTACTAAATGGAATTAAACTCTTATAAAATTTTTTCCTGCTTTTCAACTTCTACCTTTGGGATGTTTTCACTCTAGAAGGGCTTTTGAATTTACAGTAGGGGAAACTGGTATCTAAAAGGCTAAGTGAGAATTACAGACTTCCGGAAATTTGAAGGGTCCGTTACCAAGGTTGTGTATCCGGTTACAGTGTGTGAATCTCATTCGTAGTTGAAATGAAACCTTCTTGAAGGTGGGGATTGTATTTGTTATTTTGTTTGTAGATCTCCATCAGTACCTCGCACATATTCTGTACTCAGTAAATACAGGCTGAAATAAATTCACTCAGCAAATTAGGGGACTGTGGCTATGTGATGTCTCTGTGTCTAGCTAATAGTTTTATTTATCCAGCTATTGCTGGTCTTTATTTATAGGGTGTGCATACAGGGCTGATTTTTGTTGCACATTAGCTGATTGCCAGAATTTATCTCCAGAGCCTGCCTTAGGGAAGGCAAGTGCTCCTCTTTGCTGTATCAATAGGGTACTTAAGAGCAAAATTAAAAATATAATGAAATATTATTTATTGGATTAAAGTCTGTCCTTCCTTCAGTTTAGATTTCTGTATAAGACAAATTTTTGTTAGGGAAGGATTATTGGTATGTGAAAACTTTTGACCTTTGCTGTTTCCAAGGGCTATTTTTCCCTTCTGTTAATGTAGACATATTTATATATTTTTTCAAAACCAAAATATAACTAATATTTTCTACTTGAATTTGACAGCATGACATCTTCAAGTCAGGTAGCTCTCTACCACAAAAGCCAATTAAACGCTTCATATAACAAGTTACCATCTTAGAAAAGCTAACTTACCTGCCTCCCCCCATGAGGTCTCTATATACAGTGTGCTATATACAGTTGAATACAGTTGCCTGTATTCAACTCAACAGTACGCACTTTCTGAGCAAGGACTGATGGAACCAAGACAGAGGAGAAAACTCTATGCTTGAAGGCAAGGATAAGAGAAGCCATTTCTTTTCTTGGCTCAATTAAGACTGTACTGATTGTCAAGTCCCATTAACCTAGTGGGTCACTACCTTGCATGTGTTAGCAGCAGCCCCACTGTAACGTGTAGCGGTCTTGCCACGTCATGGACACATTTATGAAGATGGATAACAGCGAAGGTTCAGTGTTAACTTTTATTGTCAGGCAGGCTGTACACGAAACCGTCTGGTATTGGCTTTTGCTTTGATTTATGAGAAGGTTGCCACATGAAGAAGACATCACGTCAAACAGCGCTGCTAGCAGCAGGATGATTAGATGCAGTTGTAAGTGTAGCAAATAATTACTGATAGATTCATCATCCTCCCTTGCCAGTTCCGTACTTTGGATGGGTGAATCCTCTTAGCAGTACAGTACCTTCCCCTTCCCAAAGGAGTGGGTCCCTCACTTGCTCCCACCTGGGTTAGTGTGTTTCTCCAGAGGTTTCCTCTGAACAGTAGCTAGCTTTGTGATGCTGCTTGTCTAAGAAGGGATCGTTAAGTAGTCGACTTGACGGTCCCCTCATCTGGCCTCATCCAGCCTTGAGAGCAGCAAGTAATTACCTATTGGTTTTGCCTGAGGGCACACATGCGTACACTCTCCCACACAAATCCTGGAGATGGAAGGACTCTGAAAATCTGGCTCTTGAATATCTGCAACAGCTCCAAGGAGTAGCAGGTGGTTCTTCTGGAAAATGGCACCTCTAGCTTCTTGCTCAATAGGACTTTTGTCACCAAGGAGAATAGTCATTGCTTTGCCTCGGCTTTTTAGTTTCAATGCACATTGGTTTGGTGGAGTGTCTTTTATGCTGTAAAAACTTTCCTTCGCTTTGAAATCTTTGTTTGGTCTCTGTAGTTCCAGTTGCGTCTTAATATGCAAGAAAAGCAGCTGTGTTTTCCTTTAAGCAAATATAATTGTAGGGGAAGGCGTCTCTGTTTATCCCATGGACAACCACATTATGGGTAATGCCAAAAAAAAAAACAAGGAAAGAAAGAAAAAGCTGGGGACCCCAGAGACATGACGTAGGTCTTTTCAACTCTCTGTAAAGCAGAGGAGTGCTGCCCTTTGTGTGGCCGCTGCCTGCAACCAGCACTTTCTTGAGAGCCGGCAGCTGTGGGGAGCTGGAGACAAACACATGCACAGGAGAACTCTCTACCTTTCTTTCCTCACAAGAATAGATGGGGGTGGCCCGGGTAGCTCTTCTGGTCTGTGTCCCTAGTTTTCAGACAGCCACATTTCTGAATTTTATGTATTTATTTTTGGCTGCGCTAGGTATTTATTACTATGTTCGGGCTTTCTGTAGCTGTGGGGAGCGGAGACTACTCTAGTTGCTATGCTGGGGTTCTTCATTGTGGTGGCTTCTCTTGTTGCGGAGCATGGGCTTAGTTGCCCTGCATCATGTGGAATCCTCCTAGACCAGGGATTGAACTCGCGTCCCCTACGTTGGCAGGTGGGTTCTTAAGCACTGGATCACCAGGGAAGTCCCCCGAATTTCTATTCATAGTTGAACCTACCTCCATTTCAATACTCCAGATTATTTTGAGACTTGTGTGTGCCATTTATCAAATTAAATTGTGGCATGGTAGAGCCATCCTCTAATCTTCTGTTAACTTCTTTACCCAGGGAGATCCTCTGTGCAAGTGTGGGAGGTGGTCTTCTTTCAAGTGGTAGAATGAAAGCGTCCAGGCAGAGGCAGACATGAGTGATCCTTGGAAGCAGAAGGTGGCCCAGGCCCAAGCAGGTTGCATCTAATAGCTTCTGCTGCCTGGAAGGCTCTGTGCTTGGAATGACTCAAAGTGATCAGGCAGGCCCCTGCCATAAAGCAGGATGCACAGCAGCAGCTGGGGAGAGTCACACTTGGCCCCCCGCTACAGGCGGTAGGCAGGAGACGGTGCCCAGGAATTCCGCTCTCTGAGGAGGGGAGCCAAACTATGAAGGCTGGATGTGAGATGGTGTCATTAACGGCTTCCTGGAAAGAGGGAGCGATTAAACTCGAAGCCAGGTGAACGACTGTGCTAATATATAGGGAATGCTTGTCGTTCATGTCCAACTCTTTGCGGCCTCTCCAGGCCAGAATACTGGAGTGGGTAGCCTTTCCCTTCTCCAGGGGATCTTCCCAACTCAGAGATTGAACCCAGGTCTCCTGTATGGCGGGCAGATTCTTTACCATCTGAGCCAGTTCCAGATTCTTTACAGTTTCACTTTCGATATATAGGGAAGGTACTCCTTAAAATGCTCGTGCAGGCTCCAGTGACTGTCACGAAACTTTCTTTTAAGCACATACTTTTATAAAAGGGTGAATGCTGAACCCGAACCTCATGCCAGCTTTAAAAGCAGACATAGTTAAGATCAAGGCTTAAACTTGAATGGGGCCTACTCTTGTGCTCCCCACTCTTTTTCTCCAGGAAGTAAAGAAATAGACTGCTAAGCCCAGATAATTGTCCCTGGCTTTGCGTGTCTTTTGGAGGGATGTGAAATGAGTCAGAAAGGTGTATTGTCTGGTCTCTTCCTCACTTTCAGAAGCCTTGGATTTTGTACAGCAAAGTGCTGGTTGGAAGAAAGCCAGGCTTCCAGTGAGAATCAACATCACACAGTTCTCAGCCTTAGCTGCAGGACCACAAGGATGTGTAGAACTGAAAGAGTCCAACCCGAGGCTAAGGCTGGAACTCCACAGAGATCTGGAGTGCCCTGATTGATTGGTGATGTCTGTCGTTGGCATGTGCATTGAGAGAGTTGCTGTTTTTTTCTTTGATTTGCTACCTCTGCTTTAGAAGCCTATATAAAAATCTTTGTTTACCTCCCTTAATTGATAGCGCCTCCCCCAAAATAGGAAGGATAGAGAAAGGAAGAAGGAAGAAAGGCCGTGTAGTACAATTTTAATATCTTTCTCTTTTCACCTTTTACCTATCAGCAGGTTTGGGGAAATGAAATAGCCACAAGACAGGACTTTTATGTTTTGTTACCTCTTGTCCTGACATAGCTCCTAGTAGGAAGGCCGATTTGTTTTTCCTTACTTCAGGCCACCAGAGCACCAGTGGGACCATGACTGGCATTTGCTGGGACTTAAAAACTAATTTAGGATTGAAAATACTGTTGGCAAAATGTCTTTAATGTGCAGTCATATCTGCTGTTTTCTTTGTAATGAGTAAGAGAATATATTAACATTGCACTTTGGTTAGCATTTGTAATACATGCAGAGATATTAACCTTCAGTGCATTTCTGAAATAGTGTCTCATGGGCAGAAGCCTTAGTTTACAAGCAGGGAAATAAGACTGCATTCAAATGACCTCTTTCCTAAATACCCAAAGTAGTAAAACTCCTCTGTTAAACGATTCTTCCTTCAGTCTAAATACTGGTGCTCATAGCTAATACTGGAGACTGACGACCAATAAAAATTAATTGTATTTGGTAGAAATTAATATTATAGTTGATTTACCATTGTTTTGAAAAGTTTTAATGAAAGCATTTAATACTTCATTTTATTACGTGTGGTTGTGATAAAAATCACCTCATCAGTTCATGCAGGTCGGATAACCACACCAGTCACGTGTGTGTGCGCCTAGTCACTCAGTTGTATCTGACTCTTGTGACCCCCTGGACTGTAGCCTGCTAGGCTCCTTTGTCTGTGGGATCTTCCAGGCAAGAATATTATGCAGACCTTAAACCGAAATTACAGTCCTGAGCAGCACGTCAAGATTTTCCCCTCTCAAGACGCTTCTTTCCTAACTGAAACAAGTTGCCGGGCGGAAACAGCCAGTTTTAGGGCAGTTTACATTAATCAAATTAGGCAGATATGTCTAAAATGTCTACTTCGTGCTATGCTGTATAGTCACAGCTATTATGTACTTCTTACCATGATATGAGATGAAACATATAGTGAAACTCAAAAGTTTACAAGCTTTTACATCATCTTAGTCACGTGCAGTTAACTTCTGAGCAGTAATCAATCCACACATATCTATTGTGGTTTTATTATGTTCAAGGTCCCAGGTTCTCATATTCTTCACGATGGCTACTCACCAGGTACTAGGGAGACCATCTTTAATTTCTCGTCAGTATTACAGAAAAGAAAATCCTTTGATGCCAAGCTTCCCCGTCCCCACTGTGGCCTGGGCTGCAGGGCCATCACAGTCAGTGCTCTCCTTGCCAGTCTATTTCACACCATCTGAAAATGAAATTATCCTTGGTCCTCTCACATTTCTCTCTGCTCCTGAACGCCCATTGGTGGTTAATGTTTTAGAGGGTGGAGCTCGGGGGAACATCTCACAGCATGAAGGAGCTGAAAAGTTAGCCGACATTTTTAATTAACATTGGCACTTCCGGGCCTCCTGCTGAGGACTGCCAGCCTGACTTTACAAAATGACATTTATGACATGAAGGATATAGAAACTCACGGAAAGCGGCTGAAAACCAGTTTCTGGCCTGTTTGAATACTGGTTTAATGGCAGTTGAACTTTAACTGTGTGGTGTTGATTATTCTTGAAATGTCCAGCTTGTTTTAGACAGGACTTTGCTGCCACTAAAGGAAATTAAAGCAGTTTGCTGTCGATTCCGTTGAGCTCCCCCTCAGTACCTAGTCACAGGCAGCAGCCTGCCACCAGCAGTGGGTGAATCTGTGCCAAGTGTAATTACTCCAAATACAATTTCATTTATTCGTAGGGAAGGCTGTTGCTCCCTGTGAGAACACAGTTGAGAGAAGAAAAGATGTATAGGTTTACGTTAATTATACTCCCCATGCTGGAGGTTTGATTTTAACATGAGTGTGACTTTTTAATCCCTTTATCCGAAACACAGGCAGGAACCTTGTTTGCCACCATCTGAACTGTTTGTGGGCACCTTCAAGTCACATGAACGGTCACCAACTCTCACATGAATTGTGTTCTAAAACTTGGTTTTTAAGTTTGAAAGTGGAAACCCGTTTTCCTTTAGAAATAAGGTCATAGCTAAGAGGTTCCCAGAACAACCTACCAAAGTTTATCTGTTGAGATAATAATAATAGATCATAGCAGCCACTGTTACCTTGTTAAAATGCTTACCACCTGGCAGGCATTATATTGAGAGCACATGCATTATCTTACTAATATTCACAACAGTCTTAAAGGGTAAGAGCTCACGAAGAAGTTGCCCCTTAGAGAGATTAAGCAAGTTGCACCAGCTTCCAGAGCAAGAGAAAGTTTGGATGTAGGGGTTTTAGGTACCTGATTCTGTGTTAACCATCACAGTAAATGGTGCACGTATAAGCCATGACTGTATTGTGGAAGCTAACTTTGATCATACTACTTTATTAGAAAAAAGCTTATCTTGATTCCACTTGGGATGTTAGGAACACTTGCTTCCCTGGTGTACTAGTTTGGACCTAGTTCCTCACACGTCCCTCTTTGCCTGCACATTCACCCGGGCTAACACAGTGGTGAGGAGAAGTGGAAAGGGTGCCCTGGCAGCCCTGTAGTGATGGGCCTGGGCAGCCGATGGTGTTTGGCAAATGCTGTGCCAGGTTCTGGAAATAACATGGAGACTAAACAGACAGGAGCCCTGCCTTCTTGGTGCTTACAGACTAATGGGAGAAATGACTAGTCTCCCAAATAACGTGACAGTTATAGCTGTGCTAAGTGCTATCGAATGCCATGAGAGCATATGGTGTGGGAATCCACTGTGAAGGGTCAGAGGTGACCTCTTTTCAGGCTAAGATAGTAGGTGTTGGGGGAGCTTTAAGGACAGTCATTTAACCAGCAAGATCAGTGTGTGTTAAGGCCCCAAGGAAGGAGCTTAGCTCCTTTGGGGTTCTGAAAGGAAGCCTGCAGGAAAGCAGAGTGGAGAGAGATGAGATTGGTGTTGGGGGGGGGGGGGGGAACCATGTCCTACTTGGCCATAATTAGTATTGTGAATTTTATCCCAAGAGCAGTAGGAAGTGTTTGAAAGATTAGCATTGTAACCTGTAAGTTATAAGATTCATTTAAAAGGGGGCACTCCAGTTGTTGTGTTCATAATGAATTGCAGTAGAAATGAGGCTGGAGGACTTAGAATAGAAACCAGCAGAAAACTACTTAAACGAGATTTTTTAAAATATTCCTGGTGGTGGTGGTGACTTGATCTAGAATAATGATAATGGAGAGAAAGAGGTCGATTTCAGATCTACTCTAGAAGTTTAATTGATAAGACTTAATGACAGATTGGATATTGGGAATGAGAGAAGGGGAGGTATCAAGGTGATTCCCTGATTTGAGAAGAGCAATCTACTGAGATTGGGAAGAAGGAGCAAATTGGGGGTAGAAGAGGGAATTGTTTGATTTTAAAAATGTGGCACATATAAAATCTTCAGTGTGAATAGCAGGAGGCAGTCACCTGTAGGAAGTCAGGACTGGAGATATAGAATTTGACAGCTGTTAGCACATCAGTGGCATTAAGGCCGTGGGAATGGTTGAGATCATGGTGGAGAGAGTATAGAGAGAGAAGAGCAGAGAAACTCCCACATCTAGAGATCAGTTAGAAGAGCTGGAGGAGAAACAAGGAAGGAAATGTAGTGTTTACAAAAGCTGAAAGCCCCTTTCACAAGGGGAGAATAATTTACTCAAGCAAGTCCATGCCAGTTGGTCCTACAAAACGTCTACTAAGAATGGTTGGATTTGGTCACTCGGATATGGATAGAAGCGAGTGGGTGGAAGGTAGGAAGTGGAGGTGGCTGTCGTAAGAATAGTGTTTGCTAGAGTTAGGTTTCCCTGTTATGGGTGACTGTTTAGATTTAAATTAAGTAAGATATAAAGTTTTACCTTTGATGCATTAGTCACCTTTCAGGTGCTCAGTAGCAGTACGTGACCTTGACCAGTGTGTTGGGCTGCATAGACGTGACCATTTCCCTCACTGCAGGGAGTTCTCAGATTAGCACTCTTCTGGAGAAGGTGGGCCTGGAGAAGGCGATGGCACCCGACTCCAGTCCTCTTGCCTGAAAAACCCCACGGATGGAGGAGCCTGGTAGGCTGCAGTCCACGGGGTCGCCAAGAGTCAGGCACGACTGAGCGCCTTCACTTTCACTTTTCACTTTCATGCATTGGAGAAGGAAATGGCAACCCACTCCAGTGTTCTTCCCTGGAGAATCCCAGGGACGGGGGAGCCTGGTGGGCTGCCATCTATGGGGTCGCACAGAGTCGGACACGACTGAAGCGACTTAGCAGCAGCAGCAGCAGAGAAGGTGGACAAGCTCATGTAAATGATATAGTAAGGAAAGAAATGGTTATTAGAGAGGCACCCTTTCTCCAAAGTAACCGTAGAAAAGGTGGAGATCCAGATTTTCTGGTGGGACAGTGAGGGAATTATCTCTTGGTTTCTGTTTTTCTTAATGAAAACTAGAAATATGGTCAGGAGTGAAGAGGGAATGGAAATGGAATAAAATAGTCATTGGAAGGGGACAAGAGTGAATTTACCACAGAACTGTAGAAACATGAGAGGCAGAAATTAGTGGCTAGCTATGAATTTACCTTGGTTATATGATTTCCCTCCAGAAACATTCACTGGAGAGGTGCATTAAAGGACAGTCATATGGCAGACGTTCAGAGACAGGAGCTGTGTGCGAAGGCTTAGATTAATACTGCTGAATTGGAACCCTTGGGGAGATGTAAAACTAATAGGGCTCAGCATGGGGAATCCAGTCCAGGACATGAATTGAGAAATGCATTGTTTGGTCCTGCAGTAACACATCATTTTCCCTTTACATAGGAACCATTGAGATTCCGCCTCTGAAATGCTCGTGTGAGGCACATCATAATCATTTGAAGAATTTGTGTGCAGGAGGTGGTTGTTTTCTCTACTTTCATGGTTAGTCTTGTTAATTTCAGTCTCCACAGCAGCAGCTGAGAATGTTAAGCCAATTTGCTAAATCTTGCCTGTCCTCAGAAAAATGCCAAAATCTGTTTATATAGCACAAGGGGTTGAGATTGGATGATGTGTTACGGCATCAATACCGAGCACTTTAATCAGAACCGAAAAAAGAAATGCTTGAACTTTTAAACTAAAGAGTAATTGTGTGGGTGTTCTGTAGATGCACATGTAGTTCCCTGTGATTATACATCCCATATACACTCTTCACTTTTATCTGTTATAAAATTCTTCAGTGGTGTATCCCTCATATGGAGAAATATTAGCTCTTTGAATTCATAATATATTGTCTTCCAAAAATTGGTCAGTAGTGTTACCATAGATTAGTTGTTCTTAATGACAGAGATCAAACATAGTCTGAGTAACCCACCTTCTAAGTTCTTTTCTCTACCAGTTACCTTGAACATATCTATTTCCCTTCCTAAATGCAAAGAGTTTCCCCCCTCCCCCATTCCAGGGCCTTTCAGAGACTTAAGAGATTAATATTTATAATACTCTCCAAGTTTCAAAGATGTAAGGCACTAGGTACAAAATCATGTTGCTTGAGCACTTAAAAAAAAAAAAAGCCTCAGTGTTCAAACCCTTTGAAATTGGATTTAGTTCCTATGGAAACTTATCACTTGTAGATAGTGCCCTCACCCACGGGTGAAAAATAAAATCAATTCAGAGAATGATTTTATAATTTTATAACATGGCTTGGGAAGTAGACATTAGGGATATGTGGAGTTGTGCTCTTTGGCTATTATACTGATTCATATTAGATTGTGTTGGAAAGCAGCCTTGCATATGTCACCATCTGTCCTTCACTTTGAGGCCAGAATAGGTATGTAGTGGTTTAGTAGAAGTTTCAGTGGATTCCCTTTCTTCTAATAACATGAGTAGTAGCTGGTGAGAAGGCAAGGGAGATGAGACATTTAAAAAATAAAATTAGTTACGGGAGGGGAGGGAGATGGAAGAGTCCTAATTGCCCCTTAAGAAAGGTGGGCATTTGCAGGTTATGCATTTAATAGAACTAATGTTGATGAGCTCAAAACGTGGGCAGCTGAGGGCAGACTATTTGGAGCCTGATAATAACAGTAGTCTAGGTATGAACTGTAGCTTAACCTAGGGTGATGTAAGGGGAACCAAGGAAGGGTTGAAAGTGAAAGAGTTTTCCAAGAAAGAACTGGCAGTCTCAGTGACTACTTCAGTAGGACGTATTCAACCAGAGCAAAAGAGCCAAAATCGAATGCATGATGCTGAGCTAACATTACTGCGGTTGATGGAAAATGGAAGGAAGATCTTGTCTGGATAAGAAAATGGAAATCAAAGAAATTGGCCATATCCAGTTGTTGCATAGTCTAGGGGTCTTCAAGATAGAAGGGATATGAGGACCATCAGATCTTGTCCCTAGCTTCAGAGGGGTAGGATTACTATCTGTATTTTACAAAGAACTGAAACCCCAAGAAACCTAAGATCATGGAGTTTCTAACTGATGGAGAGAAACTAGAAAACCCATTTCATCACACACAGAGCAAAAGGAGAGAAGCCCCAGAGGGAAGAATAACGTCCACGGGAGAAGAACGGCAGGGACAAAGACCTGAGCTCTGGAAATGGCTCCGCTTTACACGAGAGGAGGAGGTTGGGAGAGAGCAATAGAAAGAGAAGGAACCAGGTTCTCTGACAGACAAGTGTCTCACAGATAGAGAAATCTATAGGCTTTTCGAGCACTCAGAGATACATGTTATTCCCAATGGCTCACCCTGTGACTTAAAATAATGAGGCAGTTTCTCTGTCTCATTTCTCACACGGTTTCTGAGATTGAATCAGAAGGGCTTGTGCCAAAGGCTGACGTGTCTGAAGGCATTTCCAGGTTTGCACTCCCATCTCAGCTCTTCCGTCACCAACATTTGCTGATGCCTTTAGAAGGAGAATCCTTCTTCTCATGGATTCTTCCCTTTCTTCCAATGGATTTCTTCCCTTACTCATATGAATTGCCATTGCTGTCAGATGATTCATTTAGCTTTTGAGATTTCCTGCCGAAAGAGTTCCCTCCCACTCCTCCATCTCACCAACCCCGCTTTTAATATTCCTTACTGTGGACTTCAGCTTTAACCAAGAGGTCTGTTCTCCTTAATCATACCCATGTCTACCCTCCTTTCTGCTTTCTTGTCTTTCTTTTTAAAGACTCACATCGGGGACTTCCCTGGTGGTCCAGTAGCTAAGACTTTTGATGCAGTAGCTAAGCTTCTGATGTAGAGGGCCCAGGTTTGATCCCTGGTCAGGAAACTCAATCCTCCGTCCTGCAACTAAGACCTGGTACAATCAAATAAATAAAGACTGTTGAATCAAAACTCTCCCCTTTTCACACAACCTTCCCTTCCACCCAACTTTTGAGTAGTTCACTTCTGCTAATTACTTTCTGGAAATTCCTTTATTGCTTACAGAGCATGTCCTTGCTGAAAGTGTTTATGGCTTTCTGATCTGTATGTAAATTTCCATATGGATCTATAAAAAAAAAATTTTAAAGTCCATTAGTGACATCACTGCCTCCAGACTTTCTTCTCTTCTTCCGCAGCCTTTGCTTCTTCCTCTTTTCTGTTTGGAGCACCTTTCTGTCCTATCTCACTGCCTGGGGCTTTCTTGTTCTTTAAGACTACTGAGTTCTTTCATCTGAGACCTTTTCCAGTCGTCTCCAACCAGCTGTGCTCCTTCCTTTCATATTTTTACTGTTCTCAGATGTGCCCCATAAAAGCAGCTCATAGGATGAGTGTATGTCTCTCTCTCACACACAGACAGACACACACACGTGTGCGCGCACACGCACACACATAAGCCTGGTATAGAACAAACACTCCATAAAGGATATTGAACTAACCTGATCCCACTGCCTTCATCTCTTTACTGCCCATTTTCTTATTTACCAATTTCCTGCTGTCTGACTTCTGTCTTATGCCCTATAGTGAAATTATTTCTCTAAATTGCTGGGGATTGAATTCCACGGCATTTTATCGATCTGTATTCTTTTTGCTTTTCTCCTCTTTGATGAAGCTCTGGTGTCCCAGTCTTGTGATGCTGGGACATCCATTCCCAGTTCTTCCCTCCATTCCCAGTTCTCTGACTGCCCCATCTTCCTTCCCTGTCACCCCCCACCCCCCAGCAGGGCTGCTGCCCAGGGCTCAGGTGTCCCTCCTGCCATCTCTCTCCACACTCCCTGCCTTTTCTTGCTGGGAAGGCCCAGTCCGTGATGGTGGCCCTGTTCCCAGTGCCGAGCTCCAGCTCCATACCTGGTGGGTCGTTTCTCCTTGGGAGCAACATCACTTGAGCACTTTCATTCTTTAACTCCCCAGACCTAAGCCATGTGTGTGTTGCCCTTCTTTATGTCTGCATCTGTCAGTTACCACATCCTTGCTTCCCAGCGCCTCTGCTCCTGCCTGTCTTTATAGCTGGACACAGCTCCACTGTCCTCCCAGCCTGGATGGTTCCCACTTCCATCCATCTGATTTATTCACATCCGGCCAGCTTTCTAAGAGAGCACCTTTGTAACTTTATTCTCTTATTTAGAAAGGTTAGTGGCTTGTCTTCCCCTGCAGAGCAGAATCTAAGCATCTTCTGCCTTGTCAGAAGACCATCCACATCCCAGTGCCTTCCTTTTCAGCACCTCTGCCAGCCTCCCTGCAACCTGATCCCCTGGACGTGCCCAGCTTGACTGAGACCTGGGCCTTGTCACATGGAGCCTCTTACATGTCCTCTTGCCTCTTGCCATCTTACCCTTCATTGAGGGTAAGACTTTCAAGACCACATCTCCTCTCCTCCATGGACTCCGTAGATTACCCTCAGCTACCTCCTCAGAACAGCTGTAGCACTTCCCGATGTACACCCCCTCCCTGGACCCACCATACCGCCTGCTCTTACCTGTGAGCTTTTTGAGGGTGTTTCTTTTACAGATGTGAGTATTTCTCCCTCCTTGTGTCTCTACACACCTTTACCTCCCGCTTCACTGTGTGTTCGCCTCTGTGATGTCCAGGCGGCGTTTTTCTGCCTGGCCATTTCCTGGAGGTTTGCTGGCACGGCCTGGGGTGTCCTCTTTGGGGGTTCCCTCTTGGCAAGGGTAGACCCTCGGCCTCCGCCCCTTCAGACCGTCACCAGGACGGGAAGCATACAAGAGGCCCAGCTCCAGCCCTCTTTCCACTCCTCATCGTTACAATCTGGCACTCCTGGGGCTTTCCTGATAGCTCAGTTGGTAAAGAATCCACCTGCAGTGCAGGAGACCCTGCTTCGATTCCTGGGTCAGGATGGTCCCCTGGAGAAGGGCTAGGCTCCCCACTCCAGTATTCTTGCACTTCCCTTGTGCTTAGCTGGTAAAGAATCCACCTGCAATGCGGGAGACCTGGGTTTGATCACTGGGTTGAGATGATCTCCTGGAGAAGGGAAAGGCAACCCACTCCAGTATTCTGGCCTGGAGAATTCCATGGACTGTATAGTCTGTGGTGTCTCGCAAAAAGTCGGACATGACTGAGTGACTTTCACTTACAGCAGATCAGTATGGATAATTTTTTTCCTTTACTTGTCACTGCAATAAATATATCTGCAGTTCTTTCAGTTAAAGAGAGTCAGACACATTCCTCTCTGGGTGTACCTAGTATATGGATCTTACTTTCAAAATGTTAGCGGAAAGAAGAGTATCACCTAATGTAATATAACACACTATCTCATTACAGACTTAAAATTTTATCTTAACCCAGTTTTTTAGACTGTGTCACAGTCATTGAGATATGTGGCAGTTTTGAAATGTTTTAAATTAAACTGTTCTTGAGTTTTCTTAGTAGTAAAAGCACTCTCTCAGATTTGATCACCGCAGGGAAGAGGTAAGGGTACTGGCATGTAGTTTTATGCTTGGGTGACTCAAATGGAATTTCACCAAACGTCTCACCCCCCAGTTGCTCCTCAGCTGAGAAAGGAGCATAGACAGTTCTCCCAGAGGGTATCTCTTTTTGAAAAATTGTAAGTGCCTAAAAATAGGGGCTTAACGTGAAAAGTGTGTGCTTGACCATATTTCTGCACAAGCTGCGGGTACCACACGGCTCAACTGGAAGATGCTCTTGATTCTATGCTACTACAATAGTTAGCTTGCATTGATGAAAATGATATAATAAGTCCTATGAAATAAATATTGCTCCAAATATGGAAGGATTATCTCTGGAAGGTTGTGTCTGGTGTTCTGTCAAACTTGATCTTGGCATGTCTTCATTTCAAGTGTCCTCTGTCAGGAAAACCTGCTAGATTTCAGGACTGATGCCCTACCATTGGCTGTACAGGGGACAGCCATGTGGCTGTATCCAGCTCTTCCTCTCCTAAGCCTGAGGACTTTGAGCAGGAAGGATGCGTGGTGAACCCTTCCAGAATTTGGAAACAAATGCCTGTTTGTTCCAGGCCTGAAGGCTGGAACTTGCAACTCTCCTTTCCCTTGTCCTTCTTCACAGATGGGTTAGCTGCTCAGCCTGTCCCTCTGCTCTCTCTCCATCTGGACTGATATGGCCCATAATGTCTTCCCTTTCTTCTCCAGGAGTCCCCTCAGATTCTGGAAGGTTCTTCAGAGTCCCAGTTTCTTAGCATACTACCTTCCCCATCTTATTCCAGCTCCTCCTATCTTCCTCCTGCCTCCAGATCTGGGCCTTGATCTAGGACCGATTTCTCCGGTTTTCTCCTTCCTGGCCATATGAAGTAGTAAAGCATTGGAGTGGTCGCAGAAGTGTTAGTCACTCAGTCATGCCTGACTCTTTGCCACCCCATGGACTGCAGCCCACCAGGCTCCCCTGTCCATGGGATTCTCCAGGCAAGGACACTGGAGTGGGTTCCCATTTCCTTCTCCGTGGTTGCGGAAGGCAGTCCCTACATAGGGAATATGATGGAGACTGAGTAATTCTGAAAGTTACCACCACAGCCCTCCTGCCAGGACGAAGCAACCAGAAACCTGTCTCAACATTTGTTTATTGTTGACGTACCTGAAACCAGGCTCCTGGCTTCTGGTTACTTCCAGGGAACCCCTACTTGACTCAGAATTCATAAGCTGTTACTGTGTGTGGCTACTCCCAGCTCTCCAAACCATCTGCCGGCAGGTGTCATGAACATAAGCACTAAACTTTGCTCTCAGAGAAAGCAGAGGCATCCAGAATGCTTGGAGTCACCAGACTGTGGGTGTATTCACCCATAGTCTGAGGAGGTCTGTTCTCTCCATCTTGGGGCCTGTCTCTATATTCCAGGTACTATGGACAGGTCTTCTGCTACCTTGAAAGTTACTTCAAGAGAATCCTCAGGCCAGTCCTCACTTGCTGTTCACTGGTGATGGATGTCCACTTGTCTGGAACATTGTATGTTCAGTTTCTGTTCTGTTCAGACTCAGAGTTCTGTTTAGCACTTTGCTTACAACTTATCGTTCTCATTATAAGACTGTACACTTCTGTCTCCTGTGCCGCCAACCACCCCCGCTCCCCGCCCCCAGTTTGGGAGTCAGTGGAAGGCAAGGCGCACATCTTATTCAGCACCTACCATGGTGAATGGCATGTAATGTATGCTTGATAAATGTGGCTTAATGTTTGTTGTTGGAGTAACTGAGTAGACGAAGAGATGAAAGAACTAGCTCCCATATTTTCCATCCTTAGCCCAATTTCAGTGAACATTCTAAAGTAGCAGGATCGGGGGAATGGAAATAACTCACAAAACCTCCTAGGTAAAATAACTTAATGTAATTTTAAATTTTGTTGGTATGAATGCAGTGGGCTTCCTAGGTGGCACAGTTGGTAAAGAATCCGCCTGCCAATTCTAGAGATTTAAGAAACACTTGTTTGATCTCTGGGTTGAGAAGACCCCCTGGAGAAGGAAATGGTAACCCACTCCAGTATTCTTGCCTGGGAAATACCATGGACAGAGGAGACTGGTGAGCTACAATCCATGGGGTCCCAAAGAGTCAGACATGACTGAACATACACACACACACACACACACACACAGGAGTTCAGAGTACTATATAGATGCATGTATTTAAAATAAAAGAAATCCAAGGGCAGTGCATTGTGTATGCTCAATATTAACATTTTCTCAGTTGTCTAATTAAAATTATTTTATAAAGTCAGATTTGCCACATTTTAATCAGAATAATCATGAGGATGGTGATGATCATGGTCTGGTGCTTTTCCTGGCCTTAAAACCTTATTGAGATATTTAAAATAAAAGTCATTTGGTGTGTGTTAAGATGACTTGGTCTCATTTACATACTGATGAAGCCTTTGGAGGTTCAGATTTAACATTTGGTCCTAGATGTGTCTTCATTCCACAGCTTGTAGGTCTTTTGATGGGGCAGAGAAAATTTTTTTGATGAGGTGACAGACAAACATAGCTAGTGTTCATTTTGTAAAATAAATATTTTTAAAAATCTTTTTATTTTGCTTTTTAAGATTTTATAGCAAAATGTATATGAAGACAAACTGAAGCAGAGAAAGCAAGCAGCTTTTGGAGATGTTAAGCTGCTTCCAAACTATAATTGTGGAAATTTGATTACAGCTCAGATAGAAACATCATTAATAAAGATGGTTAGCAGTTATTAAGAATGTCAGAAAAGCTTGAAATTGAGTTGTTTTTCAGATCTTGCATTGTTAGAAAGAGGCTGTTTACATTTTATTCTAAAAACTATTGTAATTTAAAGTGAAATTAAAAATGAAAAAACTTAATAGAAGATAATGAATACATTTGAGAGAAATACTTCCTTTATATTACATTTATGATAGCTTTATGACACATGATAAGAGAAATTAGTGAATTACTAAATATTGGCAAGATGCTTGGCAGTTTTACTTTTGTGTTGTGAAAGAAAAGCAGAAAGACCCTGGACTTAGCAATCTAGTGAAACATTATGAGCATGGAATTACAGGGGTTTTTTGCATTGTGCTACAGAAGTTAGAGCTCAGTGTTTCCCTCCCTGGGTGTGTCATGTACCTGCTTTTAATGTAATAGGTAATCATTTTATGAGGCCACCAGATCCCACGAAGGATTCATTGTTGCTACCCTGACAGCCATTCTCGTATCCACCCTGCACTTAGAATGGTTTTTGTGTTCCTGAGAGCTTCAGGAATTGTGCCTGCTCACTTTTATATGACTTCTTGAGCCTTCTGAGTGGCGTGAGGAGGGCTATCTCCATATTTTTTTCCCTTCTCTGAAATTACCTCATTATCCTTGTGGTTTATATGAGAACTGAAAAAATGGGTAAGTAGTTTCCTTGAAATAGAAAGCTCAGACCCACATCAAAGAAGTTTCTAAGACATGAAAGTAGGAAAGGCAGCAGCCAAATCAACAGATAGCTCTAAAACAGATAACCAAGTAGAATCGTATTATACCAGAGCCTTAATTCTGAATACGGCTTGTTTATCTCAACTTCATTTTTACCAAAGTATCTTAATTTCTCTTTGACCAGTTAATTCCCAAGTTACAGGAAACTCTTTGAAGGAAATGATCAGAAACAGTAGTGATAATTTTTGTCCATCACCATGATATTTTAAGAACTTAGCCTTCATTGAGGACCCCCCCCACCCCCACCCCGCCGAAGTTTCTACAATGGATCTGTCATTGTTACAAGAAAAATACTTGAAGGTATTTTCTAAGCTACCTTTTCAATGAATATTAGTGTTAAACATTAGCAAAAAAAATTGATATGTTACTGGCTAGAGAATACCTACCAGAGTGCTTCTTTGCTGATGTTCTTTATCCAGATATTTGGTCTCTAATTCTGCCATTGGATGCTATGAGTGAGGTACTTGGCCTGAAGTGCCACCGAGGGGTGAAGCGGGGTGGGGATGGGAAGGGACTAGCCCCAGCTTCTCGTGCTGGTGAGAAAGAGGGGCGAGACAGGGAACAGACTGGGAGTAGACCAGAGTACAGCAGGGACAAAAGGGGTAGAGAGACAGATGTACAAGTGGTGGGATCCATCAAAAGTCCCCAGTAATTTCAGATTCACTCAGCTGGATTTTTTTTTTTTTTTTTTGAGTAATATATATTTCCATGTGTCAACTTTATTCCGCCAATTCCTTTTTGGTAAGTATGTTTTTGGATAACTAACTGTTCTCTCTCTCACTTCTTTATTTATAGTTTTGAGTTCTCCAAATATTTCATCTTTCTCTTTTGTTGTTCACTATTTTTGTTAATCTTTTCATACCAACAGTGTCTCTTGCAGCTAAGATTTAATTTTCCTTCTTGGGTATCTTGAAATTCTGCCTTGTGTTATTTTTACCTAATAGTGGCTTTTTCCATCAGCAGGAATGGAAGCAGTCAATAAAAATCAATTGCTGACTCAATGACTCTACGGAGGGTTTACCATAATGCATATTGGAAATGACTTTCAAACCCTTTTCCTGAATGGAAGGTGCCATGCTTGGGTTTTATGGCCTTCTAATGTTAGACAGTAATCTCATTTAGCATTTTCCCAAAGTGAAAACAGTGCATTAGGGCAGTATAACAAGCACTGAAGATCAATACAGAGACAGAGCTTTGCCCTTACAGATTAATCCAAGCAGAATATACCAGAGTCTAGTCCAGGAACTGGAAGATAATTACACTGCTTCCCATCCTCTTTTCCCCCCATTCTGCCATCTAATCATCAATACAGGCTGACATGTATACAGAAAGGATTTCGGAAAATGTCTAATTTGCATGTGCACGCGCACACACACACTCTCACACAGACCTAACTACCATACAGGAAATCAAGGGCCCTGGAAGTGAGTAGTATTGATTTCTGGTGATAAAAGTATGTTTTGACACCTTGCAAATCATAAATAACTCATGGACTTTAACTTGCAGGACTAATAGCTAAACCCAAGATAAATGCTTACTTACACCTTAAATAACCCCATTCTAAGGAGCCCATAGTATTTGATGAATGAATCCTATTGTGAGTAGTCTTTTTAGAAGGGGAAACAACTCTAGCATCTTCCTGTGATGAGCAGTATGTGGCAGCTCATTCTTTTCAGTCTTTTACTGCATGTTAATGGGGAGGGGCAGCCTATCTGGTCGGGTGCTTCTAGCCTTCTCTCCCATCTCTTCTCCTGCTTTAAATACAAGGTATATGGAGGGATGTTGGTCCTCAACACTGGGATAGAATGTAACCCTGCTTGCTCTTCAGCTGTTAGAAGCATTAGTCGTACACATGCTTGTCTCAGTTCACCTGATGCTTAATCCTGTTTTATTATTTGTTCAGATGTGTGTCTTGCTATAATCAGTCAGTCGTGTCTGTGCTTCTACCCTTTGAAGCACAGCTGACTCCTTTTAGATACTGATGTTCATGGTAAGGGATTAGGGAAATCCGTGTCCAGAGACACTCACAGACATCTGAACTTGAGAATCTTAAAGCTAAGATGGGATTGGACTTAAATTCTGTTCTTGGGTATTTGGCAAAACAGTAAGGTAATGAATGGAAAAGTACAATGTTATCTCTCTGTCTTCTTTTTCAGAGGGTAGTAAGAAGTAAATTCCCTTAGGGACCAGTAACGTGGTTTGCATTTCAGTTTTCTATTCTAACTAACTATCTATCTATCTATCTATCTATCTATCTATCTATCTATCTATATATATATATATATATATATATATATATAAGCTTAGTGTTGGATAAAAGTAATGAGGAGACAAATCTTCACCCAGGGGTTTCCTTATTGATGAGAAATATTTTTCCTGTGTTCTCTAGGGGTATTTTAGAACCCATCAAATTAAAAATAATGCTATTTTCAAGATTACTATGGAAATAACAAATTTAAATTTCGAGAAAAGAACTGGTAAGAAAGGCTAGAACCTTTTGTATTAAACAAAACTGATTTTTAAAAAAAGGCTCCCTAGATTAAAGTGATAATAATATATATATTTTTCTGTGTGTTTATTCCTTATAATCCAAGTTCCTCTACCATTATTACAAGAGTATTTCAGTTTTGTTTGTATAATCCATTTGGTATATTTTATTATTACTATTTTTCAAGCGTATATTGTCAGCTTTTTGGAAGCATTTATGTTAGTACTGCATATTCACTGAAAGCACTCTAAAGTCTTGAGGTTTGTAAGTGTAATTAGTAAAATTTTAGCTCAGGAAATGAAAAAAAATTTCTGTCCACTCATTTGTATTCTGAACAATTTATTGCATGCCTTCTATAAGAGGGATCCATTCAATAGCTGAGATCACAGAGAAACTAAGATGCAGGCAGTCTCTACCTGGGTTTTGCATGCTCGTAAATCACAGCCGACTGTAGTACAGTCAGTGTTACGTACACAGTGAAAGAAGTTAATACAGGCGGGAGGGTCATCATAAAGGGAATGATAGACTCTATTGTGGATGGAGAGAGCTAGTGAAAGCCATATAGAGGTTATACTTCAGTACTTAGCTCAAGTGTTTGAAGATGGGTAGGTGTTTTCCTAGAGAAGAAAAAGGCAACCGACTCCAGTATTCTTGCCTAGAGAATCCCATGGACAGAAGAGCCTGGCAGGCTACAGTCCATGGGATCGTGAGAGTCGGACTTGACTTGGCAACTAAACTAGGTGTTTTCCAGATGCATATAAAAGGGTGAGGCTTGGGTGCAGAGCATTTCCAAAATCAAGAGCAATGGAGCAAAGACATGGAGGGATGTGGAAGAACCAGACCCTGAATGTGGTCTGGTCAGGCTGCAGCTCGTATGGGGTGGGGACTGAGGCAAAAAAGTAGGCAGGAACCTGGTCCCAAAGGACCTACCTGTTGACCATTTGTTTCATTTGGAAAGCAGATGCTGTCTAGACTTCCTGTGAGAAGGAAACTTTTGGGAGGGCAGGAGTGGAGGGTGAAAGCTAAGAGACAGAGAGACCAGAGATTCATGGCTTGCATCCAGGATATAAATGATTAAGAATTAATGTAACAGTGAGTATGGAGAAAGAACTGGACTGCAGGATCTCCAGCTCTGTGACCCACCGGAGGTGGGAGCGGAAGAGAACATCAGGCTCCCAGGTTGCCGACCCGGCTGCCTGGGCTGCAGAGTAACTGGCCCCATTCACGTGGTCACATTTTGGGTTGCGTAGGAGTGCTGCTCTGTCCAGAGAGACTCATGGGGTGTCAGTTAATAGAATGAGTTTCATGATAGTCACTTATCTTGTGGAATATCTTTCTTAAAAGGTCAAAGAAAATTATTTCTCTTAAAGATTTTTTTAATTATTATTTTTTCATTTGCAACATTTATATATTGACGCTTTACATATTTTTTAGCCTTGATCTTCATTCAGGTTGAAGCCCACTTGTCTCAGTGGTGCCTTTTTTTGTTTCCAGGCGGTATGAGTATCACCCCGTCTGTGCTGATCTGCAGGCCCAGATTCTCCAGTGTTACCGCCAGAACACCCAGCAGACCCTCAGCTGCTCAGCTCTGGCCAGCCAGTACATGCGCTGCGTCAATCAGGCCAAACAGGTGGGTGTACGAACCAAGCTTTGGGGGCACAGGAGGAGTAGAAAGACTGCCATCCAGGGCACTGGGGAGGCCTTGGTAGGTTAGCGTGTGTGACAAGCTCTGTGCGGTCACAAGTTGATTAAGCTTTCATCCAGGTGGTGGTAGGAAGAGTCTGTAGTCTCCTTGTGTTCCACCTGCAGAAAGAAAAAAGATTTTACTTAAATAACACTTTTTCTAGTTGCCCTGAACTTTTGTCCTCGACACTATAATTGTGTGCCCAAGGTCATCGCCCCATATTCTGGGCCAGTCGTCAAAGCCAGCAAAGAGGAAGGATACGCATTAAGGGGCCAACACCGTCAAGTCCATGAACATGTAGTGCTCATGCCGAGGGCCTGGTTTAAAAGCAAAAGGCAGACACAGAACGGAAACAACCCCTCCGCACTCCCCGCCCCCCACACGCAAGCACCTCTTAGAGGTCTTCTGCCAGTTGGTAGAGCCCACTCAGTCAGGCGGGGAAAGAGAGGCCAGAGATGGACTTAGGAAGCAGTTCCCATTGCTTCTATGTACCATAGCCACATTCTTCTTCTGATCTTTCAGAGCAGAATAATGGATGATCACAGGACGTGTGTTCTCCCTAATTTATGTACTTTAGAAAGGCAATGATAAACCCTGAAGCAAATTAACAATTCTGGCAGGTCACATAATTGCCTATCATCTAACTGATTTAACAGTTGGATATAGGTGGTTCTGAGAGATGAAAATTGTTGGAAACCGTGGTTCTTTCTGCTGACAAACTCCCTAGAGTTGACCTTGTAACCCAACTAAATCTAGTGTTTGAGTTGCACAGCATGCCTTCCTGCAGTCTAATTTGCTGTAGTTATAATAATGCCAGTTAGTATAAATTTCTAACATGCTGGAAATGTGGGAGGGTCAGTATTGTCTGGATAGCTGGATAGCTGAAAAATAACAGCAAAACTAGTGGAAAAAACTGGAACCAAGATTTATTAAAAGCCTGTGTTGTCTTTAAAGACCTTGTGGCTTGAGGCTTTTATCTGTTTCACTTCTGTGGCACTTGTCTGACTCTCCATAGTGTGCCAGACTTTCCTTTCTTTCAAGGTTTTTAGTAGAAGTAATGTTGCCAGTGTTAAGTTAGTTCATTTTATTTATCAAAAATAGCTTCTGATATGCTCTTAACAATCTCCAACCATCTATATCAATACTGACTAAAGCACATGGAACCTGTAAGTTGGATTCATGGATTTTTCTAGCTTGATGTAGGTGCTGTATCAAGGTGAGGGTAGTAGTCAGTGCATAGAACAGCGGGGATGCAGTGTGTGTTTCAGCACCGGTGTCTTGTAACACAGGTGCCCGTGTCCACAGTATGATCTGTAGCATCACTAAAGCAGCGCCTGCAATGGCATCCAGAGTATTGACTCCGTCCTGATTGTCTGGGTTGTGTTGAACTGTCTGTACACCACCTGGTGAGATCAGTAGCCTACATTCATAGACTAAAACAAAAGTAACTTGTGACAAATCAAATGTACCACGTGGCACAGCAGAGAGTTTGAACTGGGCAGATCTGGGTTTGTATCCAAGCCCTGTTTTTTACCAGCTCTGTAGCCCTGAGCCTTGTGAAGTGAGGTCCTATCATTTACAGTATTGTGAGGATTCCATTTCTATAGAATATTCAGCGAGTCTGAATTTTTTCCCTTCTTGCCTCAATTGTGCCAAAACCAACTTAGACAAATTGGCCAAAACAGCAAATCACTATTAGTGATTCCCAAGGGGACCTCCAGTCCTCCCTACCCCCTCTCATCTGCAGTCTAATAAAATGCTATTTTCAGTGAGTGTGTTTCTGGTGCCTATTGTTTTTGCAGCTGTTATATTCAAGTATTAGAATTGGCATATATAACACTAGGTAGTATTAAAATGATATGTCCACAAAACCTTTTAAACCTAAGATGAGCGGCATTGAAATGGGAAGTAACCAGGAAACAGTAACACCCTGTATGTCTATAGATTCAGATTTCAAGGTCATTTCACATCCATCCTCTTATTTGTTTTTTTATGACAACTTGAGATGTAAATAGACATGGTTTTATTTTCACCATTTTACAGTTGAGAGAATTGAGACCCAGGGAAGTCATGATGGTAAATTTAACAACTAGACCAAGATAGAGCTTGCCATAAAACAACAAATTTAAAAATAAATAGTGTTTGGCTTCTGTGTGTGTGAAGAGACATCCAGTATCTCCGAACTCAGAAATAAAGTGGTGAGGGAAGGACAATAACGATGGAAGTGAAAGGGGGAAACCTGAAGATTGAATGAAGTCATCTTTGAGACGGAAAGTAACAAATAGAGAGGGGTGGGGTTATGAAGACTAAGACCAAAGGTGCAGTTTAGCGCTGTCCTGTTTTAAGACCATGCCAGAATGGCCAGTGGGGGCTACATCAGTATTTTCTGAGCAGTCACTTTTCCACTAACACCATGTTTTCCTGTGTGTGTGAAGTTAGCCTAACTTTGTGACCCCAGTTCTTCCCTTGTCATTAGAGACTTTGGGCAGGATACATGGTCCTGATCCTTCATTTGTTGTTACAGTTCCTGACCAGTCAACACCCCTTCTTATGTTTCCTTGTTAACTCCAAAGAACAAGTTGAACATGCTAAGATACTAAACATAACAGCAACCCATTAGGTCATGTTGTCCATTTCCTGCTCAGTACAAGAGTTTTCCCCTTGGAATACTTCCAGTAGTCAAATCCACTCCACTTTTAAATGACTCATAAGATTGGGCTTTCACTGGTTCCCTTGGGGCATTGTTCTCTAGACTAATAGATTTCACTGATAAGAAAATTTCCGGATATTCCTTAGCCTTACTTTTCGTTTCTTATTCATCCATTTAATTCGCATCAGTCTTTCTTTAGCTAGTCTTAAACAATTCCTCACGGTCAACACGAGACATTTTAGACCATTACTTCCAATGTATTAAGTTATATTTTCTTCATAATGGTAAAGAGATATTAAATTGCTGTAATTATTACTACTAAGACTTAAAAGCTACTGGCTAGCTTTATGAGATACAGCATTTAAAAATATAGGTGGACATTGATTGATAGACTTATGTGTCTTTAATTTCTCTTATCTGCTTGGCTTCATAGTTTTTGTTTTTTTTTTTTTAAGCCTTATAGCCTTCTATAAACTCTTCAAGATTGAATTACCTGTTCTTACCGGCAAAGCCTGATTCACATTCAGTCTTGCTTTCATGTACCTTACAGGAGAATGGGAGGGAGGGAGCAGCGGGAAGCCAATAGTACTGGCCCACTAGTGGGCCAAGTTCAAAATGTGCCCAAGTTCTGCTTACAAAGGGCATGTGTAGAAAGAGCCTGCTCCCAAGTCTGCACTGCCCTGCTCCCTGGGACCCCCTTCACTGCCCCTCAGTTTATTTGCAGAATGTAGCTGCTTTGCAGGTAGCATTTCTAAGTTTTCCAGCTCTTCCCAGCCCTGCTGCTATTAACAGAAAGGTACAGAAGCTGGCTAGATTCTTGAACATCCTGTGCTCGCTGGAGCGGGGAGTTTATGGGGACTGCTGGAACACTCCAATCTAGTCACAGTGACCTGGGCTTCAGTTTCTCCTTCGGTAAATTAAGGATTTGAGCTCAGTGATCCACAGAGGCCTCGTAGCTGTTATGTATTCCATGTCTGAGAGCAAGCGGCAGACCGCACAAGCGCCCAGGTTCCTGAGCCCCTTCACAGTAAGAGACATGAGCTCTTTGGAACAAGCAGTGTCTCTTCTTTGGTGACCTCCAGCATTTGTGCCTCTACTTCTTAGATTTTGCTGTCAGCCTTGAGCTTCCCCCTCTGGAAGGAGAGCCACGCTTCTGATTGGTCTGCGTGTTGCCTGATCCTTCATTAAAGCAGGTACTCCTAGCAGCCCTAAGGAAGCCAGGGTGTCAGAATGAACTGGGAGGGGGCGAAAAGAGTCTCACAGTTTCTCCAAAGTCAGTGGCGTGAACAGTAGTGCTCTCAGTGCTGCCTGGCAGAATGGAGCCCCCGGACTAGTAAGCTGAATTGGAGAAAGCAGGCCATATCCCTCAGCCGGCTCCAGGCTTCTCTATCCTGGGCTGGCTTCCACCCTGTGCCCCACAGACCATGGGTGGTAAGGGATTATGGAAATAGAGCAGGAAGCCGGCTCAGGAGAGCCAAGGAAAGACCAGACTAGAAATAAAGGCCAGACCCAGGAGAGGCCCATGGGACACAGGTGAGCAAGGAGGCTGGAGTCAGATGGTGGAGGCTAAACAGAACTCCTGAACTGGAGCCGAGGTTTAAATCAACAAGTGGGTAGTGGGGCAGTGACCAGGCTTGCAGCTCAGCTACAGGAAGGACTGAAATGAGGACATCTTATCAGTGAGTCAGCCCTGCCCTCATTTAGGCCTGTATGCTCAGCCCTGCCCTCATTTAGGCCTGTGTGCTTCTGCTGACCTCTTTGAGGAGATCAGAAGGTTATTTGACCCAATAAATGATCCTAATATGAAGTGACTCCTTTCCAAGACTGCTGTACCTGATTCTCTGTTTTGAAAACATAAGCAACACCTCCAGGCTGTGGTTGTCCTCCAAGATCAGTGCCTGTAGAGGAATTTGCCATGGTGTTCTTGAGAACAGTGTATTTTATCTCCCCTTGTACTTGGATTTACACTAGATCAGGGATCGAGGACATACATGCCTGTTATTTGAGTAGGAAGAGCACCTGAAAGGTAGCTTTCACTTTAGAAATCAGAATTCTTGAAAGAAAAGCCTAGTGTTCAGAGCAAGCTGTGTTTTATCGTTGTTTTAAGATGAGCTATAAATTATATGCAGATGGTTTCATAGACTCAAGCTGTTAGAGCTCGAAGGACATAGAAATCACATAACCTAATCACATCTCTTCACTTAGAAAAATTAGCACCCCAAGAGTTTCAGGGATCTGTAGATGGGGCAGAGTCCACACCAGAATGGCTTGATGCCAGACTCAGTACGCTGTTCCCTGCAATGTCAGATTACAGACATGGATGATCAGATTCACAGGGGGAATGTCTTTAAAATACACATGCCTGGTCCATCCCCAAGAATCTCAGGTGGGACCTGAACATCTGAACTCCCAACAGATTCCTCATGCATCCATGGAGTCTGAGAACCACAGCTCTAGAGCCCCATTGGCCTGAACCACATGAGAGGTCTTCAGCCTCAGAGATCTTGTCAAGTCTGACTCCCCACTCTCAGGAGAGGTGGAGCTGCCGGTCACAGCCTCCTGGGTCTGAGCCACCTGCAGAGGTCTCATCAGACTGACTAGTTCCGTTCTCAGCCTCAGCAGTAAATCAGATGTCTTAGACAGAGGGCAGGAGCCCCTGGAAAATAAGTTCTGTTCTCCCATCCTCTTGCCCCCACTGCAGTTGTGCATGTGTGCTGTCGCTTCAGTTGTGTCCGATTCTTTGTGACCCCGTGGACTGTAGCCCACCAGGCTCCTCTGTGCCTGGGATTCTCCAGGCAAGAATACGGGAATGGGTTGCCATGCCCTCCTCTAGGGGATCGTCCTGACCCAGGGATGAAATCCAAGTATCATTATGTCACCTGCATTGACAGGCGGCTTCTTTACAACCTGGGAAGCCATTGCAGCTTTAAATGCTGCCAAATGAGGAACCACACCCGGTTTTCCTGGGCGGGAGGGAGGAGAGAGACGCCAGGCGAGGTAACAGTCCCTTGGCCAGCTCACACTTGTGACTGGACCCTTCCTTGGCTCTGCTGCTCCCAGGCACCCGCTCCCCTCTCCGACCCACATCAGAGACCGGTCTCCTTAGGCCGTTGCTTCCAATGCATACACATGTCCACCTTCAGGGTGGACCAAGATAAACTAGAAGGGTTCACCTTCTGAGAAGGCTTAAAAGCAAGCCTGCTCTTATTGTGTCTGAAGGCTTGTTTGTCATTACCACCTAATGACGTTTCTTGGAGCTTCCCTCATAGCTCAGTTTTTAAAGAATCTGCCTGCAATGCAGGAGACCCCGCTTCTATTCCTGGGTCGGGAAGATCCTCTGGAGAAGGGATAGTCTACCCACTCCAGTATTCTTGGGCTTCGCTTGTGGCTCAGCTGATAAAGAATCTGCCTGCAATACAGGAGATCTGCATTAGATCCCTGGGTTGGGAAGATCCCCTGGAGAAGGGAAAGGCTACACACTCTAGTACTGTGGCCTGGAGAATCCCATGGACTGTATAGTCCATGGGGTTTCAAAGAGTCGGACATGACTGAGCGACTTTCATTCACTCACAATGATGTTTCTTAATCACCTAGTGGGCCACTTATCCTCAGGAGGACGCATGGGTGTTGAGGAGAGCATTCCCATCCTTCCATGGGACCCCCTTCAGATTTGGAGTCACATCAAAGCAAATGAAATTCCAAAGTTTAGATTTCTTACTCCAGCCTCTTCTGTCACAGGAGTCCTTTTCTAAAGCACCTTCTGAGAGTAATAGTTGCTTTATGACATTTTCTTTAAAAAAAAAAAAAAATCTGGTTTTAATAGAAGAAATATTACTGTGGTAATAGACTCTTATTTTTCTTAATAGGCACTTCTTTTCTAGTGTTTATGCTTCAAGAGTTAGAAGTGCAGTATGTTAGTGTTTTTTCTGTTATTACAGCAAGTTGTATAAACAGTTAATTACTTGTAACTTAATTTGAATATCACACAGAGAGCATTTGTCTTAAGAAGAAATGAAACTAGACCCAGGCATAAAAAAATTAACCTGCGTTTCCTCCAAGAAGGAAGAATAAAGAACAGCACTTGCTGGGGGGAAGAGACAGATACTGAAAACAAAATAAGTTAGCTAATCGGATTTTCAGGTGGCCGGGAGTAGTACTTGGCGCACAGATGAGGCACGCTTTGTGCTTCTCATAAATCGAATTGATTGATAACTTTCCCTTACTTCTCACAGTCTTTTCCTCCTGTCTTTCTCACTCCCCGTTCCTCCTCGGAGCTCCATTCTCTTCCACTTCCCACTTTTCCTGTCCCTCTTTCAGTGAAAACTCAGGTTTGTCAGGACATGTTTCTGTTTCCAGGTAAATCTTTCCCTGGTAAGCCTGCCTTCTTCCATAACCCAGCTTTACTAGGTCTTTTGAAATCCTGGTGAGATTCTGGGTATGCTCAAAGAGACAGGCACTTTGAGTGGTTTTTTTTTTTTTTCTTTTTTCTGCACCGGGTCTCTGTTGCTGCGCGTGAAACGGGCTTCTCATTGCAGCGGCTTCTCTTGTTGCAGAGCACTGGCTCCAGGGCGCTCGGGCTCAGCTGTAGTGGTACACAGGCCCACTTGCCCAGCGGCATGTGGAATCTTCCCAGACCAGCGATCGAACCTTGTCCCCTGCATTGGCAGGTGAATTCCTAACCACTGGGCCACCAAGAAAGTCTGGTATCTTTTTCTTTTTCTTTTTTTTAAATAAAGACCAGGAACACTATTTTTATTGTCATGATAGTTGCGAGTAACCCAGGGTTACTGTAATTCCTCTTACATATATGGAGAGGACCAGTAGCTGACACGCTGCCAGTGATGTTCCCCCCCTCCAAGAAATCAATTGATGAGATCACTATGTAACTAAAATATTTGAGGAAGACCTTTAAGATCATCTTAATCAATGGAAATGACATGCAACCTCTTGTCCCCAGGGGCCCTACTCCTGTCTGACAGGTGCATTGCTAGCTTCTTCCTCGATCAGAGAGACTTAGGAAAAGAGCTGTGTGGGTGCCTGAACCAGTCTCTCCTTTGGGTAATTTACCCAGCTGTTGATAAAGGCGTTTCCGCAGGCCCCACTACGTGAATGATGAGCAAACGCCAGGAATTTCTTTCTCCACATTAAGATTAAGTGTTAGCAGTTCCTTAAATGAAGGAAGCAATTTTTTATAACTTGCAAATCTTCTCCCTCATTCTTTGGGGGAATTTCCTATGTTAATTTATGCAGTGTTAAATTTATGCAGAGTGAAATTCAGCCCAACAGCAGCGACTTACAGAACCTATACTGGAAGCTGACTGATACGGACCCTGTCAGGCCTCAGGAGCCCTCCAGCCAGAGGTCCTTGCTCCTGGATTGGGACAGGTTTTTATTGCATACTTGTGATACAGTAAAAACACAAAATGTTTTTACCAATTTGTTCATTGAAAAAAATTTCAACTTGACATTGTGTTTGTGAATGTCTCTGACAGAAATGAGGTGGTCTTGTACCACCTCCACCACCCATTGGTGGCAGCTGAGTGCAGTTTGACAGCATGTGTATAGACCAGTCCTGGAAGACACAGCCTCACCCCCTGTGTCTTTAGGACTTGCCTGGGAATCAGGTGAACTGCCGTGCTCTCTTTGAGGATGCAGTTTCTAATACACATAGCAAGGTATTTTGTGACTCTGGTTACTTCTTTTGTGTTTTATATTTGTTCAAAAATGTTCTTTTAGTGTCTTTCTGGTAAACTGGCCCATGATCCTCATACCATTCAAAGCTCAACTTGTCTCTCTTAAGAGAGTCTGACATTCTTAGCATTATGTGACCGGGCTGAAAAATTACCCTTCTCTGTTTGGTTAGGGTTACAGGGAGGAGAACAGGAAAAAGGTTCCCTAGACTCTTGCCAATACTTTAGCAGTTGCTTTCAATTATATTGTGGTCACTGTGGGTCATTTTGTAACACTGGAAAAGAGGTACGTGGTCACATGACTGTTGCTACCACCGTGAGACCTGAATCATAGAATGGGGCACAGCCATGTGGTTTTGAGCAGGCAGGTAACAGATTATAACCTGCAAAGTGGTCATTTTCTTTAGTAACTAAGTGCCCTTACATAACCTCAGTGTAGCTCTCTTTACACTGACTTCCGTTTTGTATTAATAAATGATGTTGTGGCAAGGTTGTCTGTATATCTGCAGTTTATAGAGGTTCCTGCATCTATAGTTGGAGAGACTTTCACTGATCAAGTCACAAGGGTGTGAGGATAAATGATAACTGTGGCATTGCCTGGTCTGACTCTTACATGGTAAGTGCTTGATTTTTAAGCTTTCAAACAAATACAGAACTCATACTTGAGTGATGGGTCTGAGAGAAGCCTCACGTTCTGGTGTTAATTCTGCAAGATGATTCTCTGTTGAGTGGAGTCTTCTACTTGATCTGCTTTGTCTTTCCAGTTTTCTCTAGACGCATCTGGCTCTTCTGATTCACGTCCTTCTGGACTGCATCGTTGTCTTTTCTGAGCATCTCTATATGCGTCCTCTACACACTGCTTTTGTATTTTTTGTGCTCCGTGGACATTGGCTTCTTAGAAGCCTGTCATCTTGGACACTTTAGGATAACCTTTAGGGTATGCTCTTGGCCCTGTGCTCCTTTGACCCAGGATGCTCATCTGTCCTCCTCTTCCTCTTCATCCCCTTTATTTCAGTCTCCTTCTCCTCTCTGTCCTTAAACCTTTATCTAAAGACCTTTGAGCTCCTTCCCAGCCCGCATCTTCCCTCTGGACCTTTCCTCTGGGATGTTGCATCCTCGTCCCAGGCCCAAAATTCAAGTCGTCTTCCTTATTCCCACAGTGACTCCTCCCGCTGACTTCCCTGTATCTTTTGGTCACACCACCTTTCTCCCTGTCACTGAGGAGCATTCATGCCTAAGGTCTCGTCATTGCTTCCCACCCCACTTCTATTGTCTTTTTATCACTATTTCTTGTTCCCACCCTAGCTTCATTTCTGAACTGCCTCCTCCTGGTTTTCCTGCCTTCACACACTTCTCCACTGAAGCCTTTGTGCTAAGGATGTCAGGGTAACCTTCCTAAATGACATTTTCCTGTCCAGAAAAAACCAAAAAAATTTTTTGGATTCCCAGGTTTTTTCAGTGGACAACAAGGATGAATCCCAGCCTGACATTCACAGGGGGCCCTTTTTATACTCTTTTCCTTGGTACATCCTGAGTGTCTGTCCTTTCCTCTAGCTGGGCCTGTCTCTCCTCTCTTCTTCATCCCATGCATAATGGGTTTGTCCCCTCCTCTTGAGTCTTTACCAGTTCTTCCCTGCCTCATCCCTCCCCATCTCCAGTCCTTCTGTCTGTATATTCTGTCCATGCTGGAAGTTCATCTGAGGCACCTTCCTTGATCACTCCAGCTGCAAAGAGTTATCCACTTCTGAAATAGGCAGTGCCACTCTGCTTTTGAACTAATACCTTCTCTGGAAGAGTACACGAAATACTGGGAAATAGGAGAAAGGGAAAAAATGACTTTGTCTTATGTTTTCTTTTGTTCTTGAATCTTACACTGTGTACGTGTATCATTTATTCAGTAAAATAAAATTTTAACTTATTTAGCATACTATTTTTTAAAACAGCAAGTTATTACTCTTTTTTTTTAAAGTTATTACTCTTTATTATGCCTCTTTCCTCATATCACCTAACTCAGTATAATGAGTCTCTAGTAGGAGCTTGGTTAAGAAGTTGGGTACGTGAATAAGTGGCTGGAAGTGTGAGGGATGGAAGGAAGACGGCATGAACAAATCAGAGGCAATCCTGGGCCTGACCCAGACTCTTCTTCTTGAGTAATTTCAAAACTAAAGAGGAAAGGATCACTTTTGTCTTCTTAAAGTGTCCTAAAAAATAGAGACAGTTTATCTCTAGCCCCAGCTTGCTAAAGTTTTAATCTGATCATTAAGAATTTTTGTTCATTTGTTTAGGATTTTGTATATAGAAAATCCTGAAAACCTAACCAAGAAAACTGTTAGAATTGATCAACAAATTCAATAAAGCTGCAGAATACAAAATTAACTTATAAAAATCAGTAGTGTTTCTATACAAAACAGTGAATTTTCTTAAAAAGAAATTGATCCCATCTATCCCTTGTAGCTCAGCTGGTAAATAATCCACCTGCAATACAAGAGACCTGGGTTTGATCCCTGGGTTGGGAAGATCCCCTGGAGAAGGGAAAGGCTACTCACTCCAGTATTCTGGCTTGGAGAATTCCATGGACTGTATAGACCATTAGGTCACAAAGAGTCAGACACGACTGAGCGACTTTCACTTCACTTCATTGTAACATTAAAAAAACAATAAAATGCTTGGGAATATTTTTAACCCAAGGAGATCAGAGATCTCTCCTCTGAGAGCTATAAGACATTGATGAAAGGAATCAAAGAAGATACAAATAAATAGAAAGGCATTCATTAATTGGAAGAATTAATGCTTCTAAAATGGCGGTACTAACAAATGTCATCTATAGATTTTTTGCAGTCCCTATCAAGATTTCAATGCTTATATATATATATATATATATATATATATATATATATATATATAGGAAAAAAAGAAAAAAAAAAAAACACTTCTAAAATTTTTTGGAACCACAATAGACCATGAATAGCCAAAGGAATCCTGAGAAAGAAGAGCAAAGCAGGAGGTGTCATATGTCCTGATCTCAAACTATACTCTGGAGCTATAATAATTAAAACAGTGTGGTACTATCTACGGTATAGACACATAGACCAGTGAAACAGAATTGAGAGCCCAGAATTAAACTCAAGCACATACAGTCAAATAATGTTTGACAAGGGAGCCAAGAATATTCAATGGAGAAAGTCTCTTCAATAAATGGTACTGGGAAAATTGGATAGTCATGTGTTAAGGAATGAAAACTAGACCCCTGTCATATACCACTCAAAAATATTAACTCAAAATTGATTAAAGACTGAAGTAAAAGAAAACATGAACCTGTTAAAAGAAAACATAGGATAAAAAGCTCTATAACATCAGTGGTAATTAGTTTTTGGAAATTGTACCTAAAGTATAAGCAACAAAATATACAAGTGCGACTACATCAAACTAAAAAACTTGTGTACAACAAAAGAAAAGTGAAAAAACAACCTAGAGAATGGGAAAAAAATATTTGCAAACCATGTTTCTGATTAGGGGTTAATGTCCAAAATAATATAAAGAATTCATGCAACTCAGTAGCAAACAAAAAGATCCAATTAAAAAATGGACAAAGGATCTTAATAAACATTTGTTCAAAGATATATGAATGGCCAACAGAACATGAAAAGATATTCAATATCACTAGCCACCAGGGAAATGCAGATTAAAATTACAATGAGATATTACTTCATACCTGTTAGAATGGCCGTCATCAAAGAAACAGGAGATAACAAATACTGCATAAATGTGGAGAAAAGGGCACCCTTGTGCACTGTTGGTGGGATTATTAAATTGGTGTCGTAACTATGGAAAACAGTATGGAGGATCCTAAGAAAATTAAAAATAGAACTATTATATCATCCAGCAATTCCACTTCTGGGAGTATATCCAAAGGAAAACAACCACTAACTTGAAAAATACATCTGCACTCCCATGTTCATAGTGGGATTATTTACAGTGGTCAAAACATAAAAACAACCTGTATCTATCAGTAGATGAATGGATAAAGAAGTTGTGGTACAGTGGAATATTATCCAGCTATCAAAAAAAACCCCAAGGAAATCCTACTATTTGCTGCAACGTGGGTGGATGTTGAAGGCATTATGCTAAGTGTAATAAATTTGACAGAGAAAGACAAGTCTGTATGATCTCACTTTTATGTCAAATCTATAAGCAAAAATCAAAACACCAAGCTTATAGAAAAAGACAGATTACAAGAGGTGGCAGGTGTTGGGGGGATGTGGTGTGGTGGAGGTATTGGAGGAGGGTGGTCAGAGGCACAAACTTCCAGTTATAAGATAAATAAGTACTAGAAATGAGTAACACTGCATTATGAAATAGGAAAGTTGTTAAGAAAGTGAATCTTAGAGTTCTCGGTACAAGGATAATTTGTGTCTTTTATTTTTATTGTATCTATATTAGATAATGGACATTAACTAAACCTATTGTGACAGTCATTTCAGAACATATGTAAATCAAACCATAATGCTGTATACCTTAAACCTTATACAGTGATGCATGTCAATTAATTCTCAATAAAGCTGGGGAAAAAAGAATTCTTCCTGTGTACTGTTCCTCACACCCACCCACACAGATAACTAAATAGAATGTAGGGGCCATTTCTGAAATGTGGGAATACTTACTTAGATGTGTGTAGCTCCACCCAGCATTGTGAGTTCATGAATAGCTGAACCCTGCCTCGAGTGAGCAGAAGTTTAAGGGACAGGATCTTGACTTTAACTGAGAGATGCCCTCTCTGCCCCACCCCACTGCCCTTGCCCCCTTGGCAATAGCTTTCTCCTAGTCCATGCCACCAGAAAGCTCCCACACATCCCCAGATGTCCAGGGTAGTGAGACAGCACCCACGCTCCCCCCGTACCCTTACCCTCACAGGCCGGGTTCACCCTTAGGGTTCAGTTGGATATGGTAGGGGGAGGGCTTGTTTGGAGATGATTCATGATTCAGTAGTGGTGTTCATTAGAGGTAGTCCTATTTCGAGGCTCGGAAGCATATGCCTTCCTATACACGTTTTTGAGGTGGATCTTTGAAAAGCAACACAAACAGTGCTATGTACTTCCTGCCCATTTCTGGTCCCCTCCTTCTGGTGGTAAATCTTACGTTTTCTCTTTCTCTTGCAGAGCATGCTTGAGAAGGGAGGATAAAATCAGCTCTTAGAAGAAGGAAAATTCCTTCAACGTTAATTCCAGAGGTGGAACATTTTTTTTTTCCCTAGTAAGAAAGCAACCCATTTAAAGAGAAGATCATTACAGAGAAACATCGGAGAGCAAATTCAGCAGAAGCGTATCACGGTTTGATCAGCAGCTGTTTGCAAAGCCAAGGCCCAGATCAGGGATCATCTGCCAAGGACATGGCGCAGTGTTAATAAACCCCATTTATGATGATTAGAAAGAAAGGCAGCCCTCTCCACCGTGTGTACTTTCTATTCAACTTCCCCTTCTAACCAGGCTCCATCATTTGGTGAACCTGGGCTCACACAGAGCCGGGGCTTGGAATCAAGGGCTGAGGTCCCTGGAGTGGGGAGAAGAGAAGGCCAGATTCCCTCCATCTCCGGCCAGCAGTGTTGGCAGAATTGGCTCCACTGCGGCATGTCAGGATTCTCCCTTTTCCTTTTCTGCCTTGACTGTCTAAAAGCTACTTTATTTTAACTTATTATGGTGATCATGTAAGAAGACAAAAAGAGAAAATGTACCTCTCTTACTGGAATAATGTTTCTGATTACAAGTGAAATAAGGCATTTTTTTATAAACATAAAGGCAACCTAGCTTCTGCAGCCTCTCCTCTATCATGAATACCAACATCTTTACTTCACTCACTATCAATAATAAATATATTTTCTGACAAAGACTGTCATAGTCTGGGGCCTTGTGTGTGTGTGTGTGTGTGTTGTTTTTTCTTTTTTTGTTGGGTTAAGTGGTTATCCTTATGGAAATTGAGTTGATTTATAATGTTATTAATTTGCATTTGTGTGGTACCTTTCCTCTAAAAAGCTTCAGCACATTTTGCAGAAACTCAGACAGGCAAAAGAGGGTTATAATTTGCCTCCCGGGTAGGTAGGATTCAATAAGATCTTTACAAATTGCATGAACCTTCCTTTCTTTGAGATGACCGAAGTCATCCTGCCTGGGGCAAGCGCTAGTTCCTGGGTTAGGCACTTCTGACCCTGCAATACTAGAAAAATGTTAAAAGGAAAAAGAAAAACAACCCTGAGAGCTACTTCTCTTTCTGATTTTATAAAAACTTCCTAATTTTAACTCTCACTTTGCTACCAGCAAATTGGTGTTTCCGCACTGGAAGTTGGAAATGAGCATCCATGCCGAATGGAAAGATCTTTCTGGAAAATGAAGAAGGGAAAACCAGTGCTCTGTGATGTCATCTAAACATCTTTTGACAGTAGACAGGCTCCGGAGTCAGGTGCATCTGTGTTCAGATTGTGGCTCTGCTGCCTACCACCTGGGGGACCTAGCTAAGCTGCCCCACCAGACAGCCTCAGATTCCTCAACTGTAAATCGAGGGGAAAGGCAGGAACCTGCTTTGTAGGCTTATGGTGAAGAGTCAAGATGCTTTCCACATCCATTCAGTCAGGTCCATTGTTGTTGGATATGTGATGATAGTAAAACGTATTTGGAGTTGGGGGCATGGAAAGAACATCCACACACCTTTTGGAGAAAGTTGGGGTGCATCTAACATGTCAGGAAAATTTCAGCCAGCCCCCCTTAAGTGTCAGTGTGGCTTCTCATGCATCTCAATTCCCAGGTTGGCTCCATTTGTTTGGCATCTTCATGGACACACCTGTGAACCTGATGTTGATTCTGAGTGACATTGGGGACACTCCTCAAATAATTATTGAAAGGCTCTGTGACTTTTTTAATGAAACCTTTCTTTTTGTTAAATGATGCAGAAGAAGCTGCATTCATTTCAGCGTGAATGAAGGAAGCCTTGGTAACTTGAGCAGCAGCACATTCTCTCAGGAAGGCATCCAGGTAGCTGCCTGGGAGAAATAATAGGTACACATAAACAAATGTGTACACGGTGACTTGCTGCAGTGTTTGCAAATCAGCTAACTCACAAATTCCCTCCTATACTGCTTTGTTTTGCAATTTAGAGCCAAGAACTTGGCACATCCCAGGCTGCCAGTCTTGTTGGCTGGCAGAGAGATACAGCACGGAAGAGTCAGGCACTTCACGCTGGTTAAATCCATGAAAACAGGAGGTGGTTTGTCAGGGCATCTCTCTCCCAGCACCATTATTAACTTTTCGTACAGATAAGCAAGATGCATGCAAGAGGGAAAGACCACACTTCAGGAGAAATAAAAGGTGAAATGATGCCTTTTCCTGCACCTTGGAGCCCCCACTCCCACCCCACCCCCATGAATTGTATCACAGCTCTGCCCAGGTCAACTGTTAACCTCAAGACAGCTGTTTGGGGAGAATGTTGTGATCTGTGTCGGGCTCATGGGAGCGACACACTCCAATCAGTATCTTCATTAAGGAGAACATGCCTTGAACCACAACGGTTTGGCTCATGAAGCCAAGAAGCTGATCAGATGTTATCACACTAAACTAATGTCTGGTGAACTTCTAGAAGACAGCAGGGTCTAATCAGCATCAAGTCCTGCCTTTGGAAAGTCAATAACTTATTACAGAAAATGTGCCAATGTGCAATGGTTTAAAATATTGACTGACCATTATTAATAGTGAATGTGGACTGCTAAAAGTCAGGCGCTGGTGGCCTGCTCATCCACCAGTGAGACTCCTCTCCATAGCAGCTCTAAGCTGCTGGTGTTTTGCTTCAAACTGAAAAAGCAGCCAGACATCCTCTTAAGAGTCCAGGCTTAGGAGTCAAGAATCTTAGCTTGACATCTTTCAGGCTAAGACATAGGGAATTAAAGGGAGGGGATAAGGCCATACTGTCGTAAGAGAGAACACTGGCTCTTGGCGATCCAAGCTGTTCTCAGCTTGACATCTTTCAGCCCACAGGTATAATTGCTTTCACCAAAAACCTGCAGGATAATTCTCTTTCCTCTGTTTCTGTGAGCTGTAGAAACTGACCCTTTGAAGATACAAGAATTAGAGCAGTTGAACAATTCAAAGAGTAGCAATGACTTACTGTGATGGGTCTGTTTTGAGTTACAATTCTTGATAAGCTAATACTTTAAATGAACAAGTTAATGTATATTTGTTTCTTTGTCATGGCTCCCCCATGTTTTCATCTATTTCTCAGCTTCGCCCTTCAGTCGTTCCATCTTTATCTCCTTCTATAGACTCTTCCGTGTATTTAAACTTTTCTCACCATCGTTAGCCTTCCAGGCCCACCTCCTGACACATTCGCCATTATCTTGGGTACAGAATCCTAGGCTGTTGGTCTGAGTTCTGTGCTCTGACCCATTGGATTGAGTCAGTTCCCCTCGGGTTTCTCTGTTTCTTTGATTCTTTTCCATTACAACAAGAGATTTTTTTTTTTTTCCCCCCTGCCTTGCAGCATGTGGGATCTTAGTTCCCTGACCAGGGATCAAACCCCCTGCATTGGGAGCTTGGAACTTTAGCCACTGGACCATCAGGGAAGTCCCTGTAACAAGTGATTTTTGATACTTCCCTTTCTTTCCCAGCCGCCTAGTTCTAGTAATATGTTTAGAACTTACTATCTTCACTACCCAGATAATCACAATGGTGTGATCACTCACCTAGAGCCAGACATCCTGGAATGTGGAGTCAAGTGGGCCTTAGGAAGTATCACTAAGAACAAAGCTAGTGGATGTGATGGAAGTCCAGCTGAGCTATTTCAAATCCTGAAAGATGATGCTGTGAATGCTGCACTCAATATGCCAGCAAATTTTGAAAACTCAGCAGTGGCCACAGAACTGGAAAAGGTCAGTTTTCATTCCAATCTCAATGATAGGCAATGCCAAAGAATGCTCAAACTACCACACAATTGCACTCATCTCACACGCTAGTAAAGTAATGCTCAAAATTCTCCAAGTCTGGCTTCAGCAATATGTGAACCGAGAACTTCCAGATGCTCACGCTGGTTTTAGAAAAGGCAGAGGAACCAGAGATCAAATTGCCAATATCTGCTGGATCATCGAAAAAGCAAGAGAGTTCCAGAAAAACATCTATTTCTGTTCTATTGACTATGCCAAAGCCTTTGACTGTGTGGATCACAATAAACTGTGGAAAATGCTGAAGGAGATGGAAATACCAGACCACCTGACCTGCCTCTTCAGAAACCTGTATGCAGGTCAGGAAGCAACAGTTAGAACTGGACATGGAACAACAGACTGGTTCTAAATAGGAAAAGGAGTATGTCAAGGCTGTATATTGTCACCCTGCTTATTTAACTTCTATGCAGAGTACATCATGAGAAATTCTGGGCTGGAAGAAGCACAAGCTGGAATCAAGATTGTTGGGAGAAATATCAATAACCTCAGATATGCAGATGACACCACCCTTATGGCAGAAAGTGAAGAACTAAAGAGTCTCTTGATGAAAGTGGAAAAGGAGAGTGAAAAAGTTGGCTTAAAGCTCAACATTCAGAAAACTAAGATCATGGCATCCGGTCCCATCACTTCATGGCAAATACATGGAAACAGTGGCTGACTTTATTTTTTTGGCTCCAAAAATCACTGCAGATGGTGACTGCAGCCATGAAATTAAAAGACATTTGCTCCTTACAAGGAAAGTTATGACCAAACTAGACAGCATATTAAAAAGCAGAGACATTACTTTGTCAACAAAAGTCCATCTAGTCAAGGCTATACTTTTTCCAGTGGTCATGTGTGGATGTGAGAGTTGGACTATAAAGAAAGCTGAGCGCCAAAGAATTGATGCTTTTGAACTGTGGTGTTGGAGAAGACTCTTGAGAGTCCCTTGGACTGCAAGGAGATCCAATCAGGTCATCCTAAAGGAGATCAATCCTGGGTGTTCACTGGAAGGACTGATGTTGAAGCTGAAACTCCAATACTTTGGCCACCTGATGCTAAGAACTGACTCATTTGAAAAGACCCGGATGCTGGGAAAGATTGATGGCAGGAGGAGAAGGGGATGACAGAGGATGAGATGGTTGGATGGCATCACCAAGTCAATGTACATGGGTTTGGGTAGACTCCAGCAGTTGGTGAGGCTTGGCGTGCTGCGATTCATGGGGTCACAAAGAGTCGGACACGACTGAGCGACTGAACTAACTATCATTTAGTCTTTTAAATTTTTAGTTCTTAGTTTATAAACATGGCAAATAGAACTTTTAAATTCTCGGGGTGGGGGGAAGCCTTAAATTTGTATTTAGTTCTCTGTGGCCACTGATTTTACTTTTTCTTATAGTTCATGATCTGCATTAGAGAAATGGTTTCTCATCATTTGCCCCAAGGGATTTAACCAGTGGGCCAGCTGTGTCCATTCTGAAATGTTGCCTTAAGAACTTGTTCTCTTTTTGTGCCAGTGAAACCCACAATCCAGACCACCCCCAGAAAAAGAGCCTGTTATGCTGTTAACCTGCACTTGTCTGAACAACACACAGGCTGGTTAATTCAAGTCCATGATTTGTTTTTAAATTTATACTAGACATTTGTTTTGGCTTCTTGTCTTGCCAAGTCCTTAATACAGTGTTATGGTTTTCAGTTTTCACTCTCCTTCCCTTGATCTACTTGGTATTGGAGGTTCCAACAGTGACTGAAACTGTGGAAAAGGAATTAAAGAGAGGGGACCAGGCCATCCTGTCTGTAAGATGGAATGCTGGCTTTTGGTGATCCAGGCTGTGTGGAGAAAAGGATTAAACATTATCCCATGAACTCCTGGTCATTTCACCAGCCTCTGTCATTCGGAATCCACTAGGACATAAAGAGAAAAGTCCCTTTTAGTTATTTCAGTTTAGCTGATCTATAACTGTATCCATTTTACTATCATCCCCATCCCCCATGGGAGATAGGAATAGTCAGGGATTTTCCAGGTTCCATAAAATAGGAAATTTTGAGGCTGGCCTTGTATCCCATGGAGGTTGACTCCTGCCTTGATGTCCCTTGGAGAGCACTCTTTGATGAGTGGGTTGGCTTGATACACACCAGAGACAAAGTAAACTTGACCTTATCCGGAGTGAAATCACCTCACTCATCTGACAAGGTCCCTTACAGTAAGAATTTTGACCAAAGTACCAGAGAGCTTAAGCAACTCTCAATTTTATTAAAAAAAAAAAACAACCAACCTAGAGTCATTGGTAAAAAAGTGACCAACCACCTAAGTCATCCTCCTACCTCCAGGCTGATGTTTGGATGAAGATGGTGAAATTTTACATTCCATCTGTGTCCTCTTTCCTGGTGCCTCCCAGCCTCAGTTTTACTGGCAGAACCCCTATAAAAATGTTGAATTGCTTTAGAGGAGAGCAGAAGTCATAATCCAAATTAGAGGTTTTCCACTTTTTCCTACAAGTTGTCTTGAACCTTCCAAATAGACCTTCAGCCTTCTCCAGACCATGATAATATGCCCTGTGGTTTAGGGGACAGTTCAGTGTTGAATCCAGTTTGGATTCAGGAAATGTGGTCACCATATTATGACTTTCAGTTAAGGAATTTGGAAACCAAAAATTGAAACAGTCAACTTCAGTCCCTGAAACTCCCTCAAGCCAAGTCAACTCTAAACGGAAAGCAGCTATACTTCAATTGAATGCAGTGCTCCGGACTTCTTGAAATGAGTTTGTTGGAGCAAGACCACACACTTCAGACATACGCTGGAAAGCTTGACTTGTCTCACCTCTCTGACCCCCTATGTAGTCTCTGACTCTCCTGGGAGCATCCTTACTGCGCTGTGGTCTCTATCACTTTGCTGAGAGGACAGCCTGCTTTGAATATCACCCCTCTAAGTAAAGTATATTTCCATAATGGTTTTTAAAATGCAAATGTGTCACTTGAGATCAGTGGCCACGTTGCAGGATTCCCCTCTGCTCCAGGGCTTCCCTGGTGTCTCAGATGGTAAAGAATCTGCCTGCAATGCAGGAGACCTGGATTCGATCCCTGGGTTGGGAAGATCTCCTGGAGGAGAGCTTGGGTACCCTCCAGTATTCTTGCCTGGAGAATCCCATGCACAGAGGAGCCTGCCGGCTTACAGTCCATGGGGTCGCAAAGGATCGGACACGTCTGAGTGACTAAGCACATACATACTCTGCTCCAGCTAGACCTTTCCTTCCTAGACTTGGTCCTAGGAGTGGCCATGCCAGGGCTGGACTCCAGGCGGCCCGTGTTTGGGGAGCCACCTGCAATGCCCTTTGCTGTCAAGCCTGCCCACAGGTCCATATCAGGGCCCATAGCACAGGTCGAAGGCCTGTGCTCGCTCATTCTCTGTCCCTGGAGAACATACACAGCAGGGGTTGAAGGCCAGATGACTGGGTCCGATTGCTTATTTTCTGCTGCCTGAGCAGTTTAAGAAACAAGGGTAAAAACCATTTTCATTTCATAGCCCTGGGCCATGTTTCTCAGTCAACATCAAACCAGAGATGCAATGCCAGCCTGCAAATTTCAGCTTTGCCTTGCATCTCCCTAAGGTAATGTGCAGCCTGATCTCAGAAGCATGACCACAGAGTCATTGAAAATACGATTCAACAGTGAACTGAAGTGGCAATGTCATCTTATTTCAAGGCTGGCTGCAGGGCGGGAGCTGGGAGCTCAGCTCTTAACAGAGGGTAAAGAGGGTGTCAGCTCACCTGCTGGTGGGAGTTCGAGTTTCCTCAGTGTTAAAAGCCGATTGCAGCAGCCACGTTTTAAATGTGAGTCCACACACTTTACCCTGAGGTGGTTAACACAGAACTTGGAAATCTCAGTAACTAAGGTGAAGGTGATTTTCTTTCCCTGGAGATGGCTCTATCAGCCAAGTTAGATGTCATTGTATAGGAGTAGCCTAGAGGGGTTATGCATCACCATTAAGATACTACTATTTCAGGAACATGGGAAATTATTGTCCTGAGTTTTTATAACCACTTCCAACTCCTTCACTGTAGGAGTGGCTTATTCATCACTGTGTGGACCACCCATACCACTTAGCTCACCACTCCTGCATTTTCTCCTACCGGGGAGAGGGGTAGCACCGTAGTACCACGTCACACTGGCCTGGCCTGAGTCATTCATACATTGATTCATCAAACCAGCAGAAGCTACCTCTGGGCCCCTGTCACTGTTCCTGGAGTCAGGGAAATACTGATCAACATGATGGACAAGGTCCTGACCTCATGGAGCTTATGTTCTTGTGATAGGGAGGAGAGCTTGAACATTAATGTCAGGGAGTAATAAATGTTCTGTGAAATATTGCAGCAAGGGAAAGGAATAGCTCAGGGAGAGGGAATAAGTCTTGGAGGGGAGGGTATGCTATATTAGTGGGCAATAAAGATGGCTAAATGTGACATTTGACAGATTCTTAAGTGTAGTGAGGTGACCATTCATATGAAGATCTGGGGAAGTGTATTCCAGGCTAGGGGAGCAGTGAACACAAGGTCCTGAGGTGGGAACGAGTTTGATTTGTTAGGGGAAGAGCAAGGATGTCCCAGGGGCTTGAGTGGAATGAAATAGGCAATGCTGACAGATGGTTCAGAGAGATAGGCAGAACTTTGTTGTCCACGGTAAGAATTTAAGTTTTATGCTGAGCATGGTTCAAGCAACAATGGGGGAAAAAAAAACACAACAACTTTGGAGGGTTTGGTGCAGGGTCATCAGTTGATCTGATCTGCATTTTTAAAAGATCACTAGCTGCTGTGTGAAGGATTACCTGAAGTATGGCTAGAGGAGAAGCAGGGGAATATTAGAAGACTGTAGCATTAATGACCAAGTAAGGGACTTCCTTGAAGAAGGAAAGGGCAACCCACTCTAGTATTCTTGCCTGGAGAATCCCAGGGACGGGGGAGCCTGGTGGGCTGCCGTCTATGGGGTCGCACAGAGTTGGTCATGACTGAAGCGACTTAGCAGCAGCAGCAGCAAGGGACTTTTCCTGGTGGTCCAGTGGTTAAGAGTCTGTGCTCCCAATGCAGAGAGCCCAGGTTCGATCCTTGGTCAGGGAACTAGATCTTATATGCCACAACTAAGAGTCCACATGCTGCAGTGAAGATCTCATGTACCACAACCAAATTAAAAAAAAAAAAATGATCAAGTAAGAGGTGGTGACTGGGACTAGGATGGCAGCAGGAGAGAGAGCTCATCACATGAAGGATGTCTACAGATGCAAGTGGGCCCAATAAAACTGATGACTGCCTTAAATGTGGGGTGTGAGGAAAAGAGCCCCAAGATTTCCCTGAGCAACTAGCAGAACGGTGATGCCATTTGCTGTGTTAGAGACATGACTCTAGCAGGTTCAAGTTTGGTCCCATCAGGTGGAATATATAAATCACAATTCCAAGCCACAGTGCTAAGTAGGCATTAGATCCCTTCTGGGGCTATAGATAGAAGACTGAGCCATCCCTGTTGAGATGGCCCAGAGCCTGGGCACTGGTTGTGCTCACCAAGGGAGTGAATGTGCAGAGTGAAAAGGGATGAAGGCTTAACCCTATGGCTCGCTGAAGAGGGTGAGCCAAGGGTGAGCCAAGAGGAACAGGAGGACAGTCAGGCAGGTGGGAGACCAACCCAGGCTGACCTGAGATCCAGGGGAAGAAAGTGTTTCTAGGAGAGAGTGACCAGCTGCGCTAAATGCTGCTGGTGGGCTGAATAAGATGAATGCGGAATTAACCAAAAGGTGTGGCCACCTGAAGGCCACTTGATGAGGAGTTTTGGTGACTGGTGAGGATGAAAGCCTGGTCACATAGGGTTGAGAAAAGCATGGGTTTGGAAAGTGGAGACAAAAGAGGCAACATTTTTGAGGAGTTCTGCTGTGTGAGGAGCTGGGGGTAGGAGAGGTAGGTGGGGGAGATGCAAGGTGATCAAAAGGTACAAACTCCCAGCTATAAAAGAAGTAAATATAAATATAAAGTAAATAACTGCCTGCCAATGCTGGAGACATAGAGATGAGGTTCGATCCCTAGGTTGGGAAGATCCGCTGGAGGAGGGCATGGCAGCCCACTCCAGTATTCTTGCCTGGAGAATCCCCATGGACAGAGAGGAGCCTGGTGGGCTACAGCCCACAGGATCCCACAATGTCAGACATGACTGAAGCGACTGAGCATGCACACAAAGTAAGAAGTAATAAGCAATGTAATGTATAGCATGGTGAGTATAGTTAATAATACTGTATTAAATACTTAAAAGTTTATGATAGTAGATCTTAAAAGTTCTCATCACAGGAAAAAACTTTTGTAACTACATATGGTGACGATGTTCGGAGAAGGCAATGGCACCCCACTCCAGAACTCTTGCCTGGAAAATCCCACGGGTGGAGGAACCTGGTAGGCTGCAGTCCATGGGGTCGCTAAGAGTTAGACACGACTGAGCGACTTCACTTTCACTTTTCACTTTCATGCACTGGAGAAGGAAATGGCAACCCACTCCAGTGTTCTTGCCTGGAGAATCCCAGGGACGGGGGAGCCTGGTGGGCTGCCGTCTATGGGGTCGCACAGAGTCGGACACGACTGAAGCGACTTAGCAGCAGCAGCAGCATGGTGACAATGTTAACTAGATTTAATGTGGAGATCATTTCACAATATATACAAACATTGAATCAGGTTATTCACCTGAAACTAATATAACACTGTATGTCAATTATATCTCAATTAAAATATACATATATATACCTCTCTCTCTCTTTCTCTCTCTCTCTCTATACACACACACACACGTACATACAAATACCTATGAAAAGTGAAAGTGTTAGTCATGTTCAACTCCTTGTGACCCCACAGATGGTAACCCGCCAAGTTCTTCTGTCCATGGAATTCTCCAGGCAAGAATATTGGAGTGAGTTGGCAACACCCGTTTTCAGGGGATCTTCCTGACCCAGGGATTGAACCCAGGTCTCCTGCATTGCAGGCAGATTCTTTACCAGCTGAACCACCAGGGAAGCCATATATATAGTGCTTGGTCAGTTGGATAGCTACATGGGACAAAAAGGAAACTGGACTGCACCTCCTTCCTCACTCAGAAGTCAATTTTAATTGTAATATCATTTAAATGAGTAAGTAAAACTAATGCCTCTAGAATACAATATAGAATAGCTTCACGACCTCAGCCAAAGGAAGTACTCCTTAAAACAGAATACAAAAATGGTAACCATAAGGGAAAAGGTTGATAAATTGGATTACTTTAAGAATTTCTATTCATCAAAACACCATGAAAGAGAGTGAAAAGGCAAATCTTAAGAGAGAAGATATTTGTGAAGCATAAGGCAACAAAGGGCTCACATCCAGACTATATAAAGAACTACAAATCAGTAAGAAAAGGCAACTGAACAGAAGAAATGAGCAATGAGAAATGAGACTGAAATAAGCACTTCGCAGGAAGTAAATATCTAAATGGCCAATAAGCCTATGAAATGTACTCAACAGCATCGCTAATTAGGGACACGCAGATTAAATTCACAACGAGATGCCACCATTCATCCACCAGAATGGCAAAAACTAAAAAGATGGAAAAAAAAAAAAAACTGCCTGTTGACAAGGATACAAAGCCACTAGCTTCTCATACATTGCTGGTGAGAGTGCAAGTGGGTGCAACCAGTTTGGAACATGATCTGGCATCATCTGTTAAAGCTGAACACATTGTCTCAGTTGTAACAAAACTCCTCTAGACAACTGGGTGGCTTATAAACAATAGAAATTTATTTCTTGCCGTTCCAGAAGCTGGGAAGTCAGGATCTAGGTGCTGGTAGATTTGGTGTCTGGTGCAGGCCAGACACAAATCTATAGATGATAATCTTCTCTTGTACCCTCCTATGACGGAAGGGGTGAGAAGGCTTTCTGAGGTCTCTCTATTTATAAGGGCACCAGTCCCACTCATGACAGATATCCCCTCATGCCCTAATCACCTCCCTAAGGCTCCACCTCCAGATACCCTCATAAAGGGGGTTAGGTTTCAGCATATGAATTTTGAGGCAGCATAAACATTCAGTCTATAGCATGGACCCATATTCAATGACCCAGCAATACCATTCCTATGTACATACCTAGAGAATGTTCAATAGCATTCACAATAGCTGCAAAGTAAGAAACAATCATATGTGCATCATAATAAAAGCAATATATATATATATATACACATTGTGACATATGGAATATTATGCAGTAATACAGATGAGTGAGTTATGGTTACAAGTAAAAATGGATGCTCACAAACTGTTGAGCAAAAGAAGCCAAGGACTTAAAAAAATACATGTTGTGGGACTTCCCTGGCGGTCCAGTGGTTAGGAATCTGCCTGCCGATGCTGGGGACTCGGGCTTGATCTCGGGTCCGGGAGGACCCCGCACGCTCCGGGACAGCTAGGCCCCCACGCCACAGTCCTGAGCCTGCACACCTGGAGCTCCTGCTCCTCCAAAGAGAAGCCCACACCCTGCAACCAAGTAGCCTCCGCTCACCGCAACTAGAGAAGGCCAGAGCGCAGCAACAAGACCCACTGCAGCCAAGTAAATAAAAGGTTTTTTAAAAGACATGTATAATTCCACCTCTATAAACTTCTTAAAATGGCGAGATAAACGATAGTGTTTATGGACGGATGCTTATGTGGTAAAACTACATAGAGAAATAAGGAAGCGTTATCATAAATGGATAGCAGTTACGTTCTTGGGGGTCGGAGTGGGTACTGACGCATGCGTGCCTGTGGGCACGTTCAGTCATGTTTGACTCTTCAACCTCGTGGACTGTAGTCTGCCAGGCTCCTCTGTCAGATACTGGAGTGGGTTGCCGTTTCCTCCTCCAGGGAATCTTCCTGACCCAGGGATCTAACTCGCATCTCCTGTGTCTCCTGCATTGGCAGGTGGATTATTTACCAGCTGAGCCCCCTGGGTCCTGATGAGTCAGGGCATAGATGGGTCTTCAGGGGTCTTGGTGATGTTCTGTTTCTTTGAGTGATTAATGGATCTACTTAATTATGCTCATTTATCAAGCTATACACTTATTTTGTGTGCTTCACTGTGTGTCTTATACTTCACAATGTAAAGCACTCAAGATAAATTTAAACAGGCTCAGGCTTATCCCTGTGACAAAGTCATTTCTGCTCCCTTGATAATTACCAGTGATTGACATTTGTTGAGTATTCTGAGCCAGAAGCTCAGAATATAACTATTTTATATGTATTATCTCTGTTTGCAGTAATCCTAAAAGTTAGCTACTTTTGTTATCCCTGTTTTCCAGATAAGAAAACTGAGGCTTGGCGGGGTAAGTAACTTGCCAACGGTCCCACAGCTAGTAAATGTCAGCCCTCCCTAGATGTCTGGCTCTTAACTGCTGTATATTCTCCTCTCCATACACGCGTCATCCTGCCGATAGATGTTTAGGGCATCCTTCAAATCCCTCACAGCATCTATTCCAGTGCAGTTGTACAGTATAAGCTCTCAGTAAATGTTGAGTGAATGATGAATAAAAACCCCATTCTTTTCATCCGCTTCCTCTCATGTACTGGGTGCTGCAGTGCAAGATTTTCTTGCCTGGGCGAAGTTCCTAAAGTTTCAAGTGGAGGAAAAATAACAGGAAAGCCTCCTGCTTGAAGCTGATGCGAGTTTTGCTCGCTGGGGTCTGTCAGACAAATTCCCTGCTTCCTTTTTTACTTTCCCTGAGCTCCCAGACATCTGCCTAACTTGGCCTGCCACCCAGGAAGTGGAGATGGAGATGTAGCCAGGCTGTGTGCATGCCCGCCTGTTCCGCCTCTGAAGGGGGTCCCAGGTGCAGCCCCTCTACAGGCCCCAGGTGGGCCAGAGGGCGCAGGGCGCCGAGCCCAGCTATTCCAAATAAAACTCCCAGTCCCCCCAATGCTGCTGGTTTCCCAAGATCTCCTGAGGCAAAAAGACTTGGGAAGGGATGTAACTGGAGGTCTGGAACTTTTAGGCCATGTTCAGGGGTGGTGTGTTGAAGTTGGAGCCACTCACCAATGCAGTTGTGCACAGATCCTCTGCGTGGGGCTCCAGGAGGCATCCCCAGCTCAGCGTTTGCCACCTGCCTTCCCTGGGTATTGCTCTCCTGGTGTCAGAAGATTAAAAATAAACAGCCACAAAAAAAAGAAGAAATCAAAGTTTGAGAACTCTGCATCCATGGTTTCCTGGATGATTTTGGCCACAGTCTCAAGTGGTCCAAAACAGCTGATTATTAACAATTCCCCACCCACCACTCATCTCTCCGACACTGGCTCCTTCTGGCTTTTGACCACCCACCCACTTTATGTTCCTGTTACCAGGACCTGAATTCTAGAGGCCCCTGGATTTCCTTACTTATCCACACCTACCGACGCCCACCCATGAGTACTGTCCATTTGGACCTGACAGTCTTTTAGAGCCAGGAGAACTTGGGCCAACCCTTTGTTTTATAGACAGTTTGAACCCACATAAATAACATCCACATAAATAACATAAATAAGTGAGGATTACTGGGCACTGAAAAGGTTACAGGTGGTCTATAATGTCCCTCAGGAAAATCTCTATAAATCTGTAGAGGGTGATGTAAAAGGGTCAAGGTCTCTCCTAGGTCTTTTTTCTATAATTTCTCCCTCTAGCATGTGATAAATGATGTTTGCTGAGGCCTGAGTGTTAATACCCTTCTTGACTGATAAAACCTTGAGTTTGTTCAAGCATCAGCCTTTCAGGGGAAATGAGTATTCCCTACCCAGCCCCCAGGGGTGAATCTTTGATTAACCCAAGGCTATCACTTTCCTTGCCACTGTCCATACCTAGGTTTAGGAATGCACATGTGACATAATTCTGGCCAATGGGATTTAAGGAAAGTTTCCTGAGTGCTGGGAAAGTTAAAAAGCAAATTAGTAAGGCTGGGTCATGTGTCCCCTGGAGGCCGTGGGTGTTGCTCTGGGAGTATAGGAGACCTGGAGCCCTGGTGTCCATATTGCGATCGTGGAGTGAGAGACTTGAGGGCAGAAACCAAGACGTGGGAGTCACAGAGGCAAAAGATGAGCAGAGCCTGGGCATCAGACAAACTGCTCTATCGTTGGGATTTTTGTTGCAAGAGGTGGTATGTTAATACTTTTCCTTTATTGGTTGAGTTGGGTTTGCTGTTACTTAAAGCTGAAAACCTCCTGACCGATCCGTTTGCATTTGACAAGCATGCAGGCTTCTCTCCCACTTCCTGTTCTCCTTCTGTCATTAGGGCACCAATTTCAGACTAGCTTTCTTCTTAGGAGAGGTTGGGTTTTTAATGAGATCCTTATAATCCATCACATGTGTCTCCTTCTCACCAAATGCTTGTTCAAGGTTAGACTTTTAATCTCTAGTTGTGGGATAGCACAGTGTTAAATGAAGTCCCCAATCAGGTCCATCAAAATCACATGGAAAATAACCAAAGAATCTCAACAGACCTTTCTCCAAAGAAAATACACAAATTGCCAGTAAACAAATGAAAAGACAGTCAGCATCACTAATCGTTAGGGAAGTGCCAGTCAAAACCACAGTGAGATGCCACTTCACACCCACTAGGAAGGCTGTGAACAAAAGCAATGATGTTAGCAAGTTTTGGTGAGGATGTGGACTATATAGAACTCTCATCCACTGCTGGTCAGAGTGAAGGGATACAGCCAGTTTAGAAGAGTCTGCTAGTTCCTCAAATGGCTGAACATGGAATTGCTATACGACCCAGGAACACCACCCCTAGGAATACACCCAAGAGAAATGAAAATAGGCCCCCACAAACACTTGTACTTGAATGTTTATAGTGAAGTGAAGTTGCTCAGTCGTGTACAACTCTTTGCGATCCTGTTGACTCTAGCCTAGGAGGCTCCTCCATCCATGGAGTTTTCCAGGCAAGAGTACTGGAATGGGTTGCCATTTCCTTCTCCAGGGGATCTTCCCAACCAAGAATACTGGAGTGGGTAGGCATTCCTTTTTCCAGGGGATCTTCCCAACCAAGAATACTGGAGTGGGTAGGCATTCCTTTTTCCAGGGGATCTTCCCAACCCAGGGATCAAACCCGGGTCTCCCACAGTGCAGGTGGATTCTTTATCAGCTGAGCCACAAGGGAAGCACATGTTTATAGTAGTAGTATTCATAATAGTCAAAAAAGAGAAAATACCCAAATGCCCATCAATGGATGAATGAATGAACAGTAACAAAATGTGGCATATATATATATATATATATATATATATATACAATGGATAATTTTTGATAAGAAAGAAGAATGAAGGTATGATTCTTGCTACCATGTAGATGAGCCTGGAAAATGTTATTTGGAGTGAAAGCCAACCACACAAAAAAAGACATATTGTGTGTTTCTGTTTGTATGAAATGTCCAGAACAGGCAAATACAGAGAGACAAAAAGTGGATTAGTGGTTGCCAGGGGCCAGGTGTTAGGGAGAATGAGGAGAGATTGCTGAAAAGTGTGAAGATGCTCAAAAATTAGATTATGGTAATAGTTGTGCAACCCTGAATATACTAAAAGCCATTGAATTGTGCACTTAAATGGGTAAATTTTATGACATGTGAATTATATCTAAATAAGGATGTTTTCAAAAGAAATCAATCTAATTAAATCACTTTGCTTTCTGAAATTATAAGAATTGGAATTGCTCCCATTCATCTGTTAAAAAGTAACAGTATAGGCAAAAGCAATTCCTCTATAGAATAACAGTAAATGGGATTTGTATGCATCTGAAAAATATCATCTGTGGTGCTTAAATTTTAAGTTCCCTGGAATCACTTGAGAATTACCAATTGAACCCTCTTCTGGGGATGGATAGCTCCCCAGAGATGCCAAAGTTGGGCAACCCAAACCTCAGAAGAGCATTCTGGCTTTCAGAATAATGTTTCCCAGCTAGTAGAAGGTGTTTATTTGCATAAAGGATTCTGTGTGTTTGATACATAAGCATAATGCAATGAATGATGAATATATGGTTATGGCAGAGTTTTACAATCAGACATAACTCAGATAGTAAAAAATCCACCTGTTATGCAGGAGACCCAGGTTCGACCCCTTGGTTGGGAAGATCCCCTGGAGAAGAGAATGGCAACCCACTCCAGTATTCCTCCTGCCTGGAGAATTCCATGGACAGAGGAGCCTGGTGGGCTATAGTTCATGAGGTCACAAAGAGTCGGACATGACTGGGCAACTAATACTTTACATACCTTATCTTGAGTACTGGCTCTGTTAACCAGAAAGCTGTGTGAACTCTGGAAAGCTACTTTAACCTCTTCAAGTCTGTTTTATAATCTGTAAAATGGGGATAAAGATATCACCTCCATTAGGCTGATGTAATAACAAATTTCAAAAATCTGAGGTGCTTAATATGGTGCCTGGTATCTAATAAGCTTTTATGTGAGTAGGTGTGGAGTTAATCTCTTCAGAAGTCCATCCTTATATCAGTTGAAAAAAACTGATATAAGTTGAAAAAGCTGTATTGAAAGAACATTAGCTCAAGCAACACTCAGAAATGCCTTTATTGAACTGCTAGCCATGTGATGAAGTCTGTTGCACATAAACCCCATGAGAGTAAGGCTCCATTTTTGGCTCCAGGCTGTGTTGTCATTGTTTGGAGGGTAGTGATTCTTAAATATTTGTTGAATGCATGAGAGATACAGGGTTTTTCAGTAATTATTTTGAGTTAACATTCCCTGTATTCCCTGACATATATGAGCAGTGCAATTTGCCTGATTGTGGATACCTGGTGTCTTAGTTGGCCTGGCTGCTGCAACAAAATATAGACCGAGTGGCTTAAACAAATGACATTACTCTCTCACAGTTCTGGAGACTGGGAAGTCTAGGACCAATGTGCTGATGCATCTGGCTCCTAATGACACATCTTCCTGGCTTGGAGACAGCTGCTTTCTAGCTGTGTCCTCCCAGCTGTGTCTCTTCCTAAAAAGCCACTAATCCCATTATAAGGGCCCCACCCTAATGCCCTCATCTGATCCTCCAAAAGCCCCATCTCCAGTTACCATCACATTGGAGCTTAGGCCTTCAACATATGAATTCAGACATGACGGGGCGACTGAACTGAATATGAATTCAGAGGAGACACAGTTGAGTCCCTAGCACCAGGCATTCCTCACCCAGCCCCAGCTCTCCATCAGGTGTCTGTGGTGCTTCCATCCCCCTCTCCCCTGCCTCAGCTGTGCCTGCCAGGGGTCTGCCTGTCTGCTTCTGCCCATTCCTCCTCCTTGGCTCCACTCCCCTGTCCCCAGACTTGGCCAGGTTTTTTCTTTTTTAAAATTTATTTATTTGGCTGCATCTAGTTGCATACACACACACACACACACGTATACAATTTTATTTTTGACTGTGCTGGGTCTTCATTGCCACGTGGGATTTTCTCTCATTGTGGCTAGCAGGGGCTACTCTCTAGTTGTGGTGGTGACTTCTTTTGTTGTGGAGCGCAGGCTTCAGTCCTTGCAGCTGCCAGGCTCTAGAGCACAGGCTCAATAGTTGCGGCGCACTGGCTCAGTTGCCCTGTGGCGTGTGGGATCTTCCTGGATCAGGGATCAAACCCATGTCTTCTGCATTGGCAGGCAGACTCCTCATCAGAGACCCACCAAGGAAGACCTGGCCAGCTTGTCTTCATCTTATAGGACCCTGGTGCTGTTGACCAGCTTAGGGGGGGGGGCGGCTCAGCTGTCCCAGAGCCTTACCTCTAAAGCCTCAGTAGGCAAAATATTTGTAGAGCCTCCTGACAAATCTTTATGTTCTCAAAATTCCTGTGATTGCCGCCCAGGAGAATGCCAGCAGACATAAAAATACCTTTGAAAAAGAAGGGTTTTGCTCCCATCATGGTAGGACCAAGGACTTTGCTAAAAGAGTTGGCATGCTCTGTTTCGCTAAGCTAATGGCTCCAAATTGCACATTCTTTTCTACTGGCACTTCCTTATCTCATGTGCTGTAGATTATCACCATGAGGCAACATCAACACTTGCGCCTCTTAGGCCTCAAGGAAGCACCTTCTGCTCCTTCTTCTCTGCCAGCGGTGTTTGCTCACGGGCACTGTTTTCCAGCATGCCTCGCTGGATGATTGCGTGTCTGGATTTCTAACCTCTCCCTCCACAGGTTGTTTGCTTTGTCTCCTAGAGCTGGTGGTTCCTACGCCTCCCAAATTAGTATCATCTGTGAATTTCATCGCACACTTTATCCTGCTTCTCCAAGCTCATTAACAGTGATGCTCTCCATGCTGGCAGGAGAGGGCAGGGCTGCCTTGAGCCCTGAGGAGCATGACTAGTGCCAGGAGCTGTCAGCCTGTGCTGGGGGTGGAGACAGCATCTTCTAGAAAAAGGAACTCTTAGGCCACTTAAGACGCCAGTTGGGAGATTACATAGTCAACAGTGGGTGATGAGAGAGGACTCCTGGACACAGAAGGGACCTAGCCCTTCTGCTCAGACTGAGAAGCTTTTCCCAGGCCTGAACTGGGGGTTCAGAGGCATCAGCATACCCCTTGTTCTTGGTGGTGAGGCGAGAGGCCATGTGGCCTGACTGTCTTCTTGGTCCGGAGGCTCCCACCCAGCTAAGAGCTTTTTTAACCCATTATGTCTTCTGTCATGGTCCCAGGAGTTGTTTAACCAACTACTTGCATCCTAAGTCATTTCTTTATTACTTTACTTCACCAGTGTTATCACCGGGCCTGGCAGAATGTAAATATTCAAGTATTTAACTGAAATGTATCTAGTTCTACAAACCAACTAGTTGTTGATATTAGATCATCATTATTGCCACATTGAGAGTTTCCAGTCAAAAGTAAGACTTGACATTTTAGTTGGCCTGTTCAATTTAAAAATGGGGTTACACCAATTTCATTCATTTAAAAAGCACAGCTTTGTTGAAACATAATTCACAATCCATACAATTCACTCCTTATAAGTGCACATTTCAGTGTCTTTTAGTATATTTACAGGGTCAGGAAACTATCACCACAATCTAATTTTATTGCATTTTCATCACCCCAAAAAGAAACCGTATGGCCATTAGCAATCACTCCCTATCTACTCTACTCTGAAATCCTCAGCCCCAGGAAACCACTAATCTACTCTGTGTCTCTGTAGATTTACTTTTTCTGGATGTTTCATGTAAATGGAATCATACAATATGGGGTCTTCTGTGACTGGCTTCTTTCAGCACTACATCTTCAAGGCTCACCCATATTGTGGCATGTATCAGAACTTCATTCCTTTCTATTATCCAATAATATTCCATTATATGACTGTCCCACATTTTATCGATGAGGATTTGGGTGGTTTCCACCTTTTGGCCATTAAGGAAAATACTCCTGTGAATATTAGTGTGTATGCTTTTGTACAGACTTTCATTTCCATTTCTCTTGGGTGTATACTTAGGAGTGGAGTGGCTGGGTCATAGGGTACCTATGCTTAAGGTTTGGGGAACTGCCAAACTGCTTTCCAGAGTGGCTACGCCATTTTACATTCCTACCCACAGAACATGAGGGTTCTAATTTCTCAGTATCCTCATCAGTACTTACCGTCTGTCTTTTGGAGCACAGCCACCCTAATGGGATTATGCTGAGTTTTTTATTTACATTTCCTTGATGACCAACAGGATCTTTTCATATGCTTTTTAGGTAGCTTTAAATCTTCTTTGGAAGAATATCTGTTCAGGTTCTTTGTCCGTTTAAAAAATTGGGCTACATACCTTTTTGTTGTAAGAATTCTTTGTATATTTTGGAAACAAATAACTTATAAGATACAGGATTTGCACATCTTTTCTCCCATTCTGTGGACTGTCTTTTCACTTACTGACTGTGTTATTGGTAGCATACAAACTTTTGATTTTTATGAAGTCCAGTATATTTCTATAGCAGTTTTTTTTTTTTTTTTTTAATTTTGTTGCTTGAGGTTTGCGTGTTAGATCTAAGAAACTGTTGCCTAAATCAGGGTCATGAAAACTTACTCTTTTATTTTCTCCTAAGATTTTTACAGTTTTAGCTTTCACATTTAGGTCCAGGGTCCATTTTAAGTTAATTTTTATATATGGGATGAGGAAGTCTAATTTCATTCTTTCACGAGTGTAATTTTTTTTTGGAAGAGTAAAAATAACTCAGATCCCCATTCTAGTCTTGTGCTGTAAGGCTGCCACCCACGACCTCCCTGTACCCCCCTCCCAGGGCACCTGGGGATGAAAGAAGTGGCATCTGGGGTCCCATTTGGGGAAAGATGAGCATGGAAAGTATGAAACTTTCCATGAAGCTCAAAAACCAACAGACCAAGTGACCAGCTATGGATTTGAACCATAGCATCTCTTTTTTAGCTGCCACTCTTCTTTTGGTTGTTAAACTGGGGGCATCATTGCACTGGGGATATCTTGACCTTTTAAAATACACAGGATGTTAAATGGTCCTCAGTGTTTGTGCCTTTGGCAGTGAACTGCCTGGAGGAAAGAGCTAAGGCTGGTGCTTACTACATCCAGACACTGTCGTGGATGTTTTACCTGTGTTCACGCCAGTGCGTGAACCTGTGAACCCAGGTTGCCTCTGAGCATGGCTAAAGCCACAGCTTTAGCATGGCTGTGAGCATCAACAGCAGTTCCGTTCTGCTGGCCCCTCCCTGAAAGGGAGGGGTGTTAGGTAGGGCCAGCAAGGGAGGGATGGGGAGTGAAGGGGAGCGGTGTTAGAGAAGGGAATCCAACAGAGGGAGAAGTTGTCGTGTGTGGGGTAAAGGAGCATCTTAGAGCAAAGTGGAGGCGGAAGAAAAGATGGTCACGGGCGAACACGCCACCTGCCCTGCTCCTCCTTCATGTGCATCAGCAGGACACCCACACACACCTGTGCTCAGGGAGGCGCTTCCTCCACCAGGGCTGCCCAGGGGCTGTGTGTGTGTGGGCACACGTGTGCCTGGCAAGGGGCACAATGATGTCTTCTCAGCTTGTCTCTGTGCCCCCTTCCTCCTGATGCACACGTATCTCTGCTGCTCTGAGCTGCCCCTGCCTGGGGGGCCCTCGGGCAGAGCACACCTTCCCTACTGTGTTCCTCCCAGGAGGCCCCCCCCCCCCCCCCAGAGTCACTGATGAGCTCATCAGACCATCCGAACCTCAGCTCTGTGTTACCCACACCAGATGATTCACTCGCGCTTTGGTTTATCAGAGCCGGTGTCAGGGCCTGCTCTCTCCTTGACTTGGGGAAGGAGAAGGGAAGACATGGCGGGGAGTGGGTTATCTTCCTTGTCGCTCCATCCCCACAGCGGCCTTTCTGGCCGAGCATCTCACCTGTGCTCCCCGCCATAGAGCAGCGATCTTCCCCACAAGGCCCCAGAGCCCACTGTCTGCCTTCCTCATGGATCTGCCCCAACTTCGAGTTGACAGGAAGCATGAGGAATGGAAAGAGCCCCGAGTAAGCAGCCAGGATGTGAGGGCTGAGCCCCCCTGAACTAACCAGCTGAGCGCCCTGGGAATGGACTCCCCGCCCCCCGGGGCCCCCGACCTCATCCGCCTGGGAACGTGATGGGTTTGGTCAGACTCTCCCCCGGCCCTAGCCCACTCCCAGGCCGTCCACTTCACCCTCCCAGGCAGCGCGCTGCTCGTTGCCAGCGTGCGGCTCCGGGGGTGTCTGTGTCTTTCTCTTCCTGGGGCTGCCTGGGGCTGCCTTCCCAGACATGTAGGCCCTGGGGTCCCTCTCAGGGGGGACAGGGGCTGGGTCTGCCAGTTGCTAGTTCTGTGAACTCGGACAAGCTATTTAGTCCATTTTGCCTCAGTTTTCCCAACTGTGTGATGGGGATGTAGAACTTTCCTCAGAGGGTTCATGTGAGGTTGGACCAATCAACCACAGAGCTCTTGAACAGTGCCTGGCAGAGGGCAAGGGTTAAACCTAGACTCCCGTCCGCACTTCCACGCTCCCCTATGTGTCCCGCTGGTCTAGCACAACCTCGTGGTAGATGGGCACCTACCATGGAAGTGCTGTGGAGTTGACCCCTGCTTCTCCCTTTCTCCCTACTTCCTGCTTTGTGAACTCAGTCCTGCTCTTCCGTCTGTCTTCCTTTGGGTTCTCTGGTCTCTGCCCTCCTTCCGGGGTCTCTAGTCCACCCAGGGACATACAGAGGTCAGACCTGGGGCCTCAACACTGCTCCATCCAGAAATCCATATCTCTAAAATCTCCATTTTCATACCTACACAGTCACTGTTGGCTTTAAAGATCTCATATTGTGTTCTATCTGGTCCTATGTGATCCAATGTGAGGACCATACCTTGATGTCCCCAGTTCTGTTCCCTGGGTCCTCCAGGGCCCACCCCTTTCCTAAATCTTTAGCTATTGAATGGCAGATTTTTAAAAATTATTTGCTTTGAATTAGTTTATAAATGATACCTATTTGTAAACTGAAAACTTATAGAAAATATGAGATAAAAACAAAAGCAATTGATGTTTTGTTTACTAATCCTATAAGTGAAAATACACTTATACATGAACAATGACAAGAGTTAATACTTTAAAGAGACTTAGCTGAAGTATTTTTAGCAACAAGTTTTAAGAAAGGATTTAAACGTGCTTTTTTGACAATGATTGTACATTTCATTCCTCTCAATTCAATAATCCTTTATGTCTGGCATGTTGTTCTCTCCACTGTTCTCTCAACCACCAACATTTCTACATCCTGCATCACCTTCTCGCTCAACCAGGATGCTGCTAAAAAAGTTAGTTGTGTTGTCAGATGCTGAATTAACCACCTTCTTTATTGCAGGACTTTTCAGAGCCTTTATTTGCTAACATAATTTCCTAGAAAGGAAAGACTATATGTAACATTGCCCAAATTTGACTTGTAGAAGAGCCCCACACTTTACAAAATAAAAGACATCTTGCTAGGAGTTAGTTTTCCCTGGAAGCACGCCTTTACATCAAGCCATCTAAGTTTTCACCTGGGTCACTTCAGCCCTGGAAGCCAATAGTACGGAATTCCAAGGCATAGGCTGAGTTGAGAAGTAGCTCATGTGCTGTACTTTGCTTAGTTGCTCAGCCGTGTCCAACTCTTTGAGACCCCATGGACTGTGCCAGCCAGGCTCCTCTGTCCTTGGTGATTCTCCAGGCTTGAATACTAGAGTGGGTTGCCATGTCCTTCTCCAAGGGATCTTCCCAACCCAGGGATCAAACCCAGGTCTCTCTCATTGCAGGTAAATTCTTTACCATCTGAGCCACCAGGGAAGCCCCAGAATACTGGAGTGGGTAGCCTATCTCTTCTCCAAGGGATCTTCCCAACCCAGGAACCGAACCAGGGCCTCCTGTATTGCAGGTGGATTCTTGACCAACTGAGCTACCAGGGAAGCCCGAAGTAGCTTTTGGCTAACCCTGATTTCTGAGTGGAGCAAACCTAGGATGAAGTAGAACACTGGATGTGGAATAAAACACAGGGGTTCATGTCTTGGTGTTGCTGTTCAAAACTGATGTGTATTTGGTTATCACAACTGAAGCTGTTTCCACCAACAATCCAAGGATAAGATCTGCCTCCCACCAACAAGCCAAGGATAAGATCTGCCTCCCACGGTTGTTGTAAAGAATAAATGACATTGTTTATGAAAGTGCTTAGTCAAATGTAAATGCTCCAGACAAGTAATTTGAAGGTGTTTATTAGTAGAGGAACCCAACCCCCAAATTGTAACCTTGTTAATATTGTGCTTTATCAACTTGGCTCCTGCCTGGTGCTCTGGAACCCACAGGCTTCTCTGACCTGGCAGATGGCCTCCTCACTCTGCGGGACCTCCTGGAGAGAAGCACAGAAGCGCCGGCCCTGCTGAGCCCAGCTCACATGGACCCAGTCCATTCGTGTTGCGAGTCCCACCGCACCAGGACGCCCAGCGCTGGGCCCTGAGGGCTGTGCTCCCTCTCTCCTGGAGGATAAGAAGCAGCTGGACACTCAGAAGCCTTTGCTTCCCTCCCCACCGCCACCCCATCAACAGGTCTTCACTGAGCTGAGGCTCTGAAGGAAAAGAGCACACAGCAGACTCCCTGAGCTAGAAACTGGAGGCGTACCGCCTGCCGAGGTCCTCTCTGTAGGCAGTGGGACTGGGGCATGAACCATTAACTTCAGAGGCTCTATTGCTTCATCTGGTAAGATGTCTGGGAGGCCAACCTCATGAGAGTTTTGCTAACAAGAAAGACAAAGGATGTCAAGCTCCCATCCCTCTAGGAGCTTGCACTGTAGGGTGGGAGATGAGACACACACCCTAAATAAGAAGAGCAGGTGACTTTCTTGTGGTGAAGTAGCTGCCGCAAGGCAGGAGTCCAGCACACACAGCTGTGGGCTGCCTCAGGATTGACTGGTTTGACCTCCTTGCAGTCCAAGGGATAGCATATACCCTTAATTACCTTCAAATATGGTCACCTTGGGGTTAGAGCTTCAGCCTATGCATTTGGGAAAACACAATTCATTCCACAGCAAATGGTAATGAAGTCAAGGCAGTGCATTGGGTTCCTAGGGGGTTGGCTGACTCACCCTGGTTCTAGGCACAGGTAACATCCTACATGAATCTGCTCACAGTGCAAGGGGGGAAATGCATTGCAGACTGTGCTTACCACCCAAATGGCAAAATATGAGACCCTTAAATGGAGTTTAGTTTTACCCCTTCCTTTGAAGGATGAGGAGATCACGACTCCCAGAAATGAAGTGATATTACTCTCAAGGTCCCACAGTCCAAATCCTTGATTCCCTCAGGGCTTCACATTTTAAAAATGTGATTTCTGGAATAACTTGTTCATTCAAGCCACCTTGAACACATCCAGGGCTGTGTATTTCCCACCTCCCAGGCAGATGCTCCCCCTCGATCTTGCTTAATGTCAGACCACTGTCAATAGACTTTTAGCAGCCCCATGATTAACTCTTGAGGCAAGAAACCCAGAGACCAAGCCACTTTATTTCTGCTACTTTCCACTTAGAAACTTCTGGAGCTTCCAAGGAAACTGCAAGCCTCCTGGAACACAAGCAGAAATTCACTTATCCTAGTCCAGCATCCTTATCTGAGAGACAGACCCAGAGGATGGTGACTTGACCAGAGTTATACACACAGGAGTGGAAATTATCACCAAGCCTAGAACAGAACCTAGGTCTCCACTCAAAGCCTTGCGCTTCTTTCAGTCCAGAAGACCCCCATGCTCAACCCAGTGTCAGAGTCACTTGGGTGTTTAAAATAGATGTTTTTCCAGGCACTACTCCAAAGAATTAAAATCGGTATGTCTGGAGTGGGGCCCTAGCGTGGGCATTGTTAGGAAACACCAAGTGGCTGATGGAGCTGCTTTTGCTATAAGCAGGGACATGCATTCCGTGCACAGCAACTTTATCAAAAGGCACCGACGTGAGTCCCTGAGGTTCTCAGGTCAACCTGTCATTGACTTCGCAGGTCCCTGTGGCAGCAAGAGCTCTATTCTTATCTCTGCCAGAGAACTGAAGGGTGATCCCCCGAGCTATAGGCTGTGTCTGATTGCAGAGCATCACTCGTTAGACTCATCCAGAACGTTCCGAGCACATTGCTAACATTGCTATAGGTGGAGTGTATACATAAACAGTAACAGGTGCAGACAGGCGATCCCGCTAATGATCACCATCTGGATGAATAGGCTTAAAAACAACCCCAAAAAGTATGTGATGGAATTTTCCCCTCTTTGTTTTCTTGTTTCGGTGGCTTAAATATTGTGTTTGGTTTTAAATACAGACATGATCCGACCACAAATATTATGGGCGGAAAAGCCAACACAGCAGACACGGCGGAGAGACTGCCGCTTTCAGGTAAGACATGAAAACAGTGCGTGCTGCGTCTGCAGGTGCTCCTGGCTCTTCTTGGCGTGTGTCACCTCCCTCCTCCGGAGGACGTCTCTGTGGAGTTGGTTTACGGAGAAGTGAGCAGAGGAGAAGAGTTTAGGCGACTCAGGGTCACAGAGAATTGGTGATGGAATGGAAATGAAAACATGGCCAGCGTGTCTTAGCAGCAACCAGGTCTCGCCTTGGTTGCTGGCCTCTGGCAGTGGGGCAGAGGAGGACCAAGTCCACGGCCCCTGGGATACTGGAATCAGGAATGGAGCTCTGGTCAGCTGCTAGTTTGTGTTATGATGATTAATAGGACCATTTGAAAGGTAATCATCTGTGTAAAGTACATTCCAATCCAGACCCACATCCTCCTGACCCCTGGTTATGAGTTGTGGCTATCTTCATGGTAACGGGGGGAGACAGTATTGAACTCAGCTGTCAGGGCGCCCCTGGGGACAAGTGTCTCTGATCAGCTGGCCCCTTCAGTATTTGGGAAGATGAGATTTCAGTCCTCAAGATCTTGTCTTCAGAGATTGTCACGGTTTGCGTTTTATTTCTGAGGGCTCTGCACTTGGCCCTGGTCACCCACATGGTCTCGCCTTTCTAGAAGCCAGTGGAAATGGGCCTGATCTAATCAAGAAGTGAGAACCTGCTGGCCCTCTTTCCCTATAGCTTGGGCATCAGAACCAGGGCTAGTGTGGCCCGGGGAGAGTGCTGGCAATTCCATCCTGACCTGCTGAGCACTACAGGACTCACATGAAAAAGCCAAGGTCTCACCCTACCCTAAACTTCACCCTAATGCCGGACAGAGGACTGCAAGGGCTGGGTGTGCTCAAGCGGGCTCCTGTGGGAACACCGAAGACGGACAGATCCAGTTTGCCGCAGACGGACATGGCCAGGGTAAGGTAGGGGTAAGATGGCCTCTCCAGGCTTCTGGAATCAGATTCTGCTCTGTCTGAAACATGGCAAACCCAGGTTCCTCATGGAATCTCTTTAGCATATTTTGTGTCTACGTGATCCTTGGAGGGACGTTAGATGGCACAAAGGTATCGTGCTGGTCAGCTTTTCTGTCTCTTGGCTTCTGCAGCAGTGTTTGTGCCTTGTTAAGGAAGCCACTTCTGAAAGTGAAAATGTTCCTTCTGCCACTGGTGTCTTGTGAGTGAAGGCATTGGGGCTCTTGTTAAATGGAAAATGTTGTTTGATAATGTTGTTGATTTTAACACCTTAGTTGCAATCAGCAAAGCCTACTCACTGTTTGGTTTCCTCTTCCCTCCCTGGAGGGCGGGGCTTGGGGCAGGTCCTGTTTTCCTTACTTGAGAGAGAGAGGGAGGGAACCAGGAAGATGACCTTATCTGGGCGCCGTTGCGAAGGCAGAGTGGAAGATGCACTTGAGGACACTAGGCAGTGCTTAGTGGGGCTGCAGGAGCCCACACACCTTGCCAGTGATAACCAGCAGCCGGCCCAGGGTCTTTGTACCTACTTATTCACCCCTGTGTGTGGTGCGTTGAGCAGAACTCCCACACGTGTATCACCCACCTGACCCCCTCATGTCCTCCCTCGCCTTACCGTCTCAGTTAATCCTCCTGCTCGCAGTTGTCTTCTTCTGAGTCTGGATTCTCTCCCTTACACGTAGCAAAAGGGTTGCCTGTTTTGAGCCCCCCGCCAAGGTGTTCTGGGCTCTTCATTTGTAAAACTTGCGCTATTTTACCACTTAATGTCAGTAATTTGTAAATTTCACAAATCTGGTGAATTACTTCTGACATAACAGATGTGGAAAGCTCAGCAGTTGAAAGAAGAGGCTTTGTTAAATGAGTGAAGATGCCATTGTCTGTTGAGTTGGGAGTATAATAGGCAGAAAGGAATGAGGTGGTTCGTTCACTGGGGCAGGAAGGGTTCTGAGCTAACACCAGGGTTGGGGCTAACCCCTGTCAGAGTGTTCCAGTGAAGAAGGCAAAAGGCAAGCCAGAGCACCCCCTGGCGGACCTCACATTGACCAGCCATCCCAGTAAGTGTCATTGGTGGGGATGGCGAGCATGGAGTCATCCCCAGTCCCTCCCCTGGTCTTCTGAGACAGAAACCTTCCTTTCCAAAAGGACAGGCCAGAGTTAGGAATGTGGTAGGTGGCTGCAGAACACTCCAGAGTTGAGTGGCACCCACTGATACACCATGGGTTTGGGGTGTGGAGGTGTCTAGTAAAGAAATTAAGCTTACTCAAGGAAAGATCTAGCCTTTGCTCTCAGCTCCTAGAAGGTGATCTCAAGGCCTTTGGGATGTCCCACTTGATGAGAGTGCCTTTCTTTTACGTGTGACCTTAAGCCACACAGTACATTGTGGTTTATGGTAGAGGCTTTGAGCCACGTGGTATCTATGCTAGCTCTAGAGGGGTCAAGCCGTGATGGCAGTGAACCATGGAGTCCTGGTGGAAACTGCAGACCACGGCTCAGGTGGGCATCCTTGGTTGGCAGTGCTCTGTGTGTGTGTCACACATCACTGCCAGGAGGAATTAACACCGTTCACGACACCATGGAAACACTGCACATGGAACTTTCCTTGACTCTGCTCTATACACCTTGTCCCCTGGCTGGTTTTCATCTGCATCCTTCCACTGTAATAAACCGTAACTGTGAGTGTAATGGCTTTGAGTGAGTTCTATGAATCCTTCTAGTGAATTTTTGAACATTAGGGTCATCTTGTGTCACCCATCCCCCCAGACCTCACAGTTGGTAATTATGCAGTATGAGTTGTTTTACTGTCTGAGTTGTTTTAACGCTGGCTATGTGACTAAGCTGACTGACCACAGACAAGTGGAACATAAACAAGAAAAAAAAAGTGAAGAAAAAAGTGCTCGAGACACAGGGAGACACAGGAGAGGCAGGTGTCACAGCAGTGACACTGGACTAAGGGTCCAGCTCACTGCATGATAAGCTTCAGGTGTGGCTGCAAACTGAGATGGCTAGGCTCTCACTGAAATGCTCTCTGCTGCCAGGATGAAGAGAAATCCCAAGACAACATCCAGGCTTAGAGGGTAACTGTGGCCCCGGGGACTGCTACATTCTTGCCAGAGGGGACCTCTGATTTCTGGCGTTAAATGAAATAGCATTTGGGTGGATTCAGAATGGAAAGGTGGGTTGATGATAAGATGATACAGATGATAAGTCAGAAGATGGGTGTTTGGATCCTGATATTGTTATCAGCCTTGAAAAGGTCATTGACGTTGCTGGATCTTTGCCCCATTTGGCATCTTGCAGGCAGGCATTCATACATTTGATAGGAAAATTGGAATTAGATTCAGGGAAGGTGATGAAAGAGAATGAAAATTTGGTTACTTTCTCTGGGGGGCTGTGTGGAGGCTTGACTTTACTATATTAATCAGGGATCTTCTTAGAAATAGAACCAGTAGTACACACACAGACACACACACCATTTATCTAATTATCTATGTGTCTATATATCTATCTCTATCTAGTTGCTGTTCACTTGCTCAGTTGTGTCCGACTCTTTGTGACCCCACGGACTACACAGCACACCAGGCTTCCCTGTCCTTCACTATTTCCTGGAGTTTGCTCAAACTCATGTCCGTTGAGTCGGTGATGCCATCCAACCATCTCATCCTCTGTCATCCCCTTCTCCTGCCTTCAGTCTTTCAGGATCTTTTCCAATGAGTTGGCTCTTTGCATCAGGTGGCCAAAGTACTGGAGCTTCGGCACAAGCATCAGTCCTTCCAATGGATATTCAGGTTTGATTTCCTTTGGGATTGAGTGGTTTGATCTCCTTGCTGTCCGAGGTACTCTCAGGAGTCTTCTCCAGCCCCACAGTTAAAAGCATCAATTCTTTGGCACTCAGTCTTCTTTATGTCCAACTCGCACATCTGTACATGACTACTGGAAAACTAGAGAGTGGTATTAAGAATCTAGCTTAGTAATCATGGGGGCTGGCAAGTCTGAAATCTGTAGGACAGGCTAGTAGGCTGGAAACTCAGGGAAAAGTTCATGCTGTAGTCCTGAGTCTGAATTCCTCAGCAGACCAGAGAATCAGGCACATTTTGTGTATTACAGTCTTGAGGAGAATCCCTTCTTCAGAAAATCTTAGCCTTTGCTCCCAAGGCCCTCAGCTGATTGGATGAGACCCACCCACATATGGAGGGTAATCTACTTTACTCAGAGTCTACTGAATTAAATATTAATCATGTCTGAAAAATACCTTCATAGGAACATTTAAACTGATGTTCACCCAAACAACTGGGCACCACAGGCCAGCCAAAGAGACACATGAAATTAACCATCATGTATTTTCATTTAATGCTCACAGCAGCAATGCAAGTAGGTTACAGTAGTGAAGACTAGTACTGGGCCTGGGCCTAACATGTTTCTGGCTCTGTCTTCACATGAGTCCAGGCTGTATCTGGTAGACTGAATCATGGAATTCTCCAGGCCAGAGTACTGGAGTGGGTAGCCGGTCCCTTCTCCAGGGGATCTTCCCAACCTAGGGATTAAACCTGGGTCTCCTGTGTTGCAGGTGGATTCTTTACCAGCTGAGTCACCAGGGAAGCCCCCAGCTGATAAAGAATCCCCCTGTGGTGTAGGAGACCTCCGTTCGATTCCTGGATCAGAAAGATCTGCTAGAGAAGGGAATGGATGCCCACTCCAGTATTCTTGCTGGAGAATTCCATGGACTATACAATCCAAAGAGTCGCGAAGAGTCAGACAGGACTGAGTGAATTTCACTTTCATTTTTTCACCTCTTAACCTCTTACTTTGAATCTCCACTGAATGACTCAGTAAAGCCATCCATCCATTCAACCAAATCTGTTAAATCTTTATGATGTATAGTCATTTTGATAAGGACCAGGGATGGAATATGGTCGAGACACAAACCTCTGAGTCTTTCAGGATAGCTGATCTTGAGAAGCTTATGAAAAGATGAGTAAATGTTTGGAAAATGCTTCTGATGTTGTAAAATGCTAGCTCTAAGTTTTTGCATGCTTACTGTATGCAAATGAGCCAGTGAATCTCCAGGCTTCCAGTGATCTTATGAAAATGATAGAGCTGACTTCATTGTAAGCATGGAAGTGACTAAAGATTGCAAGCTCTCTGAGCACTTACTTGCCTAAAAGTTTAAAAAGTTTGTCAATTGCTTAACCACCTGTAAAATCTTCAAAATCTCAGAAAAAAATGCTAACGAAAGATCTGAGCTGAATCTCAGACAGTGAGCTTCACCACTGAGAGGAAAGAATGAATGGAAGTGTAGAGTGTCATTATGCAGGACTGATATTTTCAAATGCCAGCTGCTAATAGTTAAACTTCTCATTCATGGAGAAGAATGCAGCAGAAGAAATGTGGCATCAATGAACTAAAAAAAAAAAACAACCTCTTCTCTTGCCTAAGTGACTTGCCTTCCATTTGGGAAGATGCCCTCTTCTAGGAACCATGAGTTAACTACGTAAGTTGTCCCATACTTGAAGAAACAGACTTTTGTTGTCTATTTACCTGTGATGTCACAGAGGAGTCACTGTTCTCAGGAGTGCCATGTTTAGACTCAAGGTGTAACTAGAAGTAGGTTAGAACTACCGTGAAGTGTGTCAGTAAGTAGAACATGTATTTTACCCACAGAGAGCAGTACTCTTCCCTCACCATTGATTTTAAAGCTATCCTGATAGAAAAAACAGTTTTATTAATTCATGTAGGCTCTGCAATAAAATTACCTAGAATAGAAAAAGAGCCTAAATGGACCCCCAGAAAGCTGACTTTTTGCCTTTGAAGGTCATGACCAGTCTTGCTCAGATATTGTTTTGGTAACTCTTTCAGAGCTCACATCCAAAGAGCTAGTTGTGTCTATTTCCCTCTAATTAAAGGATGTCTTTATTTTTTTTTAATTACTTAATAGCTAGGAACAAAAATAAGCTATGGATAAATATGGTTTTAGATCCTATTCTGTCCCTACTTCCTCTCTCTGGGCCTCAGTTAGAATATGTATATATATTCAAACTGGGTTTTATTGCTTCCTGTTCTTTCCAAATTCCTGAAATCACAGCTCCTCACCCCCAGCCCTGTACCACTCAGTGGTGGAGGCGAAGGAAGCTGGGGAAATGGTAGCTGAAGGCTGGTCTGCAGCTTCTCCTGGAACCAAAGCTTTGTGCCCGCCCTTCCCTCCGTGGCCCTGGCTGTGGCTGGACCAGCTGGGCAGGGAAGGGAGGCAGTGTTCCCTGGGGCCAGACAGGGTCTAAGGGTTTACTCCATGTCGCCAGGATAAACATTTGGTGAGGAGGCAGGGGGTTGTGTGGAAAGGAGGTTGCTATGGCAACCCTGAACTGTGTGCTGCTCCAGACCTGTTGATGTCTCCCTCTCTGGCCACGTGTCTTTTCTGATGGGTGGGGGCAAATACTGGGAGTGACATGGGGAGATGAGCAGGTTCCCACAAATCACCTGGCAGCCCCCAGCCTGAACACGATTCAGGAGGGCCCAACTCCAAGACACCACACAGGCAGTCTAAGCGTGCTGCATCCCAGAACCAGCTTCCTTGGGCCCTTCAGTCTGTCTTCAGCACTCAAAGCCCACCTGATCTGAGGAGCCCTCGGACGTCACCCCGCACAGCTCTCTCCCTTCTCCGAATTCCTTTAGCGTGTACATAGGTGTGTCGTTCCCTGGTAGCTCTGCTGGTAAAGAATCCACCTGCAATGCAGGAGGCCCCAGTTCAATTCCTGGGTCAGGGAGATCCCCGGGAGAAGGGATAGACTACCCACTCCAGTATTCCTGGTAGCTCAAATGGTAAAGAATTCACTTGCAATGCTAGAGACCTGGGTTCAATTCCTGGGTTGGGAAGATTCCCTGGAGAAGGGAACAGCTACCCACTCCAGTATTCTGGCCTGGAGAATCCCATGGACAGAGGAGCCTGGTGGGCTACAGTCCATGGGGTCACAAAGAGTCGGACATGACTGAGCAACTTTCACTTTCAGCTGTGTCATTAAGGTTTCTCAGCTGCTAAAGCCTCCACGTCAGGAGAATAGTAAGCCTTGGTATAAACTGTTTCTATGATAAACCATGTATATAACCATTCACAGGTCGCACAGGAAGAAATTGGTGGCGTGGCCAGAGGTCTGCGCTCAGGTTTAAGCACAGAGGGGGAATCACCCAAAGAAGCCAAGTAGTGAGCAGAGAGGGAAGGCAGAAGGGGGGAAGGGCAGAAGGGGGGAGGGCAGGGAGAGAGAGACAGAGTGAGCACATGTCAAGGCATGAAGGATTCGGCGCTGTTCTGGAAAAGAGACGAGAAAAGTGGAGGCAGGAACAAGTATAATTCAGCTAGGGGGAAACTAACAGGTGACTCAGTGGTAAAGAATCCGCCTGCCATTGCAGGAGATGAGGCTTTGATCCCTGGGTCAGGAAGATCCCCTGGGGAAGGAAATCACAACCCACTCTAGTATTCTTGTCTGAAAAATCCCATGGACAGAGGAGGCTGGCAGGCTGCAGTCCATGGGGTCACAAACGAGTCAGACATGACTTAGCAACTAAACAACAGCAAACTGTAAAGAAGGCTCCTGGCCACACTAAGGAACCTATTCGGGTTTTCGCTCCTGCAGGAGGGGTGGCGGCTGAGCGCCTGCTCTGTGGGCTGCAGTAAAGAGAAGCCGCTTCTGCATTTCCCTCCCAAGGCCCCTTCCCAGCCCGGGAGCTGCTGACCACCAGCCCCAGGGAGTGCTGACCTCAGTGGCTGGAGGCACCGATGACAGCGTCTCAGGGCCTCTGTTCCAGCCTCCGCTCTTTTCCACTTGGCTTGGAAGAAGGTAATGAACCGATCCTGGAAATGGCCTTGACCGCCCCATCTCCACCACGAGCCTGTCCACCCGGCAGAGCTTCCTGTTGTCTTGGCTGCTCCCCTGCCGCTGAGGTGTCAAAGCAGGCAGCTGTCGGGCGGTATATTTGTTACCCACGTGCGCTCATTGGAGTCTGGTGTGCATGGGATAACTTCCACTCTGTTCCCTCAGCTTTTTTCCCAGGCTCCCTGGCTCAGAAGAAAGCTCTGGCAAGAATCTCCATGTATAATATGACAACACGATTCCTTGTATGCTATATATAGGTGTGCACAGGTGTTAGATAAGAAGTACATGTGTTATAAGCGTAAAATTTGGTCAGAAGACCCAGATGCATAAATCTGTTTGTTCACAGTCGCCTGTATCTGTTTGCAAAGGACCCAGTGGTCCCTGCCCTGCTCCGAAAAATTACTTAGGACTGTTAAAAGTGAACCAGACTTGTCAACATGTTCTAAAATCCAGTTAATAAAAAAGGAAAACATCTTGTTGCTTCCAAGTTGATCTAACTAGGATTTAGAAAATATCCGCAATAAAAGTTATTTATAAGACAAATTCTATCATTTTACACCTAAAATTCTTAAAAACGTTTAATGGCATCCCATTGCCTATGGTAAACAGTCCAGATTCTGGCTAGACATTCAGTCAGTTCAGTCACTCAGTCATGTCTGACTCTTTGCGACCCCATGGACTGCAGCATGCCAAGCTTCCTGGAGCTTGCTCAGACTCATGTCTATCGAGTTGGTGATGCCATCCAACTATCTCATCCTCTGTCGTCCCCTTCTCCTCCTGCCTTCAATCTTTCCCAGCATCAGGGTCTTTTCCAGTGAGTCAGTTCTTCGCATCAGGTGGCCAAAGCTCAGCATCAGTCTTCTAATGAGTATTCAAGGCTGATCTCCTTTAGGATTGACTGGTTGGATCTCCTTGCAGTCCAAGGGACTCTCAAGAGTCTTCTCCAACACCACAGTTCAAAAGCATCAATTCGTTGGCGCTCAGCTTTCTTTGTAGTCCAGCTCTCACATCCATACATGACTAATCTAGGCTTAGAACTGCTCGACTTTGAGACCATGAGCTCCATTGCTTGTGCTGCTGCTGCTGCTCCGTTGCTCACTGGTGTCCAACTCTTTTGCGACCCCCTGCAGCCCACCATGCTCCTCTGTCTGTAAAGATGTGGTACATATATACAATGGACTATTACTCAGTCATTAAATTGAATGAAATGATGCCATTTGGAGCAACCTGGGTGGACCAGAGAGTGTCATACTGGGTGAAGTAAATCAGACAGAGAAGGAGAAATGTCATATGGCACCCCTTATATGTGGAAGCTAAAAAGAAATGATGCAAATTAAATTACTTATTAAACAGAAAGAGACTCACAGACTTAAGAAAATTTATGGTTGCTGGGGGGAAGGGAGAGTTAGGGACTTTGGGAAGGTCATATACACACTGCTATATTTAAAGTGGATAACAAAGACCTATTGTGTAGCACATGGAACTCTGTTCGATGTTATGTGCCAGCCTGGATGGGAGGGGGTTTGGGGGAGAATGGATACATGTGTATGTATGGCTGAGTTCCTTTGCTGTTCACCTGAAATGACCACAACATTTTTAATCAGCTACAACCCAATACAAATAAAGATTAAAAAAAAGAATACTGGAGTGGGTTGCCATTTCTGCTTCCAGAGGATCTTCCTGAACCAAGGTTTGAACTTGCATCTCCTGCATTGGCAGGCAGAAGCTTTATTGCTGAGCTACTGCTGGAGAGCTTATTTTCTCATTGTACCCTTCTGACTATGTATAAATATAAACTTCTTTGACAAATATATGACTTGTGGATCATCTAAAGCTAAAAGAGATAGGAAATTCATTCATTCAGCTGATATTAAACACCTCAGCTGGCTGGGTTTGGTTCTAGCACTGCAGATAAAGCAGGGACAAAACGAAGCATCTGTTCTGTGGAGCTTGCATAGTAATGAAGGAAATGGACCAAAGTGTTAGGTGGGGTAAGCAGAGGTGGCTTGTGATGGCGGTGATCTCTGGTCTTAGAAGGGAGCTTCCCTGATAAGGTGAACTTGGAGCGCCAACTAAGATTCAGGAGAACGGTGTTTTAAAGCAGTGGGAAGAGCAATGCAAAGACTCTCTTGAAGAGTTGGAGCATTTGTGAGACAGCAAGGCCAGTTGTGGTGGTGGTGGTGGAGAGAGTGGAGGGGAGAACTGTAGGTGATGAGGTCAGAGAGGTAGCTAAGGCCAGATCTTCCAGAGCATCCCGGCCATGGCTTTGGATTTTACTCTGGTAACATGAGAAGGTACTGGAAGTTTCTGAGCAGATGAGAGGGATGACTGACTTTTGTCTTATGCAATTACTCTGATTGCCATCTGCAGAACAGGCTACTCTCGGGGATCAAGAGTGGAAGCCTGCAGACCAATTAAGAGGCTCTTTTAATATTTAAGATTAGAGACAGTGGTGCTTTAGATTAGGGTGTGGCTGATGGAGGTAGTGAAAATGGTAGAATTCTGTAGATACTTTGAAGGTTGGGTTATAAGGATTTGCTGATAAATCAGATGTGGGCTGTGGGAGGAGAGCCAGTGATTCCAAAGATTTTGGACTGAGCAGTGAGGAACATTGAGAATATAGTCACGATTTATAGACATGGGGAGAAGGAGTCTGAGAAGAGGTGGGGGTAGGAAGCAAAGGGTTCTATTTTTGATTGATTAAATTGAATGTAAGAGACCCATTCTGTAATTAGAGATATTCAGTAATCAGTGGATATGTGAGTCTAAAATTCAGGGAGAAGCTAGGACTGGAGAAATAATGTTGGGAGTGGTTCAGCCTATAGATGGCTTTAGGTGGGAGGGAGGGTATATAAAATAGGGAAGAAATCCAAGGACCCAGCAAAGACAGAGAAGCATTCAAAGGAATAGAATGAGAAGCTAGAGAGAGGGATTCCCATGAAGCCAAGGGAAAAAAGCATCCTCAGGGACTTCCCTGGTAGTGCAGTGGTTAGGATGCCACAGTCCCACTGCAAGAGGCACGGGTTCAATCCCTGGACAGGGAACTAAGATCTTGCCAAAAAAGAAAATGATAATAATAATACAGAAAGAAAGAAAAGAAAAAGCATCCCCAGAAGAAGAGAGTGATCAGCCAGGTCAGATGCTACTAATAGATCAATAAGATGAAGACTGAGACTTGACCATTGAAGTTAATAATATAGAGGCCCATTGCTATGTAGAATTCAGATTTAGAGAGCCCCCAAAAGGTCAAAACTATCAAGATCATTTTAGTCAGAAACCACACATAGGTTCAGATGTATCAGATTTCATGTGCAAGATTTGGAAGATGTGAGTTCATAACAGTTTCTGAGAAAAGCCCTGGGTTTTATGAAGCCAAGTGCCATGCAAGCTACCAAAGTGATAGAGATGTCAGAAAAGTCATGGAGAACTGACTTTGCACATGGTTGGAAGCAGAGTGTCTAGACTAATGGGAAACCGTCTGCCTGGGAGGCACATTGCCAGGAAGGGAAGTGTTTCTGTATCTATTTCTGTATTCCAAACCGCCCCCAAAATATACTAGTTTAATGCAATGATTTATTATTTCTTGCCATTTTGTGGGTTGGTTGGGTAGTTCTTCTGCTGGTTTTGCCTGGCCTGATGTGACTATAGTCCTCTTGTGGATTGGCAAGGCTCTGGTCCCAGTTGGGTCCTGCAAACCATGAAGTCTTTCCTCTTCAAGGAGGCAAAATTGAACTTCCTTTCGTGTTGATGACAGTGATCCAAGAGGAAAAGCCCAAGGTACATGGCACTAAGCCTCTGCCTGTACCGTATTTGTCTCATTGGTCAAAGTGAGTTGTGTGGCCAAGCCCAAGGTCAACGTGGAATGAGACAATATCACTATATGGATACTAGAGATGTGATTCATTGGGTCTTTTGTATGAAAATCTACCACTGGCAGATTTTGACTTGATATGAGAGAAATGTTTTGAAGAGCAATTTCCATGCAATAGCTGGCTCTCTAGTGATGGAGATGTTCTGACTCTAATTCATATGTTCCTTCTTCCATTCATTTAAGCATCTTATTAAATACCTATGACATGCAGGACCCTAAGCTAGGTACCTCATGTGAAGAGTTGACTCATTGGAAAAGACCCTGATGCTGGGAGGGATTGGGGGCAGGAGGAGAAGGGGATGACAGAGGACAAGATGGCTGGATGGCATCACCACTCGATGGACACGAGTTTGAGTGAACTCCAGGAGTTGGTGATGGACAGGCCTGGCTGTGATTCATGAGGTCACAAAGAGTTGGACATGACTGAGTGACTGAACTGAACTGAACTGAAGCGAGGTACTGCAGTGGGTAGAAAGATGGATAGAATAAAGTCTGTGGGATGATTTTTACACACCCCTGGGGAGAAATGCAAAAGCAGAAGAATTGGTTATTGAGAGATTATTACAGGTAATGAACAGTGGGAAAGCAGAGAAGAGAGAGCATTTCTGCCTGGAATTGGGTTGTGGAGGTTGAGGAGGACTTTGGAGCCTTTACAAAAAGGTAACATTTTAGCAGAGAAAAAGGAAGGAAACTAATAGTTATGGAGTTTTTCCCTGTGCCAGCACAGTACTAGGCTCTGTGTGAATGCTTTACCCTTTAATCCTTATGGCAACCACATCGTTTCCATTTAACAAATAACACTGGATCTCAGAGTGTTCATACAGAAATGGTCAGGTCTTGGTCTGACTGATCCAAAAATCTATTCTTTACAGGAAACTAGACTGCCTCAATAAAATTACCACATATATGATAAATTAAATATTTTAAAGTACTTTATATACAAAGGTTCATTCAAGCCTCATAGCAAATATGAGGGAAATATCATCCCCATTATAGGGGACTTTTGCAGTATTTCTTCCCTCTGCCTCCCTTTTTCTGTGACTTTATGTTGCTGGCTCCTTCCTGCCATTCACATCTCAGCTTAAAGTCACCTTTCCTGGACTTCCCTGGTGGCTCAGTGGTAAGGAATCGACCTGCCAGTGCAGGAGACACAGGTCCGATCCCTGGTCTGGGAAGATCCCACATGCCTAGGAGCCACAGGGCCTGTGTGCACCACAACTCCGGAAGCCCTCACAGTCCAGAGCCCATGCTCTGCAACGGGAGAAGCCGCTGCAGGGAGAAGTCTGTGCGTTGCAGCCGGAGGGCGGCCCCACTCGCAGCAACTGGACAAAAGCCCATGTAGCAATGAAGACCCAGCACAGCCAAAAATAAAATGAATAAAGAAGGTAAAATTATTTTTAAAAAGTCACCTTTCCTCTTCACTAATTCTGAAGGGACCCCCAAGTCTTCAGCCCTCACATCATATTTAAATTTTTGGTGTGGCACTTGTCACTATTTGGATGATCTGCTTTTTTGTTTCTTTAAGCTTTGCTAATTAACTGGCTTTCAGTTTCTCCCCGTTAGAAACTAAACTTGGTGAGTGGAAGGTTTTTTTTTTTTCCTTTTGTTAGTTCTCAACTTGAATTTATTTTACTTCCACACTTAGGTTTCATACAGTCATATTTATTTTTACTTACCTACAAGTTTACTGTTTCTTGACGCTCAGTAGTCCTTCTTTATTTGTGTCCTTTTTTTCTGATATCATTTTCCTTCTTCCTAATGTACATCCTTTAGTTCAGACATTCCTTTGCTGCTGATGCTGCTGCTAAGTCGCTTCAGTCGTGTCCGACTCTGTGCGACCCCATAGACGGCAGCCCACCAGGCTCCCCCATCCCTGGGATTCTCCAGGCAAGAACACTGGAGTGGGTTGCCATTTCCTTCTCCAATGTGTGAAAGTGAAGTCACTCAGTCGTGTCCGACTCCCAGCGACCCCATGGACTGCAGCCTACCAGGCTCCTCTGTCCATGGGATTTTCCAGACAAGAGTACTGGAGTGGGTTGCCATTGCCTTCTCTATTGGAATAGGTTAGGTTCCTTCAAACTGACAAGTAGTGTCAACTCTGAAAAATTCTAAGTTGTCTTCTTTTCAAATATTTCTTCTGTCTTTTCCTCCCTATTTCTCAGTTCAGTTCAGTCACTTAGTCATGTCCAAATCTCTGTGACCCCACGGGCTGCAGCACGCCAGGCTTCCCTGTCCGTCACCAACTCCCGGAGCTTCCTCAAACTCATGTCCATCAAATCAATGATGCCATCCAACCATTTCATCCTCTGTCATCCCCTCTCCTCCTGCCTTCAATCTTTCCCAGCATCAGGGTCTTTTCCAATGAGTCAGTTCTTTGCATCAGGTGGTCAAAGTATTGGAACTTCAGCTTCAGCATCAGTCCTTTCAGTGAATATTCAGGGCTGATTTCCTTTAGGATTGACTGGTTTGATCTCCTTGCAGTCCAAGGGACTCTCAAGAGTCTTCTCCAACACCACAGTTCAAAAGCATCAATTTGCATCTTCTGGACCCCAATTAGACATAAGTTGCATCTTTTCATTCTCTCATTCCTGTATCTTAACCTCTAATTTATGTTTTTCACCTTTTTTGATTGATACATTCTAGATAATTCTTTAGTTATATTCTCCAATTTAATAGGTGTATTTTTCCTGTGTCTACTCTGCTGTTTAAGTCTTCCTATGAGTTTTAAATTTCATATGTCATAATACTCATTTCATGACGTTATATTTGAGTTTTTTTAAAAAATAGGTTTGTTCAGCTTTGCTAATCTTTTGCTCTTTGCATTAATATAAATTCCCTTATTTCTTTAACCATGTTAAACTTACTTGTTGACAATTTTTCTCTGATAGTTCAGTACCTGCAGATTGTATGGGTCTGGTTCTGCAGTGTATTGTTTCTGTTGACTTTTACTAATGTGGGCTGTATTCCTGTGTGTTCAGTGATTTTGCTGTTCATTTATGAAAATAACAAGAGGCCCAAGTTTAATTTTCAGAGAGAATTTGTGTTTCTTCTACCAGGTGTTTGGCACATTGTCCAGTCTAAGACAAATTGAAAATAAGTTTCGTATTCTTCATTTATCCCTTCTGGCCCCACAGTTGGTATGAATTACAGCTCTATATCATCATAAGTATTAGTTTGTGGCAGGAAATATTAGGGGAAACTTTTTTCTCCCTGGCACATTCCTACTTCAAGGATTAAGGTTGAACCAAATAAACTTCCTTTGATGGGACCACTGAGATATCACCTGTAGGATTCCCAGTTAATAAAAGTCCCATTTTTCTTGGGACTTTGGATTTTTCCTCTTGTCTCTTATATGTATAGCCCTAGACTACCAGGAAATCCACAGATTCTCACAAAGAACATGACTCTGTAGTTTAGCTATCCCCATTAAATTGTACTTCCTTATCCTGATTTTTTTCTGATTATATTCCTTATTCTCTTACTAGCTCAGCCACACTTTAAAATATGTTTTATGTTTTATACAAAATTTTTAGTTGTTCTGTACTGGGAAGGTATTCTCTCCTTGTTTATCCCAACATATTGCCAGAAGCAAAAGCACCTGTTTTTACACATTACACCACTTGACTTCTAAGCTTGATGAACACTTGTCAGAGATGTAGCAAAAGTCATTTTTGTTTTGAGCAATGTTACTAGAATCTTGTTCTCTTGATATTAAAAATGTCCCTCTTTCCCTCAAGATCATCTAACCATAAAAGAAACACAAAGTTCTTTGTGTAAAATGAAGGGCCAATGTGGCTGAAACACAGTAAGAAGTGGGAAGAGGGGCATGAGAATAAGTTGGAGATAAAGACTGAAATCAGATGGTGAAGGAGTATTGTGGGGAACTGGGTTTTATTGTAAGTCATATAGGAAATTACTGAAGGGTGTTAAACAGGAAAGGAATCTGAACTAAGTTTATTTAAAGGATATAAATGAGGATGACAGATTGTTGGAGGACAGAGAGGAAAAGGGATACCTTTTCATTATCCAGATAAATGTAGGTAGCTTGGAGTAGCATGGTAGCCAGGAAATGCAAAAATGTGCATAAGCATAGTATCTGTTGTTGTGTAACTAATTACTCCAAAATTTAGCAACTTAAAACAATCAACACTTGTATCACACAGTTTCTGAGCACTAGGAATCTAAGAGCCACTTATCGGTGTGGTTCTGGCTGAGTCAGTAGTCAAATCTGTTGTCTGGGGCAGCAGTCATATTAAGTCTTGACTGGGCTGGAGAATCTGTGGTCAGGCTCACTCCTGTGGTTTCTGGAAGGCTCAGTTCCTTGCTGCCTGTTGGCCAGAGGTTTCTGTCACCAAAGGTTATTCACAACATGGTACCTTGCAGCTTGCTTCCCTCAGAGTTGGGGGGCTGGTGGGGAGAACAAGATGGAAGTCATAGTCTTAATATATCCTAATCTCTGAAGTGGCCACAGGACTGGAAAAGGTCAGTTTTCATTCCAATCCCAAAGAAAGGCAATGCCAAAGAATGCTCAAACTACTGCACAATTGCACTCATCTCACATGCTAGTAATGTAATGCTCAAAATTCTCCAAGCCAGTCTTCAGCAATATGTGAACTGTGAACTTTCAGATGTTCAAGCTGGTTTTAGAAAAGGCAGAGGAGCCAGAGATCAAATTGCCAACATTCGCTGGATCATCAAAAAAACAAGAGAGTGCCAGAAAAACATCTATTTCTGCTTTATTGACTATGCCAAAGCCTTTGACTGTGTGGATCATAATAAACTGTGGAAAATTCTGAAAGAGATGGGAATACCAGACCACCTGACCTGCCTCTTGGGAAACCTGTGTGCAGGTCAGGAAGCAACAGTTAGAACTGGACATGATAGAAAGCCCAGAGATAAATCCACGAACCTATGGTCACCTTATCTTCGACAAAGGAGGCAAGGATATACAATGGAAAAAAGACAACTCTTTAACAAGTGGTGCTGGGAAAACTGGTCAACCACCTGTAAAAGCATGAAACTAGAACACTTTCTAACACCATACACAAAAATAAACTCAAAATGGATTAAAGATCTAAATGTAAGACCAGAAACTATAAAACTCCTAGAGGAGAACATAGGCAAAACACTCTCCGACATTAATCACAGCAGGATCCTCTATGACCCACATCCCAGAATTTTAGAAATAAAAGCAAAAATAAACAAATGGGACCTAATGAAACTTGAAAGCTTTTGCACAACAAAGGAAACTATAAGCAAGGTGAAAAGACAGCCCTCAGATTGGGAGAAAATAATAGCAAACGAAGCAACGGACAAAGGATTAATCTCAAAAATATACAAGCAACTCCTCCAGCTCAACTCCAGAAAAATAAATGACCCAATCAAAAAATGGGCCAAAGAACTCAACAGACATTTCTCCAAGGAAGACATACAGATGGCTAACAAACACATGAAAAGATGCTCAACATCACTCATCAGAGAAATGCAAATCAAAACCACAATGAGGTACCATTACACGCCAGTCAGGATGGCTGCTATCCAAAAGTCTACAAGCAATAAATGCTGGAGAGGGTGTGGAGAAAAGGGAACCCTCTTACACTGTTGGTGGGAATGCAAATTAGTACAGCCACTATGGAAAACAGTGTGGAGATTTCTTAAAAAGCTGGAAATAGAACTGCCATATGACCCAGCAATCCCACTTCTGGGCATACACACCGAGGAAACCAGATCTGAAAGAGACACGTGCACCCCAATGTTCATCACAGCACTGTTTATAATAGCCAGGACATGGAAGCAACCTAGATGCCCATCAGCAGACGAATGGATGAGGAAGCTGTGGTACATATACACCATGGAATATTACTCAGCCATTAAAAAGAATTCATTTGAATCAGTTCTAATGAGATGGATGAAACTGGAGCCCATTATACAGAGTGAAGTAAGCCAGAAAGATAAAGACCATTACCGTATACTAACACATATATATGGAATTTAGAAAGATGGTAACGATAACCCTATATGCAAAACAGAAAAAGAGACTCAGATGTATAGAACAGACTTGTGGACTCTGTGGGAGAAGGCGAGGGTGGGATGTTTCAAGAGAACAGCATTGAAACATGTATATTATCTAGGGTGAAACAGATCACCAGCCCAGGTTGGGTGCATGAGACAAGTGCTCGGGGCTGGTGCACTGGGAAGACCCAGAGAGATCGGGTGGAGAGGGAGGTGGGAGGGGGGACCGGGACGGGGAATACATGTAAATCCATGGCTAATTCATATCAATGTATAACAAAAACTACTGTAATGATGTAAAGTAATTAGCCTCCAACTAATAAAAATAAATTTAAAAAAAAAAAAAAAAAAAAAGAACTGGACATGGAACAACAGACTGGTTCCAAATAGGAAAAGGAGTATGTCAAGGCTGTATATTGTCACCCTGTTTATTTAACTTCTATGCAGAGTACATCATGAGAAACACTGGGTTGGAGGAAGCACAAGCTTGAATCAAGATTGCCAGGAGAAATATCAATAACCTCAGATATGCAGATGACACCATATGGCAGAAAGTGAAGAAGGACTAAAGAGCCTCTTGATGAAAGTGAAAGAGTAGAGTGAAAAAGTTGGCTTAAAGCTCAACATTCAGAAAACAAAGATCATGGCATTCAGTCCCCTCATTTCACGGCAAATAGATGGGGAAACAGTGGAAACAGTGGCTGACTTTATCTTTCTGGGCTCCAAAATCACCGCAGATGGTGATTGGAGCCATGAAATGAAAAGACGCTTGCTCCTTGGAAGGAAAGGTATGACCAACCTTGACAGCATATTAAAAAGCAGAGACATTACTTTGCCAACAAAGGTCCGTCTAGTCAAGGCTATGGTTTTTCCAGTTGTCATGTATGGATGTGAGAGTTGGACTATAAAGAAAGCTGAGCGCAGAAGAATTGATCGTTTTGAACTGTGGTGTTGGAGAAGACTCTTAAGAGTCCCTTGGACTGCAAGGAGATCAAACCAGTCCATCCTAAAAGAGAGCAGTCCTGGGTGTTTATTGGAAGGATTGATGTTGAAGCTGAAACTCCAATACTTTGGCCACCTCATGCAAAGAGTTGACTCATTTGAAAAGACCCTGATGCTGGGAAAGATTGAAGGCAGGAGGAGAAGGGGATGACAGAGGCTGAGATGGTTAGATGGCATCACCAATTTGATGGACATGAGTTTGAGCAAGCTCTGGGAGTTGGTGATGGACAGGGAGGCCTGGCATACTGCAGTTCATGGGGTCGCAAAGACTCGGACATGACTGAGCAACTAAACTGAACTGAATCTCTGAAGTAACATATCATCACCTCTGTCATATGCTATTTGTACAGTGTGGGAGGGGACTGCATAAGAGTATGAATACCAAGCAGTGGGAATCATTGGGTACCATCTTGGAAGCTGCCTACATAGCATAATGCATATGAGATGTACTTTGGTTGTAGAACAAACCAAATGATGAATTTGATGAGTGAATTTGATATGAGGAAAGGAAAGAAAATAAGGACAGATTCCAGACTTTTGGCTTGAGTACTACAATTGAGGGGTTTCCAGGTGGCTTGGTGGGTAAAGAATCCACTTGCCAATGCAAGGGGATGCATGAGACTTGGGTTCAATTCCTGGGTCTGGAAGATCCCCTGGAGGAGGGTATGGCAACCTACTCCAGTATTCTTGCTTGGAGAATCCTATGGACAGAGGAGCCCGAGGGGGGCTACAGTCCATAGGGTTGCAAAGATTTGGATACTACTGAAGCAACTGAGCATGCATGCACACACTACAATTGGAAGAGAAGCATGTTGGAAGGGGGTAGAAATCAAGAGTTCTTTCAACTTGTGCAAAAGTTGCAGTGCCTTTTAGATATCTAAGTGGATGCATCAAGTAAGAAGTTTGAATGAGTGATTCTGGAGCTTGGGGGAGAGCTCAAGATAAGAGACTAAATTTCCAAGTCATAACCTACAGATGAGATTTAAGCCCTAGGCTCTGGGTGAGATCACTTAGTTGCAGTTATTCTCAACCTCAACTGCCCATTTGAATCACCTGCTAAGTCACTTCAGTCGTATCTGACTCTGTGACCTATGGACTGTCGCTCTCCAGGCTCCTCCGTCCCGGGGTTTCTCCAGGTAAGAATACTGGCGTGGATTGCCATGCCCTTCTCCAAGAATCACCTAGGAAGCTTGAAAAAAATTTTGACACCAGGCCATGCTCCAAATCAACTAAATCAATATCTCTGGACGTGGCACCCAGCCATTGGGATTTTTAAGTTCCCTAGTGACTTCAATGAGAATCAAAGGTTGAAAACCACTGAGGAGGGAGAAAACTCCAACGGGGAAGAGAAGGAAGCCAGGACCCTTTTGTGTGTGAGAGGGTGGAGCGTGATAGGGCTGCAGAGGTGGAAGGTTAAGGCAGAAGGTGTAGCTTCCTTTGCAGTGCCTGGGAACTGGTTTCTTTTGTGGTTGACCAGCCGGTGAGGACGGTTTGTGTACTCCATATGCAAAGGGCTGTTCTCCGTGGCTGATGGAGGGCACAGGATGACTTTGGAATTTCAAAATGTAAAGAGTTGAATACCCTGATTCCATTTCATAATGCAATCAGACCTAATTAGACCTACCGTACTTACCAACTGTTCCTCTGGCCTTTTTAATTAGGGATAAAAGTTAAGAAAATTTGAACCCGACACTCTTTAAGGGTAGAAGATTCTGTGCAGAGATGTGGCTGGATTTCAGCGGGAGCTCCTGAAGTCAGGCTGTTAGGGAAAAGACTGAGCATCCAGTCTAACATCAAGTTAGCAGTGACAATGTGCTCATCTTGGTGTGCAAAAAGATCTTGGGGCAGTCCATTGATAAGTAGCTGTTTGTGGTGTCTTTCCATCTGTGGGTGTGTGTGCTGAGAGATCCATTCTCTAATATTGAGGTTTCCATTCATTACTCTTCTCATTGCAAACTTTTGCAAATGGCTGTACCTGAATAAGCCAAGAGAAACATGGCTTGCAGCTGTGTGTTCTCAGCCCTGCTTCCTGAGACATTGACTCTGTGACCTTGATTTCACTAATCCATTTTCTATGACTCTTGACCAACAAATCAGACAGGTCACATTCATAACTGTTGAGTCCTTTGCAAGGGTATAGCACATTCCCTCACCCTGTACCTGCACCTGACCAGGCTCTTTTAAAAGCTGTCCTTCTGTTTCTGACTATCAGGATCACTAAAGGAAAGTGCACAAAGTCCTTGGTTCAAGACTGAGCTCTTCCACTTGCTGGCTGTGAGCCCTAGGGCATGCCACTTAGTCTGCTAAGCCTGTTTGCTCTTCTGAAATAGAGTTGCTGCCTTACCTCTTTACTGAGATCTCTGTCCTTAGAGAAGCGAATGAATGCAATAACCTTGTCTTGTTGATGTGTATGTACCACTGTCGCCATATCAACTGCAGTGAGTGTATGCAGAAGCCATTCATGTACCTTGGACTTCTGCTGCCTTGCTTTCTCACCATCAGACCTTTCCTTCCTTCCAAATCTCATGGCACAAACCTCACATTTCTTGAGGAAGTCCCTCTCACTTGTATCATCTTTTTTTGTCTGTTTGTTTTTCTCCAATGCCAGAAGAATTTTGTGTTCTTTTAAAGTACCATTTGCTTGTATGATTCTCTATAGATATCTTAAATTTGTCCCAAGTCTTGATTCTGAATCTGTGTTAGATTGTAAGTTTTGGAGGCTTAGAGACTGGAGATTTCTCCCACCTTTGCAAAGTAGTCAATGAGAAGTTTCTATCCATTAATGTGTACTCTTAACTTCTTTTTATCTCTGATTTGCATTTCCTCACTGATCTTTACAAATCAGAATCACCCAGAAAACAATCAAGTTTGGGATGTTTGTAGATATCCTCCTACATTTATAGCCCAGTCCTTCCCTTGTTAAAATAATTCTTGGCCACTAGAGTCTTACAGATAAATGGGTATCAAGCCAATCAGAGTGGGAGTGGAAACATACATTTTTGCCTTTCATTAGCAGGATCATGTCTTCATCAACACGCTCCACTGAGATGTCAACATCACTATCCTTCCTTCCTTCCCTTTCAAGTTGTTCCAAGTCCAGTGACGTTCAAAATGATGAGTCATTGTTTAAATGTGGAGGCCATCATTCTGCATGCACAACTGTGCGTGCTTGGGTGCCATGCCAACCCGTGATGGTAAGCATGACTTTGACCTCCCAGAGGAGGGCCTTCTGAAAATGATCCTCCATAAGCACGAAAGTGGCATAAACCATGATCTCATATTTTTGGAACTGCAACAGGGCTGAGAGGACTCAAGCTGATGTTTTGTAGGTTTTGTATTGAACATACACTGTAGACTTCTGTAGTGCATTAGAGCAACTCCATTCCTGATGACAGAAGACCTGAATTGGGGTCTTGCTCTTTTATTACCTAGTTGTGAGGCCTTGGGCAAGCCATGTCACCCCTCTGAACCTCAGAGAGGAAGCAGGTTGAATTGGATCATCTTACAGTTAATTTATTTAAAGCTCCAAGTTCCTACTGAGGGCTGTGTGGTGCTGTGACCCACTCGCCAAGGACTTTATGCATTTTTCTTGCTTGCTAGTGTTTTTGTTGATCCTGAGAGGTATTAGGGAGAGGGTGACTATTCTGGGAGAGCTTTCTGGATGTCTAAAAGATGCATGTGTGACAGACGATACAAGGGGGTCAGAGACCAGAAGGTACAAATAAGAACAAAAGAGGAAAAGAGGATGTCCTGTGTTCCCCTTTATACTGCCATTTTTCTGGTCCAGTAGTAGATTTCTGGTCGTTCCCAAGGGGTCAAGACTGATTGTTATGGACTGAATGCTTGTGTTCCCCTCAAATTCTAATGTTGATGGTATTTGGAGGTGGGGTTTGGGGGAGGTGATTAAGTCATGAGAATAAAGCCTCCTTGGTGGGATTAATGTCCTTACAAGAATAGAGCTGGCTGGCCCTTTCTCTCCCCATCCTTTGAGTATAAAATGAGAAGATGACCATCTGTTAACCAGGAAGAGATGACAGCATTGAAAACCCAACCATACTGGCCCTTGGCCAGCCTCCAGAACTACAAGGAATAAATGTGTAAGCCATCCAGTCAGTGGTATTTATTAGAACAGTTGGAGCCAATGAAGATGCTGATATCCAAGACACAGAATATGAACCTGCTTCATCTCCACTTCTAGGCTGGAGTGATCCCCAAATCACTCAGTTTTGAGGACAAATGTTTGTGGGGTTCCTGTCTGCTTGGAGAGGCTGAACTTACTGCCCTTGGAGCTCCGATGCTGAGCCCTAGCTCTTGCATGCCTCTAAAACTTTATATAAAGTTATCATGCATGTATTTTTCTGAAACTTGCTTCTTTTCTTTTTCTTGCTGTGGATCCTGTTGATACATGTAGCTCTAGTTGATTCATTTTAACTACTACTACTTTTCCATTCTAAGGATCTATCATTATTTATATATCTTTTGGTGGACATATATGTTATTTCTGTCCTTTGTCTGTTAAAAACAAAGCAACAAAACACATTTTTATACATGTCTCCTTGAGCCCATAGAGTTGTAGAATTAAAGAATACGTGTATTTTCAACTTCAAAATGCACTTAAAGGGGTCATGCTCATTTATATTTCTATCAACACCACAGGAGAGTTCTTATTTTTTCACTTTGTGTATACACAGTATTTTCCAGGCCTTTTAGCTTTTGTCAGTCTCTGATATAGTGAGCGTTTAATCTGGTTCCAGATGTTTAAGGGAATGATTTAAACAGTTTCAGTGTTAAGATATTTAATATGGATGCTTGACAGATATTATTTATTAGATTGAGGAAGGTACTAGCCTTATTTTACTATGATTGTGATCCATGTATGGGTGTTGAGTTTTATCATATATTTTTGTTCTGCATATTTAGAGGTGATCATCTACCATTGAAAATAATCTTCCTAGTGATATTAGACCCATGTGGCCGGTTTGATGGGAAACTAAGAGATGAGATAAAGATTCTAAAGACCAATTTCTTGCAATTTTTCAAAACATCAACTTCCAATAGAGCATCTCAAAAGTCACCTCCCACAGTCAAATGGTTGGAGAGGAATTCAGGTATTGTCATGTACCACAAGTAATTCATCACGTGCTAAGTGGGGACGTGCCAGGGTGTTGTTAACTGGAGACTATTGCCTCAAAGGCCTAAAGAACAGCATGCTTCCCAATGGGTTATTTGAACAATATGCGATTATTATGGGCCGATGCCTGGGGCTTGGATATATTTTTGTTAAGGTGAAATTTTCTTTGTAATGGACTTGGTTATAATGGGATTTGATCTCCATTCATCTCACTTACCCGTTCTCCCTCTGGCGGTTTTGATAACCTTGCTCCCTATGCAGCAGCCAGCCCAGCTGAGTCTAAGGAGCCTAACAGGCCGCTAATTTGTGACCAAAGGCTCTCCAACAGGGCTCTCTCCTGAGAAGCCCCAGATCTCTTTGATTTACCAAGCATCCATCCATCATCCATGGCCTTACTCAATCTTCTTTCCCAGGGCTTTTATCATCTTACATGGCGTAGCTCTCTCAGAATGCTCCCAGCCTGTATAGACACAACCTGTGTTTGTCCCACTTTGTGGATGACAAACAATTGTGTTCTAGAGGGTTCTGAGTTCTCATTTCCAGCTTGTGTGAGTGCTGTGTCTGTCTGGCAGGGTGGTAGCCGGTTATAGGATGAGGATAACAGCCTCATACCACAGGTTTTGAATAAAGGCACATCTGCCACCTACCTTGCAATGACTTTTGGAGTTTTAATTCATAAATTTGGCCTAGAAGGAGGGTGTGCACAATGCAGCCTGCCATATCACCACTCCAGCCTACACCATTCAAAGGATATGCCCCACAGGCATTGGTTTTGTTGGGTAATCTAAGTGCAAATAAATCATCCCTCTTCTCCTGAGTGCTTTGTTTTGTGTCCTAAACATTTGCTCTATTTATTTAATCATTTTATTTCTTTTCTTATTCTATACATAGTCCGATTCTGCAAGAAGTTACAACGTGGAAGTTACTTATGGCATTTCAATTGAAGTGTGAAAAGAGAGGATCAAGGGCCCCCCTCACCAGACCTGTTTCCTCTGCCAAGATACCCAAAGTCTCATCATTGATGGCTCCTGAGAAAATGCGACTCAAGGTTGGATGGTGTAAATTGTTGTCACTCTCAGGCCATGATTAATTAATTGATCAGCTCAGTCAGAGATTTGGGTGGGGCCCACAGGAAGTACAGGGCTTCCCTGGTGCCTCAGTGGTCAAGAATCCACCTGCCAATGCGGAAGACTGGGGTTCAGTCCTTGGGTCGGGAAGATCCCCTGGAGAAGGAAATGGCAACCCACTCCAGTATTCCTGCCTGGAGAATCCCATGGACAGAGGAGCCTGGTGGCTATAGTCCATGGGGTTGCAAAGAGTTGGACATGAGTTAGTGACTAAATTGCAACAAGAACAACACAGGAAGTATAACACAACATTCATTCATTCAGAAAACTTTCATTAATAAGAACTAGTGAGCATGTGCCAATGCTCTGTGATTCAAAGATATGGCCCATGCCCTCCCCTAGACAGACACAGAGTCACATGGTGTCTCTGAAAGAGCCCTGGACTGGGCCTTGGATTCTTATACCAGCTGACTCTCAGATCTGAGCACTCAGTGAATTAGGGAGCCCCTCGGGGAGAGGGTAGAATAGGATCCAGGTCAGGCCTGCTATGAGCGGAATCGGTATTATGTTCACCTGGTTCAGTCCTCAAAGGGAAATTCCTTTCTCCTGTCCTCATGCCTCAGGGGCCCAGTTCTATCTTCCCACTCAAGCGGGGCACCATTGGTGTTGGCTCCTTGCTTATCCTTTCAAAGATTTTTAAAAGTGGGCTAGTCCATGGGACTTTCCTGGTGGCTCAGACAGTAAAGAATCTGCCTGAAGTGCAGGAGACCCGGGTTCAATCCCTGGGTCAGGAAGATTCCCCTGGAGAAGGGAATGGCAACCCACTCCTGTGTTCTTGCCCAGAGAATCCCCATGGACAGAGAAGCCTGGCGGGTTACAGTCTGTGGGGTCACAAAGAGTCAGACACTACTGAGTAACTAAGCACTTTACACTTAATCCATCCAAGTCTATCTTTTGTATCCCTTTTCATTTAACACAGGATACAGTGCACCATCACCCCTGTCCTGCCCTCTGCGTTTTTCCAGTTAGCAAGAAGTCTTGGAGATCTTTCCATGTCAATACTGAAAGATCTTTAACCCTTTTCTTTTAAAATACTTAGATAGAATTCCATTGTATGCATGTTCACTAATTTAAACAGTTCCCATATAGGTGGCAATTTGGCCACTTCCATTCTTTTGCTATTTCAAAACAATGCTGAAATGTATAAGGTTGTATTTACATCCTTTTGCTGCTGGCAATTATTATCAGTAAGATAGTCCCTAGAAAGTGGAGTTTGTGGTTGAATCAAGGATAAACACATTGCTGATTTTGAAAGTGTGATTATTTTTTTTCTGACACCAAATGTGTGGTGTCTTTTCTAGCACCCATTCTCTGATCATTCAACTCAATTCTGATACTATTTATCTGAAGTTAGTGTTATACTCCACAGAGTTAAGATCATCCCCCAAGACTGTCCCCACTTTAGCCATGAACAGAGTGCCTGCCAGCTAAATCTGGGGGCTCCCATGACAGCCCCCTTGACTTCCATCTGATAATTCACTAGAATGACTCACAGGCGTGCTAAGTCCTGCTTTGGCAAAAGGGTACTTTACCACTAGTGCAGGACTTAGCACACATGTGAACCACACTAGTGAATTATCAGATGGAGGTCGAGGGTGACTCACAGAACTCAGTAAAGTGCTTTACTTCTATTACTGCCTTTGTTTTGGCTGGGCCATGTGTCCTGCAGGATCTTAGTTCTCCAGCCAGGGATTGAACCTGGGTTCCCTACAGTGGAGGTGCAGAGTCCTAACAACTGAACTGCCAGGGAAGTCCCTATTATGGTTTATTATAAAGGATGCAGGAGCAGCCGAATGGAAGGGCCAGGTCTGTGTGTGTGTGTGTGTGTGTGTGTGTGTGTGTGTGTGTGTGTGTATGTGCATGCACACATGTGCAGAACTCCCATGCCCTCTCCAAGTGCACCCTTCCCGGCACATCAGTGTGTTCACCAACTTGGAAGCTTTCTTGTTCAAGTTTTGATGTCCTCATCTCTGGTCCCCCTCCCCACCCCAGAGGTCAGGGAAGGGAGCTGAAACTTCCTGCCTTCTAATCACCATCAGTTTGATGATTTTGATGAGCAGCCTCCATCCTGAACCTATCTAGGGACCCTGCCCCAAGCCACCTCTTTAGCATAAACCCAGCTGGTTGACAGTGCCTCCTTGTGAATGACTAGACTCTCCTATCACTTAGAAAATTCCAAGGGTTTTAGGAGCTCCATGCCAGAAACCAGGGACAAAAACCAAATATATATATTTTTATTATGTTACAGAAATAGAGTCAAAATATCCCAGGACATCAGTTTACCTCTCCACTCTTTCCATTAGTGAACGAGAGTGTCCGTGTCCCCACAGCCTTGCAGCCAGCCTGCTACTGAGACTTCTGCCTTCTGCCACCTTGATGGTGATAAATGGAATCTCAGAATCGTTTTAATTTGTATTTTATTCTGAATGAGGCTGAGCATCTTTTCTTTTATTGGAGAGCCACCTCTATTTTGCATAGCTAAGTTTTGAGGGAAAGAGAATGGATGGGTTCAGAACTTGTTATTCCTTAGCAGAGAGGAGTGGCCGGGGGTTTCCTGCAGAAGAAGGTCAGAAGGTCAGAGGTGGGCTAAAGGTCACAGTTTTTTCATACACACTTCTATTAGAGTTTTTCTTATCTGCAGCCCACCCCCAGGTCCACAGTGAGCCTCAGAGTGAGTGAGTTGCACTCCCCTTGGTAGGACATCTCAGGTCCCTGGTGGATGCCCCCATAGGCGGTTTCTGGATCAGCTGAAGTGACCCTGCCAAGGGCCTATTGTGAGAGCCTGGCTCCTGTGTTTTGCTGATCACTGTGTTCTGATGCACTTGGGACAATCAGAATTCTGGGGCAAGGAGAGCCCTGGCCTCTGGCCTCACCCAGCCCCTGTCTTTCCTGTTGACAGTGAGGGTGAAGCTGTCCTGGGGGCCAGGATCTTGTTGCATATCCGAGAAAGGAGAAGAATAATCTGTGAGACCCCTGTCCTTGAAACAATGGAAAGAGGATACAGAGAGAAGGAGAGAATTATGGTCATGTCATCCCAGGGACGGCTTTTTGCTGTCAGCCTGGTTGGTGCAGATCCATGTCTATCCAGGGGCCCTCACTCCGGGATGTGGGGCTTCAGACAGGCATCAGAAACATGGCTGGGACTTTGGGGGGCTTGGAGGTTTTGTCTCTTCCTAGAAAAGTGTAGGAAACAGTCCTGGCTACTAGGGCTGGGGGAGTGAGCTGTCCCTGGGAGGGACAGGGACAGGTGAGCTGTCCCCACCCAAGATGTCACACATCTCCTCCTGGAAGACAAGAAACTGGACCCTTCTGGGGCATGGATGAAGGGCAGGAGGCAGCTCCCTTGAGAGAGCAAGATCCTGCTGGAAGGGTGATTGACCTCACCCTTGTCCCTGTCCTGAACCTATGCCCACTCGCAGCCTTGAGCACAGATGCCTAGCGAGTGAGAGAGTAAGTGCCCCGCTCTCAGTGGTTGTTTCCACTCTGTCTATTTCAAAACACTGTTAAGATGCAGCTGTAGTTTACACCTGTTTCTATTCTGTGATGCTTGACTTGGTTTGCACATCTGTGCAATGCTTGTGAAAGTTCCTGTAACCTTTCCATCTCTGGGAATCTTAAGCGTCTCAACGACTGGTTGCTCAGATCTCCAAGAAGCCGAGTTAGGAAGGTTTACTCCCCAGCAGGCACGGTGTCTCCACCTGAGTTTTAGCATACCTGAGGCAGAGTGCTGCCCACAAGGTGATGGATGGAGGTCCCGGGCAGCAGGGTCTTTTGGCAGCAGCCTGCCTGGAGTCTGATGAGCAGCCAACTCGGAATGAAGATAAAGCACCGGTGAGCTTTGATGGACGATGGGCAAAGCTTGTCTTGAAATTGGTCTCTCAAAACAATATACAAACTAATACACAAATCAATGCAAAGTGTTTAAACTGGCAGGAAAACTCAGCCCATCGATCACACTTAAGCAGGGGAGGGGGCTGTGGAGTTTGGCAATTGCCTGAGTCCCCAAGGCCCCTTGGGAAGGAAACTGTCTCTGGGAACTGACAGCCAGATTTAGCATCTCCCTCCTGAGCACGGACCCCCGTATGCTTTGAAGGAGGTAAAGGGGAGAGAGTTCCCAGCTCTGGCCACGTACCTGTGCTGGATGGGGCGAGTCCAGCCCCTGTCTCTTCATCCCCCCCACTGGCCACTCCACGGAGGGACTGAACCTTTGGAGGGGGCGCCCTGAGGTGGGTGATAGCTCCAAGCCTTGTGCTGGTGACGATGTCAGAGAGTTGGTCTCAGTTCAGGGTAACTAAGCACCCAGGAGCATGGGGACCTGTGACCAGCTTACACTTCATCTCTCAGGCATATGTGTTTAATATGTGTCTTTGTTTTTAATAAAAATTATATATATTTATGGTGTAAAACATCTTGGTGTACATACACAGGGAATTGATGGCTACAGCCAAGTACATCCACAAAGTGAATTGATGACTACAGCGAAGCTAATTAGCATATGCATCACCTCACATGGTTACTCTGTGTGTGTGTGTGTGTGTGTGTGTGTGTGTGTGTGTGTGTAGTGAGAGTACTTGAAATCTGCTCTCTTAGCAAATGTCCAGTATTCAGCAGAGGATTGTTAACTACAGTCACCACACTGACACGGGATCTCTAGACTTACTTGTCGTATGTGACAGCCACTTTGTACCCTTTGACCCCAGTTTCCCCAGCTCCCTGCCCCTGGCAACCATCCTTCTATTCTCTGCTTCCAGGTATTCGACTCTTTCAGACATAACTGAGCTAGATCATGGTGTACAAGGGTTTGTCTTTCTGTATCTGATTTACTTCACTCAGCATAATGTCCTTCAGGTTTATCCATGTCGGCAAAAGTAGCAGGATCGCGCTCTCTCTCCTTTGTATTTTTAGGGCTGAACGCTATTCCATTGTAGGTAGTACCTGTCTCTTTATGCAGTCATCTGTCAATGGACACTTAAGTTTCCATGTCTTGGCCGTTGTCAGTAATGCCACAGTGACCTTGGGGTGTTCCTCGGCTCTCACGCCAGCCCTGTTCCTCCTACCTTCTGCCCATCTGGGGTGACTCACTTCTTTCTTCATTCTCTGAATAATTACACTGTCTACTTTGGACCATTTCTTCCACTGAAATCAAGGTCTTAACTTCGTAGCAACCTTATTTAATCTAGAAGTTTCTTAACTGGTATAGGAGGGGAATAAACATAACTTATGTTCATAGCAGGCCCTGCAGCCTGCAGAGTCCTGTCATGTACGTGGTTGGTAGTTTCATCTCCATTTGATGGGAGAGGAGCTGACGCTCAGAGACGTGAAGCACTGGGGCCAGACTGCTGGAAGGGAAAACCTAGTAGGAACGTGGAACTGAAGTTGTGCTGCATTTCTCAAACCCTTGACCGCAGAAGCAGGCCTCTGACAAGGAGACTGTATTCATCCTAGCTTCCATGAAGTCTCTGGGGAAGCGTCAGCAACTCCATCCTTTGCTCCTGTTGTTATGGTTTCCGACCTCATCTTAGTCGGTGCTAGCCATGCCCAGTACCTTATTCCTGTGCCTTAATTGGCCAGGAAATTGGCCAGAGTAAAAGAAGGGTACTTTTTAAGAATTTCCTCCCCCATGACTCAAAGCTGAAAGAATAATCCTGTGTCTCATCATCAGGATAAGGACTAAGGATTGGAAGCCCCCAGCAAAGGGGCTTATAACTCACAGGGGCAGAGAGCCCGTCCCCCCATCTCAAGGCAGTCTCCACACCTTCCAGCCAGGTGTGTTCCCAGCTGACCCTCGGGTATTTCCAGGGCAGGAAAGGAGGTGGCCTTCTTCCGGAGCTCATCCCAGTGATTTCCAAAGCCCTTGCCTAGGAGAGGAGTTCATTCTCAGTCCCTCCTTCTGTAATTTTGATGCCTGGTCTTTGGTTGGTCTGTGTTGTGTTACGATGTCTCAAACCTGTGAAGTCATAACCTGAACCCATGGGCTGTTCTCTGGGCCCGTGGGGCTCACCTCTGGAGTGTATGGTCACTCCTGGGTGTCTAGTCGTACAGAGGGTGTGGGCGAACGGGAGGCCCCCGAGGAGAGGGAGCAGGTGGTGTGGATGGGCCACTGCGCCAGGAGGAGAATGGTCCAACAGTCTGTATACGATGGAAAAGGGACTCAAGTTACTGATTGGGGTTTCAGAGAGGTACACTTGGGAAAATGCAGGGATGTGTGGAAATGAGAATCACAGAAGTGGGAGCTGTGGGGAACGTGGCTGGAGAGAAAGGCAGGGATCTGGGCCTGCGGGCTGAGCACCATGCCAGGGAGTTTGGTCCTGAGGGCAGTAGGGAGCCAGGGACAATCAGCGTACAGTAGCAACCTGCTTAGATGTGTGTTCTGAGGTCAGTAGGAGGCTGTATGCAGGAGGGCTTGGAAGGGGCATGACTGGAGGCCAGGGGGGCCTTCGGAGGCCTGAGCAGTGTCCATCTGCACCTAAAGTGGAAGCTTTTGGCTCTTCCACAGGGCTAGGCGTTGCACAGGCTATTGCTTCCCTCAAAGGCCGGGATCTCAGACGAGGTGCAGGTGAGGTTGTGGGAGGTGGAGGAGGGGTTGCCTGAAGGAGGGGTCCTGTGGCGGATCATATGGGGTCTGGTCACCCACTGAGCTGCTGTCCTGAGAACAGCCATCACGTGAAAGCCCACAGCTGCCCTCTTGCCGCTGTCTGGGTGCCCCACTTAGTCCAGCATCTGGGCCCTGGCAGCTGCTGCTGGGAAGGCCAGAGAATTCCAGGTTCCCCTTGGGAGGAGAGGAGAATGTGGGCTTCCCTTGTGGCTCAGCTGGTAAAGAATCTGCCTGCAATGTGGGAGACCTGGGTTCAGTCCCTGGATTGGGAAGATCTCTTGGAGAAGGGAAAGGCTCCCCACTCCAGTATTCTGGCCTGGAGAATTTCATGGACTGTATAGTCCATGGGGTCACAAAGAGTCAGACACGACTGAGCGACTTTCACTTCAGAGGCGAAGCCCCCCCAAATGATTCACAGAGGGGCAAGTAGCAGGGTTTTCTGAATTTTCAGAAACCAGCTCCTTGGTTTCTGCTGACATAAAGAAAAGCCCCAAAGCGCTGGTTTTCATAGACACACAGAAGGGCCGAGGCTGGAGCTCATCCCAGGGAAGCCTTTGGGGGCAGTGGCTCAGCTTTTACCTGCTGGGGCCCAGGGAGGTCCAGGCCCATCCCATCACAATTTTTTTTTTTTAATCATGGCAAAATATACATCACACAAAATTTCCCATCTTTACCATTTCTCAGTGTGCAGTTCAGTAGCGTTAGATTCATTCACGTTGTTGTGTGACCAATTTCCAGAATTATTTTCAGCTCTCAGAACTGAAACTCTGGACCCATGAAACAGTAACTCCCCATTCCTCCTTTCCCCAGCTCCCAGAAACCAACTTCTACTTTCTGTCTCTGTAAGTCTGACTGCTCTAGGCACCTCTTACAAGTGGAATCACACAGCGCTTGTCTTTTTGTTTCACGTAGCATAATGTCTTCACAGTTCTTCCATGCAGCTGGTATCAGAATTTCCTTCCTTTTTAAGGCTGAATAATATTCCATTGTGTGTATACACTACATCTGGTGTATCTGTTTGACTGTTGATGGACATGTGGGTTACTTCCACCTTTTGGCTAATGTTGCTGTGAACATGAGGGTATAAATATCTCCTTGAGACCCTGCTTTCAGTTCTTTGGGGTATGTTCACCCAGACGTGACATTGCTGGATCATATGGTAATTCTACTTTCAATTCTTTAAGGAAGCATTGTGCTCCTTTCCACACTGGCTGCCCCGGTGGCCACCTCAGCTGATTTACGACATGACTGTAAGCCACAGGGCCACCATGGGAGGCGGGGTGCAGACTGCGTCACGGCCGTGTTGGGCACGTCATTCAACAACCACACAACCGCACTCTCATGGGCCCTGGGGTGGGGGTGGGGAGCAGGGAGCAGTAGAATCCGTCAGTCAACTGTAGCTCAAAATCACTTTTGTTCAACTTCAGAGCCTTGGGTTTAAAGATATAAAGTTCCCCCTAAATGTACATTTAAGAAACTATACATATATTGAATAAACTTCTTGAGTTATAGGTTGTGTAGAGGGCTAATAACCTTATATCCTTTATTCACTTTCTTTTTGTTATGATGAGAAATTTCAGAATCTCTCATTCCACACAGAACCTTTTTCTGAGGATCTCCAGACTGCAAGGACTGTTTTGCTACTCAGTTCCAGGAGATATCCTGAAGTTGGAAGATGCAGGAACTAATATTTCTGACTATTGGCTGCTCCGCTGAGGTGCGGTGGAGTGGACTCTGACTGGGGTGTCCTCTTAGACTCCCTCCTCTGGCTCCCAGCCGCCATGTTTCTGCTGTCTCCCCACCTGGCTGCTTCCTGACTAAGGGATTCACTACTGACCCACACTGAAACCATTCAGATCCTTCTAAAAATCTGGGCCTGTGTCTAAGGCAGGGGTCAGTCAACTAGCCAAATCCTGCCTACTGCCAGCCTGTTTTTGTAAATAAAGTTTTGTTAAAATGAGGCCACATGCCCATCCATTTATGTATAGACCAGGGCTGCTTTTACCAACAATGGTAGGGTGGTGCCAGAGATAGGATGGCCCACAGAGCTGAAAATATTCTCTACCCAGCATTTAAGGAAGAAGCTTGCCAACCCTTGGTATACGGGCAGCCAATCAGTCTCTGTGAAGGGCTGGGCCACATGTGAGAGCCCCCACATTCTGCCGTGTAGACTGAGGAGAAGAGAAAGCCAGTCTGCAGACAGAGAGGCCTGGAGATGGGGGATGAGGAGGAGAACAGACCACAGTAGCCTCTGGGACCTCAGCTCAGTCTCCTTCCTAAGATTACTGGAACTCACTGGTTTCTCCTAGGCCCTTGTGATAAAGCCATCTTTTTTTTTTTTTTTTTTTTTTTTTTTGCTTAAGCCCAATTAGGTCTCTAGTTTTGCCATCTCAGTTCAGTTCAGTTCAGTCGCTCAGTGATGTCTGACCCTTTGCGACCCCATGGACCGCCACATGCCCGGCCTCCCTGTCCATCACCAACTCCTGGAGATTACTCAAACTCCTGTCCATTGAGTCGGTGATGCCGTCCAACCATCTCATCCTCTGTCGTCCCCTTCTCCTCCTGCCTTCAATCTTTCCCAGCATCAGGGTCTTTTCAAATGAGTCAGCTCTTTGCATCAGGTGGCCAAAGTACTGGAGTTTCAGCTTCAGCGTCAGTCCTTCCAATGAACATTCAGGACTGATTTCCTTTAGGATGGACTGGTTGGATCTCCTTGCAGTCCAAGGGCCACCTAGAGTTCCAGAAATACTCTGGAGCATCTCTGTGCCTCCCGCTACTCAAAGGCAAGTGGCAGACCAGCACATCAAACTCACTCAGGAGATCCTGCTTTCCCTCCATCCTTTCCTTGGAGCCCGTGAGTCTCTCCTGGCCCTGCCCGGGGAAGCAGGTGTGCACAAAGTTTGGCAGCTGTGCTGACAGAGAGAAAAAGTTGTTGCTGAGGAGCCCAGGATCGGAGCCCCAGTGCGTGGCCTCTCATTCTTGACTGACAGCCACTGCGTCCTCCCGGCAGGAGCTGGAGTGGCCTCCGAACCCTGTGCATCCCAGCAGCTGCAGTCGGGCAAAAAGCCAGAAGCTTCCAACCCTGGCCTTTCTGCCCTTGAGCACTTTGAAACATTTCTCTCCAGTCCACTTTGAATTTCTTTGGTAACTTTTTAATAAAAATGGGCTCAAATGTAATCTGGAGTGGAACACTTCTCAAACTGGAGGCCTATTAAAGACAAACACAGTGTTTGGCACAGAGTGGACCAGCAGCTGTAGTTTCAATTCGTAGCAGAATTCAAACAAATTCTTGAGGAGGGCTTTTGGTTCAAGACGGCAGCTGGAACACATGATTTCATCTTTGTTACTCCTTAATATTTCACTGGAATAAAATGATAAATAATACCTATCATGGCAAAGAAATGGGAGCCGGGGGGAGATTGCCAGTAAACAAGAAAGTTCAACCCTTTCCTGGAAGATGGAATAAATGGAATTTGTGATACATGCAGCAGTCAAAAAAGCATCAACCTGGAATGGAAGAGGGCAGCAGTGGATGTGAGAACCAGCAAGCCTGGTAGAAACTGAGAGCGTTCTGGATTCATAGCTTTGCAGCCACAGTGGGAGGCAGGAATAAGAAATGAGGTTCACAGAGGAGGGATGGTTGAGTTGGTGTGGCCCACCTGCCATACTGTGGTATAGTTTAGCCTGGTGTCTGCTCCAAGACAACATATAAAGGCTATATCTTTAAACCAACCTTCTGGAGAAGGTTGGCTTCCCAAGTGGCTTGGTTGTCAAGAATCCGCCTGCCAATGCAGGAGACACAGGAGACAAGGGTTCAGTCTCTGAGTTGGGAAAAGCCCCTGAAGAAGGAAGTGGCAACCCACTCCAGTATTCTTGCCTGGGGAATCCCATGGAGAGACGAGCCTTGTGGGCTACAGTCCATGGGGTCACAAAAGAGTTAGCATGACTGAGCAACTGAGCATATGCATACATATTAGACAAGGCTAAGGCATCAAGTGCAGATTGTGGTGTTCCAGGTTAGAGCCTCCACTTCCTGGCACTCAGGGAGTCCATAGCTTAATTGTCAAGGCCAAACCTGTCAGCTGGCATGCCACCAGGCAACATTTCACACCCTACAGAGAGCTCCCAATCAGAGTTCCAGGGTAGAGACTTGGTGAAAAAATAGATTTCTTTGGTCCCAATGCAGTGCAGAGAAAAACCATATCAGTGGTCTAGTCCTTTACACCTGTGGAATGACAACCAAAAGTCACAAAAATTTGAGAAGAACCAGAACCCAAAAGAGACAGACCAAGATAAATAGACTTACCACAGTGGAAATCTGAGTTAATTCATAAAAAAATCTTATAATTCGTACACTTGGATTCTTTAAGAGTATATTAAATCCATGAAACAAGGTAAGAGATAATAAGACACAGAAGAATAACAAGAGACAGTTCTTAGAGATTAAGAATTTTTCATTATCGAAATAAAAAATTCAAAACAAGTTTGGAACATAAAGTCAAAGGAATCTCTCAGAATGTAGAACAGAAATATTGGAGAAAATATTAAAGCATTAGAAGACATCCTGAGGTCACACATAAAAGGGGAAAGAATCACAGAGAGTTGAGAAAATGGAAATTAGCAAGGAAACAGGAGAAGAAAATTTCTTAGGGCTGAAGGACTGAATTTTAAAGGGCTCAGGATATCCAGCAAAATAAATGAAAGCAACAAAACAACCCAATCCTTAGATGCTTTTCTGTAAACTTCTAGAGCACCAAAGATAATCTGTAGAACCTAAAATCTCCCAGAGAGATCAAATAGGTCACATTAAAGGAGCTGAATTCAAACTCATAACTGGCTTTCATCTATAACCTTCAGAGCAACAAGAGAATATGATAATGCCTTCAAAGGTCTGCACAAATGAGACTTTAAAAAAAAAGACAACAACTGGGGACTTCCCTGGTGGTCGAGTAGTTAAAGAATCTGCCTTACAATGCAGAGGACATGGGTTCGATCCCTGGTCGGGGAACTGAAATCCCACATGTTGCAGGGTTACTGAGGCTACACACTCCACAGCCTGTGCACTGCAATGAAAGATTCCACATGATGCAACTGAGTCCCAACACAGCCAAATAAATAATTTTTTCTTCCACATGGCTCAACTGTCAGTTAAATATTAGGGCAAAATAAGCACATTTAATTTCCATGTACCCTTTTAAGGAAGTTACTTGAAGATGGATCCCAGAAGCATAGGGAAGTAACAAAGGAAGAGAAAGACATAAAATCCCGGAGATAGGAGGGCAGCTTAATCAAGGAAGAAGGTTCAGAGACCCCAAGTAGCAGGATGGTGGTAAGTCTGGAGCAGAGCCAATTCTGGTGAACAACCAGCCCGAACTGGAGAAGAGGGGAGTGCTCTGCCTGGGAGAGTGTCCAAGAAAAATGGCCAGTCCTTGTGGCAGGTAGCATGATTGAGAGGATGGAAAATCCTGAGGTATGAAAAATGCCCATTATTCAAGGAAAAAAATAATGTATTCAGAAATGCCTAGAGAAATAAGAAGCTGTACTGGAAAGACATTATCCAAATAGCAAGAAAAATGTATCATGATTTTGAGAAATTGCTGGAATCTAAGAAAGCAAATTCATTGCACTTTATGCTGCAGGGACTGTTCTGTGAGTGGCCAAGGGACTGTAATCCCAGGCTAGTAGAGGAGGAATTGATACAGTGGCCCTACTTGTCTGGGCTGTGAGCAGCGTATATTGGGTACAGTGTTATAACCCCACTTTTTAGTTTATCAACTCTAACAGTATCCATTGATATTAATATTGATCTGTAAAATACAAGGGATTGAATTTCTTGGAGTAAAGATATGGGAATTTAGAACATGGGATTGTGGTTGCAAAATGTGAATATTAACTTTGTCAATTTAACATGATCATTCACCTGAGGGAGGGTGAAGACGGAAGGGAGACGAAAGGATAGAGCATAAATATTCTCATTTTACAAGAAGGAGAATCAGAGACTTCCCTGTTGGTCTAGTGGTTAGGAATCCTCCTGCTAATGCAGCTCACATGGGTTTGATTCCTGGTCCAGGAAGATTCCACATGCCACAGGGCAACTAAACCCGTGCCCAAAACTACTGGGCCTGAGCGCTAGAGCCCAATGCTCTGCAACCAGAAAAGCCACCACAGAGAAGTACATCCAGGCAACTAGAGAGCAGCCTCTGCTTACTGCAGCTAGAGAAAGCCAGTTTGCAGCAGCGAAGACCCAGTGCAACCCAAAATAAGTAAAATTTTCTTTAAAAAGGAGAATCAAAATACTGTAGTTGATGAGACAGTAAGTGGAGACACAGTATGTATGTTATTTAATGTTATGAAAGTAACCACATATATCTATAAAAAATAATATGAAACCACAAACACTGAGGTAGGCCTTGAAGGAGAGCAGTGTAAGTGAATTCAGATTCTTGTATTTTACAGATCAATATCAGTGGATACTGTTTAGAGTTGATTAACTAAAAGTGGGATTATAAGCACTAGTTTGATGAAAACAGTAGCCACCAGCAGACACTGCATTGATCCTCTGGGTTTGCTGTAGGGACAGGTGGGGCTGAGGGCAGCTGAGCTCCCGGAAGCTCTGGGACTCAGACCTTTCCGCATTCCCAAGTGCACCATATGAGTCACGTCTGATCGTACACTCAGCAAAGTGAGGTTAGGGAGGCCTGTTTTTGAACCTGGTGGGCCTTGCCCTTTCCCATCTCAATCTATGGTCTGTCCTGGTTGCTGGGTATGAGTTTGCATTAGAGATGGAACACTCCACAGGGTTCCATGTGGTCAACTGGGGTCTACAGGATGCTGTTGATCAGAAGCACAACTGTGATGCTCTTTGCAACCAGAGGGGACCTCTCGAGTGACACAAAAATGCCTTCCCAGCTGATCCTAAAGCCTCTGTGTGGTGCTCTGCTGGTGATGTCTAGCGCTTGAGATGAGCCCAGGTCTCTGTGGCCTTCCCTGGGAGATGCTGGTTTCTACTGCTAGGGCAGTTCTCAGAGTAGAGTCAGCATACTGTAAGGATGAGAAAGCACTAAATTTTGCTGCCCTGGTTAAAGTGTATTGAAGAGTTGGTGAGAAGCCGGGGCTAATGACAATGTGATGTCCTCCTGTCACCTGTGCTGAGGGACAGTCCTTTACAGTTACAGACGTTTCATTTGGCAGCACTTATAAAAACCAGGGGCTTCCCAGGTGGTGCTAGTGGTAAAGAACCCGCCTGCCAATGCAGGAGATGTAAGAGATGCCGGTTCGATCCCTGGGTTGGGAAGATCCCCTGGAGGAGGCCATGGCAACCCACTCCAGTATTCTTGCCTGGAGAATCCCATGGACAGAGGAGCCTGGCGGGGCTGCAGTCCAGAGGGTCACGAAGAGTCAGACTTGACTGAAGAAACTTAGCAGCATACTTGCCCAATAAATACAGAACAGGTCTTCACCAAAGGACATAGTCGACTTTCTAGGAAAATGGCAGAAAAGGGAGCCCTGTAAACTTTACTTCATGGGCTAAGGATGTTCTTCAGAGATGGACACGGTCCCTTGACGATGTGTCAAAATCCCTTCAATGTCAAGTGACTAAAATTAAAAAACATCTGAATAGCATCTCAGAACAATGAGGAGAACTTCAGAAACAAATGATGGATGATTTGAATGAAAACACTCATCTTCAGGAAGGTCTAGAACTATTTGCCCAAGAAAAGCAAAGAGCTTGAGAATCAAAGGATCAGGAGAGGGGCTTCCCAGGGGGCTCAGTAGTAAAGAATCCACCTGCCAATGCAGGAGACATTGGTTCGATCCCTGGTCTGGGAAGATCCCACATGCCTTGAAGCAACTCAGCCCGTGTACCGTAACTACTGATCCTGTGCCCTAGAGCCTGTGCTCTGCAACAAGAGAAGCCACTGCAATGAGAAGCCTGTGCGCTGTAACTAGAGAGTAGCCTCCTGCTCATCAAAACTAGAGAAAACCCTGCATAGTAGTAAAGACTCAGCACAGCCAAATGTACATGGATAAATAAACAAAATTATATATATAATATATATATTATATATATTAAAACAAAGAATCAGGAGAATAAAGAAGCTTGAAAACAAACCAAAAAAAAAAGTATGAATGGGACATGTCATAGATGAGAAAGAGAGCTAGTTAAAATATCTGGCTGAAATAGTTCTAAAGGTGGTAGGTTTGCCTGCTCTCTTTAGAGGAAATCACATGGATGATGGCAACTTAGGGATAGAGACAAAGATGGAAATAGAAGATGGAGACCATCTAATATCTCAGTCAGAAATTGACTGAAAGAAACTCCTTGATCTGTGAATTTAAAAGTGACTTGGAGAAAGGCAAAACATAACCAGAAAATTATGTGAAAAACATCAAATGAATGAAGAGCTTACAGAACAAAGGAAAAGTCTTCAAACTGAGCAAGACCCTTTGCAGGCTGAACATCCACAGCTTGAAGGTGAGATTCAGAAACTTCAGCTGAATCTTGAAGTAGATTGTGTCACGCAAATTCAGAGAAAATCCATCAGAAAGGAAATTACTGCTCAAAAATAGAGAAGAAACATCCCAAACGTGCATAGAAACATGAACTACGCACATCAGAAAGGTCACCTCTATAGGAAGATGGCTGAAGACATGGACAAAGAACGGGGAAGAATCACTTCCTTCTATCCAAACCAGATTGTCTTCTACGAGGACATCCCTTCTATGAGGAAGTTGAATGGAGTTTCTCTCGGTAGAGAGAAAGCTTAATGAGCTAGACTGATTGAGCTAAGATCATATTGGCTAACTGGTTTCCCAAGTGGCCGCTAGTGGTAGAGAACCTGCTTGCCAAGAGGAGGCATAAAAGACTCAGCGTTTGATACCTGTGTAGGGAAGATCCCCTGGAGGAGGGCATGGCAACCCACTCCAGTATTCTTGCTTGGAGAATCCCATGGACAGAGGAGCCTGGCAGCCTACACCCCATAGGGTCTCAGAGAGTCAGACACTACTGAAGCAATTTAGCACGCGTGCACAATATTGGCTAGTATCAAGTTTCAGACCCAGTCTTTCCCCAGTGGCTTTTTCATTTGTGATGTCTCTCAGGCGGCCCACAAGGCCTGGGAGTGTCAGGGGATCCTCTGATCCCCCAGGAGAGAGAAGGATGAAGATGTAGGGGCTCCGGGCTCTGGGGTCTCAAGTGGGTTTCACTCAACTTTGACAGTGGCTGACTGCAGCAAGATGTTCGCCTATGTTTTCTCTCTGTTAAAGTAATTTTGATTTATCTCTTCTTAGTTTAGCTGCTGTTATTTAACTGATGCTATAATCAGTCTTATTAAAGTTTGATAGCATAAGAAACAGGTAATAGCCACTCAGAGAACTGAGAATGGATGAGTTTGAGAACTTGCCTCTGGGAAGGGAAATGAGGAAAAGGGGATGGGTCTGGTCATCTGGAGCAACCAATGAGAATGGCCTGGGGCATCATGTCCGGCCCCCTAGAGCATCCAGTCCAGCCAGGCTGGCTTCAGCCACTTCTCTGGGGGTGATGGGAGCCCAGGGGACCATATGTTCTGCTATTGCTCTGACTTACAAATACTCCCTTGTAATTACTATGTCATATTTACACCACCTGGCACCAGTCAATTATGTGTGCATGTTCTTTTGAGAAGAATTAAAACTGTAAAAAAGAACGTTTATGAAGGTTCCATCATATGACAGGAATGATCCTGGGTACTGAGATTAGGAAAGTAATCAAATAATTGAAGGTGATGTTTGTTTTGAATGACTGAAGGTAAAAGACATATGTTAAGTAAATCAACTCAAGCATTTGCCCATTTTCCCCACCTCGCCACCTGTGCCTTTCTGTGGAAGGCGCTCTTTGCTAGGTCCCAGTGTGAGAGCTTCTAAAGTAAACAGCCTTTCCATTTGCGGACATCTTTGACCAGCCTTGAAGAAGGCCTGAGAATGACCAGAGATTTGCCGTAATCAGAGAGATTTAAACTGATGATATGTGTCTGGGTTCAGATTTCATGTTGCTGAAGGGATGATGCACACAGGATTTAGCTTTGCCTTTTTTTTTTTTTTTCCTGAGTGGCTTGCTATCCTTTTAAGCTTGAATACCTATTTTTTCCAAAACAAAACTAAAAGCAAAACAAACACACACAATCCCTACCATTTTCATTCTAGAAGAATTGAGTCATTTGGGGCCAGTGGAGCCAAGGTGGTGAATTCAATCCCCCACCCCCACTTGTTCTGTGTCTGGGTATCAGTCAGATCCCTGGAGGGCTAGGGCTCAATCTTATGTATCCTTCAACCCTTTGTACTGGGGACAGAGTACACAGTGCTCAAAAAAATTACTGTTAAATAAACAAAAGTAATTTGTGCTATATACTAAATACAAGGTGTCAACAAATAATCCACTAAGAAGTTTATCCCTCAGATATATGATTTGGTCTTGAACACATAAATCATGTAGTTTATCCACCCACTGTCTTTCTCCCAAAAGCTGAGTGATTGAATGAATAAGCGAGTGGATGGCCATGTTAAGAAGTGACCATTTGCTGTGGGCAGGTAGAGGTTGTAAGTGTTAGACCAAACCCCTCTGCACTGTGGATACAGCTTCCCCAGCACAACCACAAGACAGAGGCATTTGTATGCCCTCAATTAAGAAAAATGCAGCATCCATTCTGTTGTCAGGACCACTTCAACAGAATTAATTTCCTTTGGGATTTTTGTTTCTGTATTTTAATAATCTAATGTGGTAGTGCTCTACACACATTAAATGATGGTTCTTCCTATTTTCATTTTTTTTCCCCAGATTGATCAAAGGTTTCACTGCATATTGTCGTTTATTCCTCCCCACCCTCAACATTCTAATTTTATTCTGCAGGGAACTGGCCTGGCTTTAGTCAAACCAGAGAACTCACTCACTCAGACCCAGGAATAGGTGTTTGAGGGTTGCTTATGCCCAGCTCTGAAGTTTCTGTCACCAGTGGGACCTGGTCCCTAGTCATCGTAGAGAAGAGGGGCTAGATGCATGGCAGGTCATGGTCAGGATGAAACAGCAAGATCAGAAAGGACTTGGGAAAGGGAGAGAAAAGAACCACACTCTCCATCCTCTGTCTTGGGGGTGCAACTATTACCAGGAAGCGACAGTTCCCTGCCCACGATCTCCTGTCCTGATCCCACCTACAAAGCTGTGGAAAGGCATGAGTAGCTCTTTATTACAGTTAAAAGTGAGCACTTCCTTTCTCATCCTTATGGGCTGAAGGAGAAGATTTGCCCTCTTGCTCCTCTGTTTTCTCCATCTGTAAATTGGGGATCCTGACACTTACTTACTGAGGAAGACAAAGAAGTCTCCTGGTAAACACTAGCCTAATGAAACTAACCTCATCATCCACTACACAAAGAAACATCGATAAAAGCCATGGCAAGCCTGGTCTCCCTCCTGACTGAGGTCTAATTCCTCGGGGGGAGGAAGCTGCTTCCTGCTCAAAGGAGAGCTCTTCAGAGGGATGTTTTATGGGTCCTGCTGAGAACTTAGGGGATACAGTGAAACACAAAGATACAAGTTCTTTGAGCTGGAGATCTTATCCATTCTGCTTGACAGACATAAATTACTGACCAGACTCAAGCATTTCTCCTCTTGGTCATCACCCGACAAAGGGGAGAGCTTTTATTTTCTAAATGATTTATTGATCCGATAAAATTATTATTACATCATCTCTAGCACCCATCACCACTCACAATGGGAAAGCATTATAGGGAAAATGAATGCTCCCTCTGGAATGAGGTATAGAGCATGCATGCCTGTGTGTGTGTGTGTGTGTGTGTGTGTGTGAGAGAGAGAGAGAGAGGATGTGTGAGTATGCACGTGTGTGTAGAGATTTCTGATTGAGGAAGAAGGGGAGTTTCATTAATGTTGGTTGGTGGAGTTCCAGCACTCATATGCAAAAGCCACGCAGCTCTCCTGGGACCCTCCTCAGGCTGCAGTGGAAATTAGACGCTGATAGGAAAAGGCGTGGAAAGGGTGTAGTGGAGCAAGGCCTTCCGGGCTTAAAGAGTGAGACTAAAGGGCTCTTGTCAGACGCCATATGTCTTCCTTAAAGGAGGGAGGGAGGGAGCACAGGCAGTGTGGAATTCCAGGCAGCTGGAATGTGCCAGGCAGGGGAAGAGGCTGAAGAATGGGGTGGTTGAGTGCAGGGCTCTCAGACTCTCTCAAAGCCTGCCTCCTAGCAGTGGCAGGGGAGAAAGCCTTGTCACTCCCACCCAAGGTAGCTCCAAATATCCTGGGAGGTTGTAGCCTCCTGAGGCAAGTCACTGGTGGATTAACGACCTTGAGTCAAGTCGGTTGTGTGGAACTGTGCCCCTCTATATTCACAGAGGGGTGGGCTGAGGTAGGGTGGTGGGCTTGTGGGTCGGAGCGCAGAGCAGGACCAGCTTTTACCACCTGGCTCCTGAAGACGGCTGCGTCTGAGTCCTCGGCTACCTCTCTAGGTCTTAGAGAGCCCTGGATCTGCGTAGAGGATTTCTCTGACTCATGGGCAGAAGGGAACAGCTGCACCGGGGGAGTTTTTCTCTCTTGACTGAATGGACTGTTTCCCAAAGCATCCTAGCAGTCAGCCATGATACCCTGGCCCTCCTGGGAGCCCTCGGGTAGAGCGCACAACCTCACTAGCAAGCCTTGACCAGTGGGAGAACAGCCTTCAGTCCTGGGAAATCCACAAATCGGGCTAAGTATATATATGCAGGGCCGTGCACACACACACACACACACACACACACACACAGAAACCCTGACAAAAGATGAAGATGTTTCTTAGTATGAAGTCATTATCCTGGGGCAAGGAATCTGGACCAGGTTGGACTTTCTTACCCTTATGGTTTAGGAGTACTTCAATTTTTAATTACACATGAGGTTTTAGTGTTTGGGGCCCTGGTCCATTTTGGATGCTTTGCACCTGGAGTCCCTAAACGGAAGGAGCTGTGACGAGTGGGTTGACCTCTCAGGGAACCTTGGGCCTGCTAGATGTTGGTGCAGATTGATGAGCCCTCGACCTCATGAGGCTTCTGGGGCCCCTCACCTCCTAAGTTTTATTTCCTCCCCTTATATTTGTTTATACTTTTGGAATACAACTTAGTGGAAAAACACATTCCGATAATATAAGTTTAGGTAAGGAAATCAAGGAGAAGGAAATGGCAACCCACTCCAGTACTCTTGCCTGGAAAATTCCATGGATGGAGGAGCCTGGTAGGCTACAGTTCATGGGGTTGCAAAGAGTCGGACACGACTGAGCAACTTCACTTTCTTTCTTTGTATAGTTCATTTTGGAGAAGGAAATGGCAACCCTCTCCAGTGTTCTTGCCTGAAGAATCCCATGGACAGAGGGGCCTGGTGGGCTACAGTCTATGGGGTTGCAAAGAGTCGGACATGACTAAGCAACTAACACACACACACAGGGAAACTAAGGGTGCCATGCTTCCCCTGCCTAGGTCGGTTCAACTTTGCACTTAACTGCAGCAAGATCTGCATGGCTCTGCCCCTTTCAGGACCCTGCTTACCCACCAGACGGGAGCCAAGAGGAGGGACAGTTGCCCATGGGACACCCGAAAGCCCAGGAACCACTGGGTTGTGGTTTAAGAATGTTGCTGTGGGTTTCTTTAGGAAGAAGTGGGGGACACCAAGCCTTGCTAAGAGGAATCTATATAAAGATGTGATGGTGGAGGGCTTGTCCCAGGGAGTAGTTGCTTTCCATACTGGATGTGATCTCCAGCTGAAAAAAAGAGAAGAGCCTTGGAGCGTAAAGTGAGAACTTCTCCAGACCTCTGTCCATAGGTTACAACCAAACAAACCCTCCTCAATAGCAGAGTTGTCTTACCATTCTTTTTCCAGAAAACCTATGTTACACCCTGAGACTTCCCTAGTGGCTCAGATGGTAAAGAAGCTGCCTGTAATGCAGGCGACCTGGATTTGATCCCTGGATTGGGAAGATCCTTTGGAGAATGAAATGGCAACCCACTCCAGTATTCTTGCCTGGAGAATCCCATGAACAGAGGAACCTGGCGGGCTACAGTCCATGGGGTCACAAAGAGTCAGACACAACTGAGCAACTAACATGCTTTCACTATGTTATACCCTAGTTCTAGTCACAAGACAGCCAACTCAGCTTTCAAAATGTTACGCATTCTCAATACATCTTAGCCATACAATAATGTCTCTCTGTTCCACTGCAGCCCCAGCTCCTTTTGGGACAATTTCCTCAGTGGCTTCCATGTATGTTGCACTCAGTTCCAAAGTTCAGCAAAACTATGTCCTGCTGAAGCTCCACCACTTCCTTTGATACCTGTCCTCTTTCAGCTTCAGTTTTCTCAGCTGTAAAGAGGAGATAATGGTACCTGCTTCCTGAGCCTAGTACTTGACTTGTAGTGAAGGACTTGATCAATGTCAGCTGCTATAATACATCTGATGATGATAACAGTGATGATGATGGTGCTGGTGTGATGTCAGTTGGTCAAAGAGCCCCAGGTTGTAGGATGAGTCCACAGAGTTTTGATGGTGATTCTGGAGAAGGGTGTAACTTCTGCAGTCAATTGCAAATGCATAATGAAAGAAAACCTCTTTGAATATACGGACAGACAAGAACCCCTGAATCTAAGGGTGAATGCCTCAGGTGTGCCGGACCAGCCAGCTCAACGACATTGCTCACACTCTACACCCTGGCTGTCTATTTTGTGCTGAGCTTAATCCATCTTATTTTCAGAAACCCAAGAATATTTCAAAAACGGTCTTTGAAGCTGCCTTGGGAATGAGCCATGTGATTACCTGTTAACGTAACAGTGTGATGGCTCTTCCACATGCTGCTTCGTTATTTTAGAGTTATCTTAAAAGCTGATGGTAGGGAAGGAAGGGACTCTAAATGGAGAAAAGAAACCAAGAGGAAACCAAGGGGCATCAAAGTAAGAGCTCGAGAGGCCCATCATTAAACATGAGCTTGATCTGGGAAGTCAAGTCTTAGAGCTAGCTGATGGCTTTTCTCTCCACAATGGGTGATTATATTACAGATAATTTGTGTGGTTGTAAGCATTTATTTGGAAACAAACTCACAGCTTTAATGATTGGATGTCCCTGGGGAAATCCCTTCTTCTGATGTTCTTTGCATCACATCAGTTTCACAGAGAGGATCAGACACTTCCAGTTGGCATTTGAGCCTTCTTTCATCCTGTCCTTACTCACACGGGTACCACCAGGACTTATCTTGGCAACGTCTAGAAGACTCTTTAGCACCTCCTGCCAGGATGTCAGAGTTATGTGCTTCCCACCTCCTTTCAACAATTGTGGCTAGGCTAGTTTAAAAGACTCTGCTAAACCCATTCACATTGAGGAGTCTGTGATTATCAGTACTTTAAGGCTGCCCTTAAGATACCCTCTCCCGACTATGGGCGCCTTTTAAAGTTGGGGTGATGCCCTCCCCTGAAGGAATGAGTCACACAATGGCAGGATTTCAGGCCTCACGGGTTGCTGTGGCAGGGAAGGCCCTGAGGATTGGGTGATTTAGTACAAGCCTCTTTTCAGAATCTCTCCAAATTATACCACACAGGTGACCTTTACTCTTCCAGCCGTTTAAGGGTATAGCAGCAATTATAGTCTGCAGAGAGCCTGATACTTGAAGGAAGAGGCAGGTTTGGAAAATACGGTGGAGTCTTGTTGCTATATACCAGACCCTTGACATTCTTAAAGGTTATGACCTCACACCTTGATGAATTACTAAGTTTGAGACTAAGTCATAGAATTCCTACCCTCACAAGGTAATAAACTATAATTGAAAAACCTAGTGATTCTTTCAGATCCATGATGTTTCGATAAATATGGGACCAGATCATTGATAAAGCTACCTTGTGACTTGGACCATCACGTGATAAGACATCTTCTTTCTCCTTCCCCATGCCCGCTGCTGCCTATCTTTGGGGACTCAGTTTCCCACAAAGCCCTGCAGGCTTCATCACCTCCTATGTGGTCCTGCCTCCAGATGATGAATAGAAGAGAACAAGCTGTCCCTAGCCCCAAGCCCTGTCCATGCGCCAGGCCGAGTGCATGATTCAAGTCTCTGCCTTGGCAAAATGACTCATGACTCTCATCACGTGTCGTAAGTTATGGGATCATTCATGAATAGTTAACACGATAAATGCTAAACCCTGAATGCCAAGGGTCTCCTGGACTGATACAGAAATAACTTTAACATGTGAGCAGGGTGCTGGGAAACTTTATTCCCTGTCGTGGGGCTGCCCACGGGAGGCCATCCTTGGTATTGTCTTTGTCTCCTGACCTATGTGCTGGCTTCTTAGGGCCACTGCTGCCAAGTCCCACATGCTGGGTGACTTAGAACAACTGAAATGTATTGTCTTGTAGCTATAGAGGCCAGTCCAAAGTGAAGCTGTCTGCAGGACCACGCTCTCTCTGAGGGTACTGGGGAAGGGTGTGTTCTAGGTCTCTCTCCTAGCTTCTGGTAGCCTCAGAGGTTCCTTGACTTTCGATAGATGACTGTTATCTTCCCGTGTCTCTCCACATCCCTCCTCTCTGCTTGCCTCTGCTCTTCACATGGCATTCATTTTTATGAATCCACCGGTCACTGGGTTTAGGGTCCACCCTCCCCATCTTCTTAGCAATTACATCTGCAGCCACCCTACTTCCAAATAAGGTCATGTTCTGAGGGACTGGAGGTGAATACGTCAACTGTAAATTTGGGGGGAGACACAATTCAACCCACGGAAACCTCATAAACTTCTAGACTCTGCTAATGTTTGGGAGGAGGCCACTCTCAGGGAGTGATAAATGCTGAATTGCTTTAAACACTCCAAAGAGGGATAAGCACCCAGTTTGACTTGTTCTTACCCATTTCCCCTCACACATGTGCACACACACACAGCTGCTCTTTTTCTTCCCCCCACACAGCAGCTTTTAAAGAAGCTTTAGCACTGCATGCCAGCTGGGATGGCAGAAAGCGTTTGGGAGCCCAGAGCCAGGCACGGAGGAGTTAAATGTGGAGGCTGGAAGCTCCCATCAAAGGCCAGCATCCATTCATCATGGAAGCCTTAGGGAGCGAGGAGACAAGGACGTCTGCTCTGTTTACCTCTGCCCTGGCTTGTGGTGAGGCTGTGTCCTTTGAGAGAAGGAATCTGATCACCCCAAAGAGTGACCACGCCCCATGGACCACAGCACGATGGAAACTGGGTGCTTCTGCCGGACAGTCCCGCCCACCCGCACTCTGGCTGGAATGAATGAGCAATGACACCCGAGCTGGCTGGGCTTCAAGATAAGTCTGTCCCTGTCCTTCCTTGTCTCTGAGGCCCAGGGGATGTAAGCCTTTTGAGGGGAGATCCACCTAGAGCAGCTTCCCAGAGCCTCTGAGCTGGGCTCGGGCCACTTCCAGGAGCAATGCCACTGTCTGCAGCTCGGCGAGTGCTTGTGTCCTGAGCATGGGGGTGAGAGGTGGCTGGGGTAGGACCGAGATTGGAGACCTGCTGTTGGTGGTCAGTGCTCTTCCTCAGCCGTGAGACTCTGTCTGCCCAAAGGAAGTGATAGATTCCTTGGTTTGCCCTCTTCAACTCTCTCACTTCCATTTTCTTCCTCCTCATAATTCTGCTACGGAACAGCCTCCAAGCTTGGGACCAGCATCTTCTGCAAAAGGGGTTAGGGCCCCTGATGTCTTCGCCCTCCCTTTTAGAGGAGACCTGCCCCCTCAGGTAGGGGTAGGAGCCAAGTTGGGGCCAACCATGAACCAGGGCCAGTTAACCAGTGTTCCCCAAAGCCTCTGACCAAAGCTGCAATATTCCCTGTCACAGCCAAGATGCCCATCAGTGGGCCGTCTACACTCACTGAGGTACTTATCTTGTAGAGAGGCTGATGCCCTGATTGGTCTACCCTCTCGCTCAGCCCCCTCATGGCTGGAGAGCAGGGAGCCATGGACAGGAACCAATCTGTAGTGCATGTGGGGGCAGCAGACACAGAGTCTTGAGAGTTGTCTTGATAGGATAGTGGCAGGCGTTGGAGCAGAAGGAGTGTCTGCTGACGGGCACGCCTGTTTGGAGTTCTGGTTGCACCAGGTGTCCTCACAGGCATGGTCTCATTTATTCCTCACAGCCGTCCCGTGCCACAGGTCTCATCATTTTTTCAGAAGAGGCCAACGAGGCCCAGAATCCCTCCAGGGAGCCTTAAAATGGTCACTGACAAGGTCAGTGTTAAATTTATTAAAAAAAAAAAAAAAAAACCACAGCAGGGTTATTTTGGGGATTACCCTGACAGAGTTTCTCATTGGACAAACTCTAATCAGGTTCCTCTGAACCCTCTTTTCAACTAAGCCCTGACTTCTGAGCTTCTGTCTCTGCTAATTTTAGGAAGAATCCTGCTAAATGTGTTTAGCCAAAGTCCATCCTTCCTTGATATCTGATCATCCTAAAATCTGATTGGGTTCCACACTCTCCACCAACCCTCAGGTGATGTCTGATCACCGCCCTCAGCAAGAATCCTGTTAGGTTAGTCAATCTGAATCCACTCTCCCCCACCGTGGATGCTTCCTCTTCGTAATTTTCCATCCGCTGACACCCACGAGGTTCCTTGGCTGTACATTCTCACTTTTCTTTGTCATATTGAGAACTGAGTGCAATCTCTCACCCCCACTGCGAAAACCCATTGCAGTGGCCCTTATGCATACTGTATCTTGTGTGCGTGCGTGTGTGCGTGTGTGTCCGGTCATGTCCAGCTCTTTGGGACCCCACAAACTGTAGCCTACCAGCTTTCTCTGTCCATGGGATTTCCCAGGCAAGAATACTGGAGTGAGTATTCTTCCTCCAGGGGATCCTCCTGACCCAGGGATTGAACCCGAGTCCCTGGTGTCCCTTGCACTGGCAGGTGGAGTCTTTACCACTAGCACTATCTGAGAAGCCCCTATCTTGGTGGTTGGGCTTCAGTTCTTTAACAAGTGTCATGAATAATTCTTTCTTCAACAACACCTTTAGGGGTAGGAGAGGAGAAGGCATCTACATCCAGGGAAACCATTCCCAGCATTTATGATCTTCATGACCATTAGAACCTTCTGGAAATCTTAAACAAGCAGGCCTATCACTGCCATTGGCAGGGGAGCTAGAGAGAAGGGAAACATTAGATGCACAGTTGAAAGCAGCAGCAGCTTTTGTGGACAAATGTACCGTCTTTGGAGGCATAACCAAAATATAAAACCTGGAAGAAATTCCTGGGTGCTTTTGTGAGGTGATCTAGGCAGGGCAGGCATGGAGGATGTCGGTCCCGGAGAGGCAGAAAGAAACAGAGCAATTAGATGCCACGCTGTTCCCCTCTCTTCCTCTGCACATCCTTAAGTATCCATTCAAAATAGAGATCTACTATTACTTAGACAATCAAAGAAAAGCAATCTGGGCCTTTATTCCTGCTTTTTCTTCTCCTTACCTGAAAGCTTGCAAAGTGCCTACTGTTACAGGGAGAAAAGTATCACCCAGAGCTCTCAAACAAGATGGAACCAACCCGCCCATCACCGCCCTAGTACTTGCTCCAAGTCTAGCAGGACAGGTTTCTGGCAGCGCCAATGCTCTTGAGATAAGGGTCACGACCATGTCAACACCAATGGCCAAGGGCGTACACTGAGGCTGTGGGGAAATGTGGTAGGGTGACCCCTGTTTCGCTGTCCTCATGGATCCAGGCACAAAGGTGCAGGAGCAGAAGACAGCAGAATGTCAAGTTCCAAGCCAAAGTGGGAGCGTGTGGCAAGCAGAGGGCAGGGTCAAGCACACAAGTTAAAATACCCATCCATTTAGAATCCAGAATGTTTACAGCATGGGCTCACAGCAGGCCTTGGCAGACCATGGGCCCATGGGCCAAATCTGACTTGAGGTTTGTTATTGTAAGGCCCCTGAGCTAAGCATGATGTTTACACTTTTAAAGAGTCAGGGGAAAAAGTCCAAAGAAAGAATAATATTTTGTGATAGGTGAAAATGATGTGAAATTCAAATTTTAGTGTCCACAAATAAAGCTTACTTGGAGCACAGCTGGCTTGTCTACATACTGGCTACAGCTGGTTTTGCCCCAGGATAGCAGAGTGGAGTGGTAGCAACAGAGACGTATGACCCTCCAACCCGGGAATATTTACTATCTGGCCCTTTCACAGAAGTCTGTTGACTGCTGGCTAAGCGGAATTTAAATCCTGGCTCTAACACTTTCAGACTGGGTGACCTTAGGCCAGTTCTCCAGCCTTCGTAAACCATATTTGTCATCTATTAGATGGAGATATGAATACGCTTGCACCATGGAGCTGTTAGACTTCTTGAGACGGTAGATGCAAAGGAAGTACTTAACACAGGGCTTGGGGCAGAGTAAATGTTCAGTAAATGTTTGCTACTGTTATTCTGTTTGCGAAGCTTCTCAAGGAAAGGAGTTTGGCCTCTGTGACAATCATTGCTGATTTACTAACCCTGTGTATCTTCCCAAGGTCTTCCCAGGTGGCTCAGTGGTAAAGAATCTGCCTGCCAATGCAGGAAACACGGGTTTGATCCCTGGGTTGGGAGGATCCCCTGGAGAAGGAAATGGCTACCCACTCTAGTATTCTTGCCTGGAGAATCCCATGTTCAGAGGTGCCTGGTGGGCTACAGTCCATGGGCTCGCAAGGAGCCGGACATGACTGAGGGAGTGGGCACACATCTATCTTCCCAATATGCTTCTCTGAGGCTAGAAAAGGAATGGCTGTATGATACCATCTGGCTGTGTGTGTGCTCAGTCATGTTCAACTCCTAAGCGACCTTGAAGACTGTAGTCTGACAGGCTTCTCTGTCCATGGGATTCTCCAGGCAATAGTACTGAGGTGGGTTGCCATTTCCTTCTCCAGGGATCTTCCTGACCCAGGGATCGAATCCATGTCTCTTGCATCTCCTGCATTGACATGCAGATCCTTTACCGCTGGCACCACCTAGGAAGCTTTCACAATCTGGCCAATAAATGGAAGTTTACTTTGAGTGTTCTTCGCTATTGCTTTCCTAATAAAAGTGATGGCATGGCTGAGTGCCCCCAATTCTTTGTCTTCCCGTCTTGACTTACAGATGTGATGTCTGGAGCTGGGTCAGCCATTTTGGGCCTGTGAAACCTACAGTCAATAGAATTACAGAGATCACTTGCCCTGACATCAGTAAGCTGTTAAGTCAAGGTTATCAGGTACCTACCTTCAAACTTTTTTGTTGTTTGAGAAACATCAAACCCTATTTGTTTAAATCATTCTAAGTCAAGTTTGCTATTACCTTTAACTGAAGACATTTCTGATTATTATATCCTTTTGGAAGTTGATTGGAAAGTAGAGGACCCACATGGCAGAGTGGAGGGCTTTTGAGTGAGGAAATCTAAAGTGACCAATAGATATAGGGATATAAATATACACCTTTTGAGGAATTCAGTTCAGAGACATAGGCCCCAGAGAAGAGAGACAAGAGCTCAGAGCTCTGGTCAGGTTAAGCTTTGGCAAAGAGTCAGTGTTAGGACATGGGCAAGGAAAGGTTAAGAAGACTTTTGCCTTTTGTCTGTGGAGCTGATAGGGAAGAACAAAGCCTATGAGCATTCATGAGGCTGCTAAGAGGGAGAGGAAACATTAAAATAGATACTAGTAGCTTAATTAAAATCTACAGACTTCTAGAAAACATACCTATATTCTAGTCCTTTAGGTAGGTTAGCAGCCTAAAGAAAATATATGCATTAGATCTAAGTGACTCTAAATAAGGCCAGCCCCAGGGGACCCCAGGAGAAGCGGTGCAGGCTGGTCCACGGAGAGGCGAGTCTCCTCCCAGCTAGCCTTGACCCATTTAGATTTCCAATAGTGAAAAATGGTGTGTGGGAAGGAAGTGAATCGCCTCTGTGGGATGGGCTATGCCTGTTTTCTGGCAAACTTTGTAAATAGTTGGTTCTCCCTGGATATGTCTGGGAAGGCTTTGTCGAGGAGGGGAGGTTTTAGTTTAAACGTGTGGCTTCTTATATATCTTCTGTTTAGAGAAGTAATACATGTTCATTATAGAACATTCAAATGATGCAGAGAAGCATAAAAAGAAAGAAAAATCACTTTGAAATTCCAATGTTCCCTCCCCCCCCCGCCCCACCCCCCGACTCCGCCATAGGCAACCACAGTTCCAGACCTCCTTCTGGGCTTATATTCATATATAATTAGAATTTTTACACAAATGGGATCCCATTATGCTAAACATGCCTTCTTTTTATTTTCTCCCTTCTCTCTCTCTTGCATCCTATTTTTCATTGGTGGGATGACTTCTTGGTAACTGCAGACACCCATCATCCTTTATGCTGTCCACATCACATTCCTTTGCACGGCTCCCTTGGGGATGAAATTGGGGACTGTTTGCATGGTGGGAAGGAGTGGTCTGGCAGTTCTTTGGCTGGGGATGAAGGCTGGGGATGATGTAGAATAAGTTCTTGACAGAGTTTCATATAAAAATATAGGTTAGGTTGGAGACGAGGAGGCTGGTACGAAAAAGGCAGAGGTGAAGATCCCGTGAAGAGGTGGATGGCCGCTCATCCTCCTGAGCCTGCATCCCAAGCACAGCACTCACTCATCCCCTCTCTGCCCCTCCCACCCCAACAGGAGTTATTTAAGGGACCCGCTGGCTGGCTGCATGGCCGCCTGCACCTTGGAGTGTCCTGGTGCCTGATCTGTTGGGCCGATCGTTACCTGGTCCTGCCTGAGATGGTCAGAAGTGGGGCACATGCTTTACTCCCTGCTGCCCCCAAAGCCCAAGGAGACTGCATTGCCAACCAGTAAATGAAGTGGATGGATGATCCTGGCCTGAGAACCTGCTGGGTGATTTGCTCCAGGCACATCTTCCCTGGTAATTAGGTCCTTTCCAAAAACCAAACCTGTAACTCAGAAGCTTGCTTCATGGACACAGAGACAGAGCACAAGGTGTTAGAAAATTGTGTCCTAGATTTTATGCTAAGGGAAGTTTCACTCCTTTGACACTTCAGTATCCCCCTGACTGGTCTTTGAATTTATTTCAGTCACTCCGTTTTTCATGTCCTTCATTCACCCTTTACTCCTTCCAGTACAGTGATCAATACGGCAGAATGCCTCACTCTGTGGGAGCCTGGGGTCTGGAGTCCACCTGACTTCACAGCCTGGCTTCTTTAGCTACCCGCTGTGTGACCTTGGAAAAGTTACTCAACTTCTCTGAGCACCTGTTTCTTCACCTGTAAGATGAGGATACGAATGGTCCTGTATCACACAGGTGTGCTGTGAGCATGCTTTTCTTTTTCACAGCTTTGGTTCATAGTCAAAGGGAGTGTCCACCGACCTGGTTTCCCACCATCCTCTCGCATCAGCATGGCTTCAGACTCCGGCAAGTGAGATCGTGACAGGCCTTCCTCTGTGTAACTGTGCTTCTGGGGGTGCTGGCTGAAGGAGCTCACTGCAGTGCTTCTCTTTAAAATGCTTCCTGCAGGCACCATAAGGGACAGAAGTGAACACAAGGCAGTGATTCGGGTCACCTCAGGACTCCATCCCTAACTCTGCTTCGATGTGTTAATGAGAGCCAGAAATAAAATTTCAGAGCTAGAAGTAGGAGGTGGCAAGCAGTGCTTAGGGCCAGTGAGAAGATGGACTGCAAACAGATGTGAGTGGGAGACGGAGACCTCTCCGGAGCACCAGGGGTGGTGGGAGGCACCCCTCGCCTCTCCACCTGCCCTGTTTGGGGCACGTGTTCTGGCAGCACGCTGAGCATCAGTTCAGACTGGTGAGATGTGTTCCCAGCTTAGCCGGGGTGGTGATCGAGTTCCTTCCTGCTTTTACTATTGAATGCTGCAAGGAAGAGAGGAACAGAGGCCACAGCTTGGAGACTGGGACCCCTGGGCTGGGTTCTTTTTCTTTTCCCCTTGTCTGTTCCGGTGACCTGACCTGGATATCCAAGGAGGCTGGGCGTGGACGTGGAGAAAGAATCGGTTGAGAGTCAAAGTTGGTCGACTAGCCGACCCTCTGCACCCAGATTTAAACCTAATTATGGCTTTCTGCCACCCCAGGGTGATGGGAAAGAAGACAAACAAAAAACCCAGGTCCCACTGAATGGTAGTTTTAAAGCAAGGTTCCCCAACCCCTGAAATCTATCTGATGCCTGATGATCTGAGGCAGACCTGAAATAATAATAATAGAAACAAGGTACACAATAAAGGTAATGCACTTGAATCATCCTGAAACCAGCCCCACCCCCTGGTCTGTGAGAATTGCCTTCCATGAAACCAGAGCCTGGTGCCCAAAAGTTTGGGGACAGACTCAGTTCGTGTAAATTTGGGAAGTAAGGGCTTCATCAAATTTAGAGGATGAGCAAGGACTCCTCTGCCCCTCCACCCCAGAGTCAAACCCCCAGCTCGTGCTTTGCCGGGTATTTGGGGGTGGGGGTGGGTTAACCACAGGAATGTCCCTCTTCCCCGCCTTGCTCCCCACTTGTCCCTGCAATCAAGAGCCAGGCTGCAGCCTAGGGCCTCTGCCAGGCTTGAGTGCTGGGTGTTTTGAACCCACAGCTGAGCTCCTGAGAAGGATTCTGGAAAAGGAGAGCACCATAGATGTTACTGCTGAGAACCAGCTTCCTTCTTCTAGTCTGGGGCTTCATGAACAAGAAGGCATGAAAAACACGTTCAGCTGATTTCTACCCTGAGAATGCTTTCAGACATCATGGATGCTGTAAATATCTGGCACATTTCAGAGATGGGGGATAGGGGGCTGCATTAGAGCTGGGGGTGGGGGTGATGGGGCTCAGTCTCTCTCCTTCCAAATGACAGGCACGCAGCAGGACTGGAATCGGAACAGCCTGGGCCAGCTGCCACCAGCAGTGTTTCATTTTATTTTTAAAGAAATGAACTTAATTCACTTCAGAATAGAAAATGAGCATGACACCAGCGCTTTATAGCCCTAGTTCTCGTCCATGATTTGTCAATAATTATATACCTTTTTAGATAGCTGTAATCACTGTGTACAGAGCGCTTTATGTTGCTTTCCTACTTAACATGATTTAAAACGCGTGTTTTCTGTGTATGGACATAGTTTCTGTGCGGGATGTACATAGCTGTATGATGTCCCGTTCAGTTGACACCCTGTAATTTGTTTAGCCAAGCTGTTCCCCTATGGCCGGACATTTGGGTTGTTTCCAGCTTTTTGCCATTCGAAACAGGGCCGGCAGCCACATCTTCAGATGGTACAATGATGATAAAGAGCTGAGATGTTGCTGACTTTATTTTCACTGGCAACCGAGTTTAGAGAGAGCCTCAGTATTGCTCCTCCCAAATGCAGGAGTAATTAAACAGCTGCCTTGAAGGATGGCTGGATGATTTATAGCAGTGAGATGCGTGTAGTCGGTTTGTCAGCATCCTGCAGCATTAAGGATACGCTTGTTAATTATCTGTAGTTAATATGATAATTTAGGAAAAACAACACCTATTAAGGACCCTTCATTAGGCAAAAGGCTTCTCATTTTTGAACAAACAAAGCCTCCAAAATGAATGATCTTCACCTCTGATCTGTCACTGGGCAGGGATGGCAAAGAGTTCCATTTCTTTTTAACATTTCCACAGTGCCCTGGGTGAGAAAGGTGCTCCCTCTTAAAATCCTGCCAGGCCCTGCCCCTGCCATTAGGATTGCCTTTTTTCAAAGCCACCAAATTAACCATTGTGGGACTAATTAGTTTTTTTCCCAGGTGTCTCAGGAAACTTTTGCTCTATCAGCTGAATTGAGAAACTTTTACCTGTTAATTTCTTGGGCATCCATGAAAACGATAGCTGTGTTCTTATTTTATAGATGAGGAAACTGAGGTCTTAGGCTGGCCTGGGGTCCCAAAGCCAGGCCTGGGGTGGGCAGGGGGATCCAGACCTCTGCCTCCCCCACCTCCAAGCCCCATCCCAGCCTCTGCCCTCTCCCGGCAAGATGCTCTCACTCAGGGGAATCCCTCCAACCAGATCTTATTCGTGGGGAAGCTTCACGCTTGCTTCAGTTCCAGGAGAGGGAGGGAATAGGCAGAGAACAAGGGCAGCACATAATTTGAGGCGGGAGACGGTATCTGGAAGACCTAAGAGAAATAACCCGTCGGCACATAACCTCATCCTTAAACTTCGATAAGTATTGAGTGTAGCTCACGGGCTGTATTCAGTCACTGCTCCCCCAGTCACCCTCCACCACCCCATCCTCATATTTCATTTCGGCCTGGACAGTGAAAACTCCATCCAAGCCATCAAGAATAATTTTTATATATGGGGCCTCTGCTGAGCCAGCATCTGTGGCACAGATTCCCAATTATCCTGTTGGGTGGTGGAGGGTGGTGGGAGTCAGGGGTGAGTGGGGCGGAGGCTTTCCTGAGCGGGAGGCCCCCTTGGGATTCAGCAACATCCAACACAGCAGTTCCCCGGCTCTTTTCTGGAGGGCAACAGCGGCGCCCGCTTGGTGGAAACACCACGACACCCCCCACTGTGTCTTTTGGGAAGAGTTCGGAGGAGGGAAGGGATGTGATGCTTGTCTGTGAGAATAGGGTTTTGACAGTCACTCTTCAGAATAAACCCAAGAGATCTATGTTACCATCCCCATCCAGACAACAGAGACAGGGAGGCTGCAAGAGGTTAAATCTTTGGTCAAGGGCACACAGGGGTTAAATTGCAGCGAGATGCATTTAAACTTAGATGCTCCTTTCATATGCCTTTCTTCCCCTCGACCCCACACCCCTGGGGGGCATGACCCCAGAGTGGGCGGGCAGGGTGGCATAAAGGGTGTCAAGGCAGAAGTTACGGGGCAGAGGCAACCTAGTGTGCCTGGAGGGGCAGCACCTCCTGCCCAGGGGTGTCACGGGTGATGCTGGCTGTGGTCTCTGAGGACAGACAGGAGTCTGTCCAACGTAACTTTGCCTCCATGTGTGTCTGAGTGCCCGCTTGGTCATTATGGGGGCCCTTGAAAGATGATTAGTCCTGGTTTCGAATCCTGCTGCCATTTAGCTAAATATGGCAACCACCAGGCAACCACCTCTTTTATGCTTCTTTTACAGCTTCAATTTCCTCTTTGATGGACCAAGATGATTAGCATCTGTTGGGCGAAATCCCTGAGAAGATCAAGTCAGATCTGTTGCAAAGTGACTTGAAAATTGAAGCATCCTTGTTATTAAAATGAATAAATGCAGGTGTAGAGAGAAATGACCACCTTTTATCTCCCAGCTTCCTCTTTCTTCCCCAAAAGTTTGCCTTCCAAGATCCCCTTAACTAATACTTCTGCCGGGTTCTTCAGAGTGAGGGGCCAGCCTCATCAGAGATGATGGGAGGGGGGCTGCTGGACAGGGACCTTCCGATCCAGAATTACATGGGGGTGGGAGGAACCCAGGCATCTGTCTCGTTAGCTTGCTCCCAGGTGAAGCTTATACCAGAGCTTTTGTTTTTCTTTCCACTCACTCTTCTTTAGGACTTGGGGAAGAAGGGCTGAAGGGAAAGTGTGGGGTTTGTATTCTTTTGTCTGCTTTCTGCGGGTGGCTAGGCCTGGTTCCCCATCCATGGAGCTAACCATCCCCTGACCTGCTTTTCCTTCAGTTTGACAAATCAGAAGCCGGTTAGGTGCCCCCCATTTCTGACACGACACGGGCTCTCCCCATTAGAGGTTCTCCAAGCCTCTTCCTGGGGGACGGTGTGGTGACTTGGAGAACACCGACAGGGCCCAGCGCATCCTCAGGTTTGCTGTGTGACGTCACCGCATCCCTGGAGCTCCATGTGTCTCTGAGCCTCTGTCCCACAGTCAGGAGAGGGACATGATCTACCGAGTGAGGCCCTGCTGGTGTTGCCTGTCAGGCTTCTGGGTGGTGAAGCTAGTTTTCGTCACGTCTGTCCCTTTCCTCTAACAGTGAAGCCAGGTTCGGCCTTGTGACCTGAGAAAGTCCCCACCCAGGAGGCAGGGATGGGTGAGATGTTCACTTTCTGGAAAGTGTCTGCCCCGAAGCGGACACCTCGACTCCTAGTGTGGTGCATCCCGTTTCCTCCAGGTAAGATCCAGTATGCAGGGAGACTGTTCTCAGCCCCGGGGAGTGAAGGAGCGGGCGGTGGGGCGGCGGGGAGGGGTGTGTGTGTGTGGCGTGGGGGATCGCTCTACTGAAGAGTCACCAGGACCGCATCCCAAGGCCCTGGATCCTCGGGCTGGCTTGGTGTGTCCACACATGTGTGGGGGATCAGGACACAGCTGGGGAGCAGGCAGATTTTGCACTGGGTTTTCTTTTGCAAAGTTTATTTACTTTTCGGCTGTGCTGGGTCTTTGTTGCTGCAGGCGGGCTTTCTCCAGTTGTTGTGCCTGGGCTGCTCATTGCGGTGGCTTATCTTGTTGCGGCGCACGGGCTGTAGTCCATGCCGGCCTCAGTGGTTGCAGCTCCTGGGTTCCAGAGCACGGGATCGGGGGTGGCACGCAGGCTGTGTGGCTCCGCTGGCATGCGGGATCTTCCCAGTTCAGAGATCCCACCCGTATCTCCTGCCGTGGCAGGCACATTCTTTATCACCGAGCCACCGGGGAAGCCCTGCTCTGGGTTCTGGATCTTGAGCCCAGGACTCAAGGAAGCGGTGAGAACCGCGTCAGAGGAAGGAGACAGTGTAGCCGAAAGAGGCTCAGCAGAGGATGAAGAAGGGCAGACGCTGTCCCATCCCGGCTGGTGGAGGAGACTCTGGCTCGTCCACTCGCTGAGTTTTGTCCCTGAGTCCCCAAGAGCGCCACTCCTTCCAGAAAGCCCCCAGGCCCTGCAGACCCTCTGCTGTGTGCTGGCCACACACACAACACCAGTCCGCAAGCCACCTGACTCACCGCCAACCTTACCTCCCCTCCACGTGCAAGTGACAGGCATATTTCAAGGCTGCCCAGCAAAGTGCAGCAAAGGAGAGCTGATTTCATACTTCACTTATTTCATCTTCCTCCGTGGTTCTGTGCCCCATTCATCTTTCATTCAGAATTCTCTTTTCACCCTTGACTGATCTGGCCCTCTCCTAATTCGAAAATCTATTTTTTCCTCTCCCCACTTGCGACCTGCCACTGAATTGCATCAGTATCACTGTCTGTTTCTATATTTCTTTTGTAATTCAACCTTTTCTTCCCAGCGTATCCTTTCAGGCACAGCACTGGGCCTGTGAATGGGGGTGATTGCCTGTGCTGGCCGTCTCCCTTAGACATACCAGGATGAAGATCCATCTCTAAAAAGATGATGTGTGACCAACCTGGCCACTGTACTTCAGAGCCCCTGGTCTCATCATATGTAAACTATGGGAAAATAATCAACTCACAACCCCCTGCATAGAAAGTCTTTGTATCTAATTTCATATGTCTTAGTGACTTCCCCAGGCATCTGACCACCATCAGCTCAGTGTGGGCTTGAGGGATGTAAATTATTGACTTGAACCTAAGAGAAGTCCAAGACAGCAGTGACCAAAGACCCAAGTGCTAAGCGTTTATTGATTCTTCTGTTTATGGCCCAAGTGTGTGTGTACCCTCCCGCCCCCTTGACGGCTTCCTTGAATCTTAGAAGTAGAGCAGCGTGCCCAGGTTCAGCTTGTCCATGACAGACTGGGGACTGGAACACAGGCCTCAGGTCCGACTGGGTGCCGGTGAGGCAAAGCTTGGCTCTGGGGTTTTAGCAGAACGGACCTGTTCTGGGGCTCTTGCTGGCAACTGGATGTTTTTGAGCAAATTAGAAAAGGCGTCCCCTCTGAATGGATGCAGCCCCACCCTTTGTTCGTGACAGATCTACCTGATGGTCCCGCCCAGGAGGTCTGCCCAAACTCAGGACCATCCGCCACTTTGTCACTGCTGAGACAGCTGGGTTCTCTTCCTGGAAGCCCAATACACCCGGGCTTATCCTTGCCCAGGGGACCACCAGATGGCTTTCTGTATCATGTCCAGTCTCCCTTCCAATTATGCCTGCCTTGGCCCTTGCCCCTCTCTGGATCTCAGGCTTTGATATTCTTTTTTTGGAAATGGGTAGGATAATAAAGCATGTTATAAACTCCGTGAACCCTCACATTTAGAGCCTGTATCCAGCTGCTGCGCTAGTTTACACGTGACTTAGAATTTCTAAGCTTGTTTCTTCCTTGAATCTTGACTCTCCTATTCATTAAGGGCTTCGAAGGACAGTATTTTCCACTTGAAAAACCAGATTTGCAAAATGTTGAGTACAGGGCTTGAATCCTTGAATGTACTTAAATGCAACTGGATTTAGCTGAATACGAGGTGATCATACTCCGAGGAGAGGAGGAAAGGTGGTCGTGCTGTGGCCCTGATAACACCCCCGGGACCCCAACTTCACTGAGAGAAGCAGGTGTCTTCCTTCTTCCCGACACCCCTCTGTCTCCCATCTTCCTCCCATCTTGGCTCCAACAAGGGTTCTGAGTGTCTTCAGGGAAACAGCCCTTGGTCTCACTGCCAGTGAAAGCAGATAATGTGCTGAGCATTGAGCCTTTGGATGCCTGACTGGCTGCTTTCAGTGTTGAGGACATTTTCCTGATGGAAAAAGAGGTGGTGAACGACTGAGAAGTTTCATCCTGGAGGGAGACTTGACAGCATCTGGAAGCCACTAGAACTTTCTGTCCTTTGCCTTTTTCTCTGCAGACCCCTGCAGAATGCCTTTGGTGGGGAGAACAGGATAGGAAGGTGCTCTCCAGGGCTCGTGGAGAAAGGCAGGTGGGTGGGGATGTCTTGGTGTGGGTTATGACCACACTTCTGCTCACCTCTGCTCTGGGGACTGGGAGCTCCCTGGTCCAGTAAACCAGTGGTCCCCAACCTGTTTTGGCATCAGGGACCGATTTCCTGAAAGACAGTTCTTCCACAGACCTGGGGGCTAGGGGATGGTTTCTGAGTGACTCAAATGCATTACATTTATTGCACACTTTATTTCTATTATTATTACATCAGCTCCACTTCAGATCATTAGGCATTAGATCCCAGAGGTTGGGGACCCCTGCTGTAAACGCTGCTCCTCCGTGGTGCCACTGGAGTGGATCTGCTTTAGAGGCAGGCAGCATAGCATCACCGGAGACAGTGATGTCCTGGAGCCAGCGGTCACACTCTTGGTTGCCCGAATTAGGCCATAGCAAGAGCATTTACACCGTGGAAATTGGAGAACACTACAAATCTGAACTTTTTTCTCCCAAGAGCTGCTTTACCATCAAGCCAGTGCTTCTAGAGAGGCAAATACTTGCAAGTCCACACTGCACATTCAGGCTGATTAGAGTATATACAGTCTTTGTGTTTAAAGCCAAGGCTTGAAGCTTTTTCAAGCTTCCCAGGCTGCTTTCAATGTGCAGCTAAAGTTAGAATCACCATCAAAGTCAGAATCACTTTACACAGGACACATTGAGGTAAAGCGACTCTTAGTTCTAACAGCTTCCAGGGGGTTGGGAGCAGTTCCTGGACTTTAGAAAAAGCACTGATTCTTCTGCAGTGAAAAAGGATTTCTGGATGGTAGAGACTCACTTCTGTGCCGTTTTGTCCCTTTTCTGCTGTCCTCTCTTCTCTCATATTTCCCTTTTTCTGTTCCTTCCTGCCAGGGACTGAGATGTACTCCCTAGTTGTTTAGTCGATAAGTTGTGTCTGATTCCTTTTGCAAACCCATGAACTGTTGCCTGCCAGACTCCTCTGTCTATGGGATTTCCCAGACAAGAATCCTGGGTCTGTAGTCATTTCCTTCTCCAGGGGATCTTCCCCACCCAGGGATCAAATCCGAGTCTCCTACATTGGCGGGCAGATTCTTTATTACTGAGATATGGTTGTTGTCCCCAAGTCAGGTGTCTCTGAGGAGACAAGAAGATGTTAGGGGCAGTGTGTCCCCATGTAAGACATACAGAGTTTCCCTTATGGGCAGAGTGGCCTTGAACCGAGCAGAATGGTTACTAGAAAAGAAATAGATCTTCCTTCAAAGGCCCTAAGTGTCATTTCCATCCTGCAAAGTCTGAAAAAAAAACCACTGGGCTGGGATTCTTCAGGGTGACGCCTGGGACCTGCCCTTGAAAACGTCCTGGTCCCTCTGTCCCAGGACAGCACCCTCTGGGACAGAGGGTGACTGGCGACAGCAGTGGAGGCCCTCCTCCTAAGACAGAATGGGTCATAAAAATAGTTTACGAAGTGCTTTCACATGCATGATCTCATTTGGGTTGATGACCCTGGGCTCATGAATGGAGAGGGAAGTGAGAGACTTGGGAATTCAAATTGCAGCTCCATTGTCTCGGGAAACCCTTTCCGGCAAATAGGAGTCAACACATCCCCACCTTGCCATCCCTCTTCTCAGGCCAGGAGCATTTAGAACTAATTGAATCACTAGATTAGCTAATGGAGCCTCCATTAGGATGGCAGGATCCCAGAGGAGAGGCTGTTGAAGAGAGCAGAAATCTCCACACCCGCCCCGGGATCCTGGCAGCCCCCAGCACCACCGCCTTGGTCCTTGCAGTCTGAGGAGGGTCCTCGTGGAGCCCGTGGCTGACCCCTTTACACGTCCTGTGTCTCTGTAATTGAGGACAGGACCGATTCATGCCCTCCATTATGCCAGGTCTTTATCATAAGGAACAAAAACTATATAATAGAGGATGTGCTGTTTATCTCTGGATTTTTTTTTTTAGATTTAGATCTTCCAATTTGGGGGAAGTTGAATCACAAATAAATAGCTTACCTCCCAAAGGTCATGATAGGTGGGTTGCTGGAAGGGCAGGGACAAATACTCAGGTCTTGTGACTAATTTTCTTTCCTTTTAGCCCAGCAGCCTCTTCTGGGGTGAAGTGGGATGGTATTGGACTCTCTCAATCATTCAGTCCATTTTGGGGGTGTCTGCCAGTCCCTGTGCTAATAGCTGGTGGGAGGACAGTGTTAAGTAAGGCCATGATGACCCCTGAACTCATGGGGCTTATAGCATGATGGGGGAACATGGGCATCCAGTCCAGATTTGGTGAGTGAATGAACAAGGGCGAATTGGCTGACTTGGGACAAATACTTCTTTTCTCAGCATTTCAAGGTGAATGATGATCTCCCCCAAATGGGATGGTGATGGATGTTGTCTAGTGTATTTAGTGCTGGAGATGTAAGTGGGATCCCCACTTCTTCTCTTTGGCATCCCAGATTGCTCAGTGGTAAAGGATCTGCCTGCCAAGGCAGGAGCCGCAAGAGATGCGAGTCTGATCCGTGGTTCGGTAAGATCCCCTGGAAAAGGAAATGCCAACCCACTCCAGTATTCTTGCCGGGAATTTCCAATGGACAGAAGAGCCTGGAGGGCTACAGGCCATAGGGTCGCAGAGTCAGACACAACTGAGTGACCACACACACATGCCACTTCTTCGCCCAGTCCCCTTCCCTACCCCAGGGCATCTCTGTGTCCCAGGGAAATTACTTTGTCTGACTTTTAAATCTTTCCTTCCTCCACTTTCGAGTCTTATCTGCCCTTGGTCCTCTGGATTTCTGGGAAGTGTTGAAACTTGCTGCTAGAAATTGAGTTTCCTGTGCCTCCTGGGCCCTACTATCAGTCAGTATTGCAAGTTAACGGTAAATCCTTCAACAAGGTTTGATCATTTTCTTTAAATAAAAAAAAAAATGCTTTTGCCCCTTTCCACAGTGTTTCACTGTGGAAAAAATTAGAAATGACAGAAAAGCACGCACACAATAGAAATGTCACCTGCCACTATCCAGGAATAACTATTGATTTTTGTGATTTTCTTAGCAGCCTTTTGACTGTGTGTGTATATTCCCTCATAGCTCAGATGGTAAAGAATCTGTCTGCTATGTGGGAGACCCAGGTTTGATGCCTGGGTTGGGAAGATCCCCTGGAAAAGGGAATGGCTACCCACTCCAGTGTTCTTGCCTGGAGAATTCCACGGACAGAGGAGCCTAGCAGGCTAAGTCCATGGGATAGCAAAGAGTCGGACACTACTAAGCAACTATCACTTTCACTTTTCATGTATACATTGTAAATATATACACACAAATACATATTGATGTATATGTACATACCTTTGTTAATATATTTATACATACATATTCACATATATATTTATAATATATATATATTTATAATCCCCAATCCCTTGAATATATATTTATAAACATGTATATATATATACACACATATATATTGTTGTTCAGTTGCTAAGTCGTGTCTGACTCTGTGACCCCATGCACTGCAGCACACCAGGCTTCTCTGTCCTCCTGTCTGCCAGAGTTTGCTCAGACTCACGTCCACTGAGTCAGTGATGCTATGTATATATACGCGTATAGATATGCACAAAAGCAAAACAAAAATGAGGTCAAACCTTGAGAGATTTTCTTTCCCAAGAGAATGGTTCAAGGATGAACAGATAGAATCATAGCTCACGAAGTGTTCTCTGTGGCCAAGGTGCCTCTTCTTTTTATTTCTTTTAAAATGCCCCTCCTTGGGCCAGATGACATTCCAGCTCTCAGGCATGGGGCTGGCCCTGCCATCCTTATGGGCAGTCTGGATGGGTAAACAGTCACTCTTGGACTTGCCTAGCCCAAGTCAGGCAGACGGAACCTCAGTTTCTTCATCTGCAAAAGGGGGACATAAATGGTACCCACCTCAGAGGGTTTGTGTTTCTCTCTGAAGACAAAGCTTAGAACAGGAGCTGCGGGCACGTGGTTTCTTTGGGAGGTGAGGCCCAGAAGCGGGAGGAGGCAGCAGAGAAGGGAGGCCCTGTGGCCCTGTGCTCCTGGGGCTCCTGACCAGCTTTCTGCAGATTCTGGAGGTGTCGGCCTGAGGGCTGGAAGGCTGGGGCGTTTTCCCCACGGCCTTGGTGGAGTGTGGCCCTGGGGAACATGACCTCCCCTGGACTTCAGGCTGCTGCTGCCAGTCAAACCCCTGGGGGTGGAGAGAGGCTGGCTGGACTGTGGTCTGAGGTAGGACAGGTCCCTGTGAGGTGAGTCTGAGCTCCCTCTGAATGCTCCACTGCAGGGGGCTGAAATCAGAGGTGGGTCAATCATGTGATGCAGGGCAGCCCCCTCAAGCCGCCTGTGGCCACAGGGTGAAATGCCAACACCCATCAGAGGAGAGAAGAACCAGGCTCTGAGACACACACACAAAGGCTTAGGGGGATGATGTGAAGGCAGTGATTTTCTGAGGTCTCACAGTAGGAGGCAAGAGGAAAGAGCCAGGTAGAAGGGAAAAGAGACAGCCCTAACCACCTCCCAGGCCTTTAGCCTCCTGAAGGAGAATTGGGCTGCCGTGGGAGGAATCCCCTTTCTCTCCTCCACTTTCCAGGAGCATCTGGCCCTGATCTCACTCTCTCCTCCAGGAGAAGGCATGGGAAACGTGGCCCGTGGCCTGTGGACTTTGGGGAAGGGGCCGGTGCTGCCTGTCTGCCAAGTTTCCTATTCTAGCCTGTGCTGGACTCTCAGACTTTTCGGTATGACTATCCACGTCAGGAAGGCATGGTTTTGTCTGCATTCCATGGCCCATGGAGGTGGGCAGGGTGTTGGTTTCAGCCCTGACAGGTCTCAGCATGCTCAGTTGTAATATGGGCACAAATTCAGAATACATCACGACTCCCTTGCACTGGTGTGATTGAGCCTATCTACACCCACAGAGCCATGGAGGGCACCCCGTCTCATGCTTGCATTTGCTGACACCTGGAGATGGGCATGGTAAAAGGATGGATGCCGTGAATCAGGGCTTTTTCACTCTGGAGAACCAGAGGTTAAGTGTGTACTAGCACACCACTGTGCTCTAGGAATTTGTCCATCCTTCAAGGAACCAGCAACAGCTGAACTCCCATTAACTCTCTGGTGGCCCCTAAAGAAGGAAGTGGGTGAAGGGCTCCCTTGTGTGTTAAGGGCAGAGAGGTGAGGCTCAGTGAGTCACTGGAAGTGGGAGGATCAAGGAATGGAATCAAGGAAGCTGCAGTCCACTCTTGCACTTGTTGACTTAAAAAATAGTCACAACCTAAAAGTTGAGTTATGTTTTATTCACTGGGAATTTTTAGGACTTCAAGCCCAGGGGAGAGCATCTCAAGTAACCCTGAGCAAACTCTGAGAGTACTGCTTCGAAGAGGTTAAGTTTACAACAAAGGGCAGGTAGTCTGAACATCAAAAGTACTTTTGTGAATTAAAAAAAACCAGATATCCCAAGGTAAGGAATTTAGCACTTTTCTATGTCTTGGAAGATGCAGGAGTCTGGGCTAGCTAAAATCATTCCTTTCATATACATCTCAGCTATCCTGGGGCCAGTAACCTGTGTGTTTTCATATCCTGAGTTCCTCAGTGCTCACTGTAAGGAGTGGCTGCAGCCTAATGGCTGCCAAATTACACAGGCATTCTTCTCCTTCCTGGTTGCCCCAGAGGGCTAGGATCACTGATGACTGCGACATCCTTGTTTACTGATACGACAAGAAATACTCCATTTCTCACACTCTTGCAATAATTTCTGCTGTATCTTGAGTCCTGCACTCTCTTGGCCATCAGCACCTCTGCTCCCAAGTTGGGCATCTGCCCCTGAGCCTTGGTTTTGGTCTGCAGGACAGGAGTAAAAGCATCCTTAGGAGACAGCATGACAGTTTGCTGGGGGCACATTGTAAAAACAAGATGGTGTAGGAGAGCATTCTGTGAATGGTGATGTGCCGTCTTGGGTACAGGGTGACAAGCATGTGATTGACTGAGGGCAGTACCATGCCCATGAGGAGGAGGTGCCACTGGGAAATCTCACCTGGTGGAGGCCCTCAGATATCCTGGTGGTTTTGTCTGTTCTCTCTTCACTTCAAGTGCACAGTTCCCAAACACTTAGCTGCCTTTTACACACACAGGCTGAAATGCCCCCTCTCCTGTTCCTTCCCTGCTTCCTCCAGCCCCACCCGCCAGGAGCCTGCCTGCCACCAAATTGCCATGCCAGCAATTTTCTCAGCCGCTTAAAAGGCCATCAAGACAGCATCAAACTGCCTGTACATGCTAAACCCAAATGCTTATGGAGCAGAGCCCAGAGTGGGATGCTAAATTGGATTCTATCAAATCAACATCAGCTGCATGCAAGCCGCTGATAATGAAAGGCTCCTAATGATGGCGTTCGTCCCTGGAAGGAGATGACTAAGAGCTGGGGAAGGATGACTGCTGGCTCTGGCTGGTCTGGGAAGGAAGCAGTGAGGAGAGACCATGGTGTTGGGACTATCCCTGGGTGAAGGAGGAGGCCAAGAAGAGCTCTCTGTTCCTAGAATAAGGATGGATGTATTCCTAAACATTAACAGTCCCCCTTCCAGTTTACACACAAAAACCCAGAAACACATTGAGATCATGAAGGTAGGTCCAGCCCAGATATGGATATAAATTCCAAATTCTGATCTGGAAACTATTTTCCCATCACTTCCTGAATCCTCCAAGACTGCGTAGTGATGACTTACAGAAAGGAGGAGGGACAGAGAGCAGGCTAAGGGCCTGTTTGGGGCTGTCATTTCTATTCACTCCTCAACCTTCACTCCAGGTCACACCAGCTGCTTCTTCCATCTTCCTCTTGGTGTGTGTACTAGTGTCCTATTGCTGCTGTACCAAATGACTGCACACTGAGGGACTTAAAACTACACTCATTTTATTGTTTTATGATTTTAAGTCACAAGTCTGACATGGATCTCCCTGGCTAAGATCAAGGTGTGGGCAGGGCTGGATTCCCTTCTGGAGGTTCTAGGTGGGGGGATCTACTTCCTCGCCTTTCCCAGCTTCCAGAGGCACCACTATTGCTTGGCTAAGGGCCCCCTCCCTCCACCTTCAGAGTTGATGTCCTTGCATCTCTCTGACACTTGTTATATGGTCACATCTCCCTCTGGCCATAGCCAGGGAAGGTTCTCCGCTTTCAAGGACTTGGGTGGTTAGATTGGATCCACCTGGGGAATCTGGGCTACCATCCCCATCCCAAGGGCTGAATTACATCTGCAAAGTTCCTTTTGCCAGGTGTGGTGACATATTCTCAGATTCTGATGGTTAGCACATGGACATCACTGAGAGAGGGCCATCCTTTTGCCCACCACAGCATGCATAAATTCAAGCCTTGCTCTTCAAATTCCTTTCATTTGGCTGAAATACCTGATGACCAGGATGGAGCCAGATGCAATCTGCGTTTGCAGCCTTGGGCATCATGGCCATGGGCAGACAACATGGTGGAAACCGTGACTATGAGCATCACTGCCAAGGTCTATACCACCTTGGGATAGAGGGAGAGGCTTGTTTGTTGGGAGTTTCCTTGAGCTCTTTCTTAAACCAGTAAGCTGATGATAATGCTGCACATGTGTACAGCACTTATGGTTTTCAGAACATTTTCAAAGACATTGAAACTGGATAGTGTGTAGCTGATTGGACTAGCAGAAATTAGACCCATGTTACAGAAGGAAAAACTTGGGCTCAAGATGAGTCAGTGATTCCCCTTGTGTCATGGATGGCTTCATGACCAGGATCCAGAACTTTTCATTTGTGGTCCAGGGCTCAGTTCAGCTGGAGGGAGCATCCCGAGATGGTGACAATGGCTCAGTTGGATAAGAGCTCAGGACCAGTCCTGAGCTGCAGAGCAGAAGGTGAGCGGTGGGTGAGTGAGCAAAGCTTCATCTGTATTTGCAACCACTCCCCATAGCTCACATTACTGCCTGAGCTCCACGTCCTGTCAGATCGGTGGTGGCATAATAACTTCAATGCACTTGAATCATCCTGAAACCATCCCCCTCCTTCCTGGTCCGTAAAACATTGTCTTCCACAAAACCCGTCCCTGGTGCCAAAAAGTTTGGGGACAGCTGGTTTAAAAGACTGAGATCCCTCAAGAGGAGGGGCTTCTGCCTCCAGACTGGCCTCAGACTCAAGTCTGCAACATCAACTCATGCCAAAATTTCCAGCTTGACAACCAAACCTGCAGAGTTCAGACTTCCTGCCCTATAATCACATGAGCAATTCCTTAAAGTATCTCTGTCTATCTATCTCTGCATCTTTATCTCTATCTAAAGCTAACCATCTATGTCATCTCCTATTGGTTCTGTTGCTCAAGAACCTTGAAAACTACAAGAAATATTATAATGTCAGTGATACAGCTGAGTAAGTGGGACACACCATTTTCCACCTGTAACATGCTCCCTGACATTTCCCAGCCTCCTATGTATTGATATCAGTCATGTGACTAGAGTGTGGGCAGAGTGACATACGTCAGAACTATACCTGCTTTGGAATCCCCCACCCTCTCTGTTCTTCCGTTGGCTGAATGGAGAAGACCCAGTGGGGGCCTCTGTTGTTGTTATTAGATCACTAAGCTGTGTCCTACTCTTTGAGACCCTATGGATTGCAGTGTGCCGGGCTTCCCTAACCTTCACTATTTCTTAGCGTTTACTCAAACTCATGTCCATTGGGCCGGTGATGCTATCTAACCATCTCATCTTCTGTCACCTTCTTCTCTTCTTTCCTCAATCTTTCCCAGCATCAGGGTCTTTTCCAATGAGCCAGCACTTCACATCAGGTGGTCTCTGAGGGGGAACCAGTAGATGCCAGGAGGCTGGGACCCTACGCTATCCCATGAAAGGCCACCTATGGGATCGGACTGTGATATGAGCAAAAAATAAACCTTTATGGTAAGTCATTGAGATTTTGCAATAATTTATTGTGGGAGATGACCCACTGTCTAAGACTGCCTGGTGGCAGGTTCAGAGTCGGGGCTCAAACCTGGGCAGCTTGGCTTGCCTAGCCACTACCCAACCTTGCACAGCACTGCCAGTGGCATTGTTGTGAGGGTTAAGAGAGAGAACCTGCAGTAGCCTTGGCACTTGGCAGCCCCTCACCATGTTAGTTACTGATATAGCAGGGGTTTTATTGGGGTCCAGGATTTGACAGTGCCTCTCACAGTGTCGCTGTGAACAAAATAGATTATGAGGGCTGAATGCTGATTTCCATACTGGTTGAATAGTTGTCCCTAAGACATGTTGATTGATGAACATGTGTCAACTGGGAAGTCCCCAGTACTGGGTCATGAGAGGCTTGTCCATTTCCTTAAAGAACCATATGATGTGTCTGTCTTCTTTGACATTTTATCCTTAGATACATGAAGACTTAGAAGGCATGATTAGCAAATTGATAGATGGAGCAAAGCTAGATGGGAGAGCTCATATGTTGGGTGACAAAGAGGATTAAAAAAGAGTCTGGGCAGACCAGAACAATGGACTGAATCTAACAAGATAGAAAGTAGGAGGGATAAATCAAAGTCCTGCCTTTAGTTCAAAAAATGAACTACAAGAGGGCTGGATGAGGGAGGCTCAATGCAATAGCAGCTTATGTGTGAAAGTCCTGGGGTTCTCATTGTCTGTTAGCCTGATATAAGTCAAGAGAATGACACAGATTCTCTTAAAGTGCAGGACACCTTAGGTTGCATTGATAGAAGCATTATGCCCAGACTTTAGTCATTCGCTCAGCAAGTGTCTGTTGAATGCTTACTGTATGCTGGGCATTGTGCTGGGTGCTGGGGAGAGAACAGTGAACAAGACAGACAAACCCTACCCTCATGCAGCTGACATTTAGGGATGTAATTACCCTGAGTTCTGTGCTAATCGTCTCTGACAGCCTCTTCCTTCTGTCTATAGGCAACCAAATGGTAAGGGCTTTAGAGACTATGTGATATGGGGAATGGTCCAAGGAACTAGGAATGATGGAATTTAAGGAATCTTAAAAACTATGAAGGATCATCCCCTCTAATGAATGCTACATATTTCAGAGGGAGAGGGGAACCAGCTGCTAAGAAAAGATGTTTGATGTTTGTGGAGCTCTGGGCAAGGCGTTAACTCACTCTTCCCCTTAATCCTCCTGACAACTCTGTAAGATAAACAGCATTTCCCCATTTCACAAATGAGAGCACAAATGCTTGGAGAGATTCCTGTAACTTGGATGTGCTCATAATGCTGGCAAGTGGCTAAGATGGGATATGAATCTCATCTGTCTGAATTTGCAGCCCAGTGTTCTTTCCCTGATGGAGATTTAGCCTTAATTTAAAGGAGATGTTCCCATAACCTTCAGCTGTACATAGGTGGACCAGCGTGCTTCCCTTCTTGGGAGTGTTTTACCAGAAGCTGGGGAACAGTGTCCTGAGATATCCCATAAGGGGCTTCTCTGTGGGTGTTCATGAGGTGGACAGGGCAGGGAAAGGCAGGTTGGGTGTGCAGGCTCCATGCCTTCATCTCTGGCTTCATCTGCTACATTCTAGCTTCCCTGGACCCTGGGAGTTCCTCCAACAGGCCATCTTCATTCCCGGTCTGGGGCCTTTTCACACATCAACCATCCTCTTTGCACACCGAAACTTTTGCCCATCTTTCTGGTTTTAACCCAAACCACCCTGGATTAGGTGCCCCTTATAGAGCATCACCTGACCTCTTCCTAGGAGCACTGACCCCTCTGCTATTGAGTCCTGCTTGGTAAACTGGAGGTTCCCCAAGGACAGGGACCAGGACTGGGCAGGATCAGTCCTATAGTCTGCTCTGTCCTCACTGTCTAGCACACAGTATGTGCATGCATGCTCAGTTGTGTCTGACTCTTTGCGATCCCATGGACTATTGCCCACCAGGCTTCTCTGTCCATGGGATTTTCCAGGCAAGAATCCTGGAGTGGGTTGCCATTTCCTCCTCCAGGAGATCTTCCTGACCCAGGGATCAAACCTGTGTCTTCTGTGGCTCCTGAGTTGGCAGGCAGATAGGATTTATGACATCTCCTAAGATCTGGTGATTATTTTGAAGCCATGGGAACAGCCAACATCCTTTGGGTTTTCCATCTGGCCTCTGTCTTCTCAGCGCTCGGTGGGCCTAGCACTGGGTTGGGTGGGTTCCGTGTATGCTGTGCTGAGGAAATACATCAGCCGCTGGCCCCAGCCCTGCAGTCTTCCCCGTGGTGCTAGAATCCAGGCGAGGTGATGGTTGTGGAGCTGGGTCTGGTAGAGGACGGGTAGTGAGCTACGCCAGTGACCTCAGTGATTCTCTGGGCCTCCGTAGATTCTGGGCTGTCTGACACATTTCCTCTGCCTTGCAGAGTGTCCTGAGCCTGGACCTCTCTGGACATGGGAGCTGCACCTCACATTACTCTGTCCTTCTGTGTGATCCTGGCTTGACTTCCTGACCAGCAGGCGGCACGGAGAGAAGGGGGTTAACCACGAGCCTGATCCATGGGGGAATGAAGGATGATGTCAGCCAGACTGCCCAGCAGAGACAAAAGCCTCTAATTGCTCTTTTCCTTCTTGTCAAAAGGCTGACTCCATAGTTACTATAATAAAGGCCAGTGGGTGGGGAAGAGGCCTACTAATGAGGGAGCCAGTGTTTGGTGGTGAGAAGTGGGAGCTGAGATATAGTCCAGAGGGTCAGGAGATATGGTCCCCAAAAGGAAGATGGAGAAAGGCCATTGGATCATGTGACTTGGGGCTTGTAGGACATAGCCCGCCAGACTCGTGGGCAAGTTGATCTGAAATGGCTTATTGTGTGAGCGACTGATCCCTTTTGTTTGGGGACAGACTCAGACCCTCACTGGGGAAGGATCTGTGGGAAGAAACCGGGCCTTGGTGCTTGTATTATTCTATTAAGAAGCAGAGCTCCTTTGTGGGGCAGGTTTGAGAAGCTGTTCTGTTTGTAGGAGATGGCCCTGGAGGCCAGGTCACTCTCTCTTCTCTTAGAAACGTATTGTGAGTGATTCACTCGAGCAGTTCTCTTTCTAGAAACTGCCTTAGAATCTGAGGCTTCCAGGAGCAGGAGGGAAGTCCGTTTCTCCATCCATTGGTAGTCAGGTCTTGTTTTCTGGTGTAATCCAAAGAAACAGGTGTCCTTGTCAGCCTACAGTCCCCAAGGCAAGGAGACTCCACCACCTCCAGGCACCAGCAGGTCCAGGATCTTGGGGACACCATCAAACGCCTGTGCACAAGCCGCTCGGTCCCATTCCCCCCACGGGGGACCCACATGGAGCCATCCAGCTTCCTCACCCCCCACCATTTCTCTCCACACCTGCACTGTTGCCCTCTGTCCTTGGCCCTTGTAAACCTTACCTCTGGCCTCGGCAGGAATGCCTCCTGACTTCCTCCTGTTCTCTGAGCGCCTACAGAGCTCACTCTGGACACCCAATGTTTGCGTCATCTCGAAGTCGACCTGGATGTTGGAGCCACTGGCTTGGGGTTGGAGCCTGGTCTGCTCCCCTAGATGGTGGTCCCATCAGAGGCTCTGCTTCTGTCATTGTGGGTGCACTCTGTACTGATAACTTAGTCTTCAGGAAGCACTTGCTGCCCTGAATTCAGCTGGATTTTGATCCTCACCAGAAAACCAGGTTTTTCCCTTTGAGTCGTCAGAGTGGCCTATCTTTTTGACCAAATGGGTTGAAACAACATTAAGTCCTTATTAAATGCCCTGGAGCCTTAGTGCTCAGAGCCTGCGCAGAAGAGGTAGACGTGGTGTCATTTCAGAAGCAAGGCCATTGAAGACAGGGCCGGGGTGGGGCCAGGGCGGGGTGAGGTCTGTGAGGAAGGGGTTCTGCGGTCAGGCAGCTTTGGAAACTGTATGAGCCAAGTTAAACGGGTCTGTCTACAGCTGCGCCATGTTGCTTCCCACACTGAGGTCACCTGCAGTCGCTTTCAAGGGAATCCAACCCCAGAACTGGGGTTTATGGCTCACTGCTGGGGAACCCCCATGTGCGCAGGGCTCCACTGAGAGGACAGCAGGATCTACACCCTCCCGTGGGGTCCAGGCCCTGGGATGAGGGTCTCATCCGCTTGGTCCCTCCACCTGCTTCATAGGGTGCCCTCTGGCCATCCTGTCCTGGTGCATTCCTCAGGGGCCAAGGTCTCTGCCTCTCCCAGGTCAGTCTCATCTTCCTGGCCCCCACCTGAAGCCTCTTTATCTTGTCTTCTGTGCCCCCCGCCGTTCCCCTTTCACCCGACCCCCTACCCTGGTCAGAACACTCTGATTGATTATCCCCGGTTCTCCATCTCCACCCTGCTGCTACCAGCCACCCATTCCATCCATGTTCAGTCTTGCATTATTTAAATCTAGAAAATGTTCTGGGCTTGAGATAAAAGAGGAGGAGACTCATTAAGATGGGCCTTATGTGTTTATTTCTAACGCTGGAACTTCAGAGAGCTTGCACCCTGATGCCAACGGCTCTTAAGTCAGCAGAGCAGCAGGGCCGTGGGAGGCCCGTGGGTGGAGGCGTGAGGCCTTGGCTGTGATGTCACTGCCGAGCCGGGCTCCGCCGCTGTTTCAGGGGGCACCGGAGACGGTTGGATGATCTGTATGCTGATCCCGGCTTTGCTGCTAACCACCCGGGTCCTCCCAGTGGATCCCCTCCTCTCCCCGGCCCTGCTGTCCTTGTCTGTGAGGTGAGGGCAGTGGCCCGTGTGGCCTCTGGGGTCCTTTGGAGCACACATACTATGATGTGCCTCCCCGCCCCTTCATGGCTCCCAAGGGGACAAGAGTTAAAGACAGCAAATCACACTTGTTGACTTCTATGTATTTCAAATGCCATTTTATTTTTAAAAAAGCTTTATTTGGCTGCTCCAGGTCTTAGCTGCAGCATGCGGGATCTTTAGTTATGACATTCAAACTCTTAGTTGTGGTATGTGGGATCTAGTTCCCTGACCAGGGATCAAACCCCGGGCCCCCTTCATTGAGGGTGTGGAATCTTAGCCTCTGAACCACCAGAGAAGTCCCTTCAAACATGTTTTAAAAGTCACGAAGAACCAACGCATCACAAAATGGTTTCATTGTTTGAAATCAGTGAAACTCCATAGGAACTCTAGAACACTCAGAGCAGAGACTGTTTAAATCCTTTATATTTATATAGAGCTGTATTTCCAAAATGCCTGCATGGTATGTTCCTACTTGACCTTTATGATCTAGTTCCAGCAGGTGAGTTGAAGAAAGAGTATTCCTGTTCACAGATAGGGAGACTGATGCTCAGAGAGGCTAAATGCCTTCCCCTAAGGGGCTGAGGGGCGTGGGGACAGAGCTGGACTTCACCTTCTGTTTCCTAGACACCCCCTGCCCAAGCCCTTGGGTTTCACATGGTCAAATGGAGCCCATCTTCTGTCCCATGTCTTGTCTCCCTCCTGCCCATCCTCACTCAGCCTCATCCAGGTCAGAAATCTGGGGACCATCCTTGTTTTTGTGACTATGTTACTCTTCTAAGTGAAGTGAAAGTCACTTAGTCTTGTCTGACTCTTTGCGGCCCCATGGACTATACAGTCCATGGAATTCTCCAGACAAGCATACTGGAGTGGGTAGCTTTTCCCTCCTCCAGGATATCTTCCCAGCCCAGGGATCGATCCCAGGTCTCCCGCACTGCAGGCAGATTCTTTACTAGCTGAGCCAGCAGGGAAGCCCTATGCTTCTAAGGATTTCCCTAATTCTTCCCCCTTCTCTCTACCCCAGAGACAGCTTCATCCTCTCTCATCTGCACTGGAATTTTGCCGTAGCTTTGTAACTGCTCTCTTTGCCCCCAGTCTTTCTTCCTCAAATCCATCTCTGAAAATTTTAAACTGTCTACATCCCGCCTCTTACCCGCGCCACCACCCCCCAACCCCAGTTTGAAGCCCTTGAGTGGTACTCATTATTTGTTGGATAAAGTCTATGTTTTCTAAGCATGGTGTCTGGGAACTACTGACTTTATCTTTCAAATATATCTGCCCTGTACCTTATATTTTTTAATAATCCTGGGCCAATAATCATTCTCCAAATGAGCCAAAAGATTTCCCACCTCCATGGTTTTGTTTGTGTTGTTTTCTCTGTCCAGATCAATCACTTGCAGCCTTATTCTTTTCTGGGCTGATTCCTGGACCTTGTCTTCCAAGATTCAGCCCCCATGAATGATTCAGCCCCTACTCGTCTGTGGCTGGATTAGGTGCCTCTCTTCCTTGCTTGTCAATCCCATAACTTCCTCCATTGTGTTGTTAACATGCCATCTTCATGATAAGACTTTAAATGATTGAGATCAGGAACCACATCGTACTCATTTTTATAGCTTCAGTGCCCCTACCAAAAAGCAGTAAAAAGTATATATTTGGTGTGGGCTTTAGAGAAAATGTCATCTTTGGTTTTATTCTCAGAGTAGTGGCGGGAAGCAAAGTATCTAAGGAGGTAGGGTGTCCTAAAAAAGAGGAAGTACTTTCTATGGATCCCAGAGGTCTTTTCCTAAATGCTTCACTGAGAGTCAAGGTCAGCCAAGGTCAGCATCTGCTCAACAGCTTCTCTGGCCCTGAGTTCAAGGTTGCAGACTCCACTTTCCAAAGGGAGTTGTTTCTGTGGCCCAGGGAGAACCTCTATCCAAAGCCACAAATATTCCCTGGGCAGCCACCTTGGAGATCTATGTCGTATGAGGGAGAGATAGTGAACATTATGGAAAGACAAGTGCAAACCCATCCTTTCTACTGGGGAGGACTCACATCAAACTCCAGGAGTCCCTCAGTATCACTGTCTCTTTCCAAGCTATGGTGGTGAAGGAAGGGGACAGAGGGTAAGAACCATGTCTGGGAAGCGTGTATGTGAGTGTGTGTGTGTGACACACTTGTTTTCTCTGCAACGTAGGCAGAAGAAATCAGTGTCGGGACAGAGTCCAACAGCAGACAAGGTCTCCCCGGAGTAGCAATCAGCTTTCCCTCCCAGGAGGGCACCTCATCCCTGTATATCCAGGGGCATAACAAAACAATCACTGCTTCCCACTGTTTTCATCTTTTATTCAATCATTTAATTATTTCTCAGGTCTGGGTGGCATGGCCACCGCCCTGTTTTAACTCTGAATATAATTATCCACCCTGTTCCTCCTGACCTTGCCTCCTGTTTAGAGCTCTTAACTGGACCAAATTTTTCCCCCATCTTCTTGCTGTGGGGATAAAAAGGACCATGGGCCTCTAATCACTGCCTGGGGCCTTGGAGCAGCCGGCCATAAAGTGCAATATCTGCTCGTTTATTCCTGTTCATTCAATTGACTCCAAATTGCTCTGAATGAATTCTTGGGCTCCGAAGAAGATGTGCGGGCTTATTTTCATTAGCGTGGACCCTGAGCAGAGAGAGGGGGACAAAAGAGGAAAAGAGAAGATTTTGTGGCCAATTTTATTTGTTTCTAACCCCTTTGTATGTTCTCCCACCCCTCTGCATAGCATCCCTCACTTCCCAGTGCAGGAAACAGGCCACTCCAGGGGCCTGAATCTTCCACAGAGGCCCTGGATCTTATTGGTATAGACCACTCACACCCATTAAATCTATGACTTAATGAGTCCATGATGGGTAGGAGAGCTAAACCTGTGTTCCTTCCTGTTTGTTCTTCCGGCAGAGTTGTGCTTAAAAGAAGAGATGCTCTATCTAACCATCTTTTTATTTCTCCAGGGAGGAACTGGAGAAGCTTGGTCAGGGGAGACATGGTCCCAGTGTGGTCATTTAAGCAGGACTGCACCTTGACCCTCAGACATTAATAATTTTCCCTCCTCTTACCATCAGCACTATCTTCAAGGGACCGACTCATCTTAGCACCCTTGGGCTGAATGAAAGCCTTTGAAATCAAGGCAACTGATTTCCCTGCCCTGTGTCCTTCATTGAGTTTCTACCTTACTGCTTTTACAGCCTGGAAGTTCTCAGGGATGTCTGATCTGAATCTTCCTTATATAAGAGAAGCCTATTTCTTTTTGGGTTGTCTTTGCCTGACCATCTCTGTCTATAACTCTTTATAATCTTGAAGTTATTTATAGAAGTCTGTTTCACTTCCCTTGGTCTTCTGTTCTCTAGGCTATGTTATTCCAACTCCAAGAGTCATAGAATCTCACAACTTAAGAGTCAGAAGCTTCCTTTTACTCAGTTCTCCTCAGCTTGGCTCTATTGCTCACTCATATGAGGGACTTCCTTGAGGTCCTGCCCAATTTCTTGGCAAGGCTTTGCAAATATGGGTAGTGAGCTTCTATTTCTAATGGCCCATCAGTTCTGGAGCCTGAGCTGAATACTTTAAAGAGGGGTTCTTCTTCTCTCAAGCTTTCCTTCTGGAACCGTAGGGTAGGCAAATATTCACCAGACTTCATTTTTTTTTTTTTCTTTAGAGTAGGGTAGAGGGGATGGGTTCGGTGGAAGTATGGGTTTTCAGGAGCCAGTGACTCCAATTTAGCTTCATGAAGGAGGGCTTCCCTGAGGAGGTGGGGCTGTGGTGGAAAGAATACTGTTTGTATCCAGGATGCTTGGTTCTGCGTCCAGTTCTCTCCAGTCTAGCTGGCTGGCCGTGGGCACATCACTCTACCTCTCTGGGTCTCAGTGACTTTGTCTATAATATGAGGAAATCAGAGCAAACGAATCCTGAAACCCTCTCTAGTTCTGGCATTTGTGAGTGAGGAGCCTTGTAGAGGAATGCTGAGAGCAGGGTGTGGACTGGGTGGTAGATAATGTGGGATAAAGGACTGAGGTGACCCCGGACACTGCTGTCGAAAGAATGTGGACAGATGGGGCTCCAGTGAGACAACTGAAAGTGATGCTGGGGCAAGCTGAGACAGGTGGTGTCAATTTCAGAAGCTGATATGTGATGTGTGTGTGTGTGTGGGGGGGTGGTCAGGCCCACGTGTGCTGAGTTAGTGTGAACCCCCTCTTTGTTCTTCTAGAAGGTGCAGTCCACTTCCACAGTGCTGTTCATAGTGCTGACCTCCAAATGGTGACTATCCTATGCCGACAGCTCACTGTTGAAGAAGGTTGTTCAAGACCATCTAGATAAGCTGGAGTCCCTTGCGTTTTGCAGGGTTCCTCTCCATCTGGTCAGCCAGCAGGGGAAGAAACCTGTCTAAGGACTGAGTTTGTCTCGCAGGTAGATAGCAAAACCTCATCAGATCCAAACCAACTCTTTATAACAGAAGGATCCAACAGCTAGTATTTTCTGCTATGTTTTCACTCCTAATGACATAGAAATGTTGTACTAGATGCAGGAGCTGGAGTGATTTGAAGAAGGATGAACACTTTATTTTCTGTGTCTGTAAAAACATTTTCCCCTAAATTTCTTTGACATGGTTGGATGTGTTCATGTCTTGGACCCTGGCACGAAGAGTGTCCACTGCAGAAGTCACCTTTCTGCCTCCAACTAACCAGGAAATGTATCTTTTTTTCTAGTGATGGAGGCAGGAGCAGGCTTAGAGCCCTGCAGCTTACCAGATAGTGCTGGGCGGAGCTGCAAATCTGAAACCTCCCCCATGGTCTAATCAGGTGAGAGATGAGGTTGACTCATGACTGTTTCCTGGAGCTGTAGATTTGCTCACAGCTGAGCCAGATCTGCCTAGCACGTCAGGAACAGGGGCTGGTCGGAGGGCTGAGGATGGCATTCCTGTTCCCAGCTCTAAGTAGAATGCTCCGGGTATCAGAGCTCAGGACTCTTAGGGAAGCTTCTTTGTCTGCATCCTCAATTCTACTTGCCTTGTGTCTCTCTGGGCACCTCTTGCCATCTGCCAGCTCCCCACCTCATGGTTGATAATACCATCTCCAATTTACTTCTTGTTCTTTGTACATGATTACTTTCTTCATGGTATCTCTATGAGATGGTCATTGTTATCTATTTTACAGAAAAGGATGCTGAAGACCAGGAAATGTTGTCATTTGTCCAGTTCTCACAGAGCAAATAGTAGAGCTAGGACTGAAAGTCCAGTTTGTCTGATTCCAAAGCCTATGTCTTTACCAACCACAGTGTAGCAAAGGTAGGTACCTACATTACAAGAGATCGAGGATGAATATCCTTCTATAGATTCCTGGTATCCAGACTTGGGGCTCTCACTGACCCAAATGCTCAGCTTCTCTAAGTGATTTTCCCTTTGAAGACAATTTCCCATCCATTCTGGCAAAGTCAAGTGGTCATTGAGAAAGACCTGGACCACAGATCCCAGAAACCTTGAATCTAGTTCTGGTTCCACTACAGCTCACATGATATGTGACCTTGGACAAGTCTCTTGACTCTTGAATTTCTGTAAAATGGGAGCAACATCTCCCCACTGACTGCTCCCTGCATCCCTTTCCAGCATCACAGAGCAGAAAGGATCATGGACCCAGAGTCAGGCACTTGGGTTTCAGGTTCAGTTCTGCCCCACCTTGTGACCTCAAGAAACACTTTCAATCTCTATAAGTTTCAATTTCTTCGTCTGTAAGATGGATTTGATAATATTTGCCCTGACAAAAGGGTTTTGTTTGAATCAGATGAGATGACAGTGCTTTGAAAAAGGAGAAATCTCATACAGAAGTAAGGTAGCGCTAATGGTGTGGACATGTGTAGGAAATTTCACATGAAATGTTTGAGTTCTCTATCAGAAAGGATGTGTATAAGGTCACTGGAAGCTCTGTGTTTCAAAAGGAAGTGCGTGTGTTTGACCTTCTTCGATGGTGCTCAGGACTCTGCACTGTTGTTGTCATGTTTTCATTATCCAGCAGCATCTGGACACAGTCACTAGGATTACCCAATCCCTTATCTAGTTATTCCTCAAGCCATCCCCAGGGAGGACTTTTTGGGAAGGACAGAAGAAAGGAAAATAGAGTAAAGTGAAGAAGACAAGAGCCATCCCAGTTTCTGTTTCCTCAAGGTCACTGCCCCACCCTGGTGAATTCACCAGCAGCTGCCCCAACCTTCCCAGGCAGGCCTAAAGTTACAGTGGGAGGATCTGCTTATTTAAGAAACGGGTCCTGGAAACTGGGTCATGAGTCCTAACTGATGAATGGAAATCAGGGGGACTGTGCGCTGGGGTTGCTCAACTCAGAGCTAATTCACTGAAGAGAACTTCACATGTTGTGGATGTTTCACATGAAGAAAGAACCAGGCTGAGATTCTGTGTATGGACAAAGCTGCTTTGTAAGCCATTACTAGCATTATAAAGGCTGTGCTGGTACCTGCCTGTGTCTTTGCATGCAGGTGTGTCTAAGCTTGATGCATATCACATGGATAGATATCTTCACTTCACTTCACTTTGAGATGTCTAGACTATCCTTTAAAATCTTCTGTGAGAGGAGAGTTCACAATTGCCCTAAGCAAGCCATATAAATATTAGCAAATTTAACAATCTGAAAGTAAGGGTCCATATTTTCTTTCCTATAATTCAAGAGAATATTCTTTGGTTCTTAGAAAGGGAAAAATAAAATTTGCTGACCTCACTTTAAAGATACACCATTCTTTTTATTGAAACTCGTTCTCAAGTACATGAATGTCAAATATTATGGAGAATCTGAGATTTTATTTTACTGACAACATAAAAAGTTAGCCTGTTTTTGTTTCAAGTTGGCAGAAGACATGAGATTCTTGGATCAGAGATGAAAGACTTTATTACTCACAACAAAAGCAGTAACCACATTGTCAGCATATTTATGCTGGCTCCTTGACCCCTAATTCCCATAGGGTGGGAATGAAGATGGTCAGATGATAGCTATACACACAGGGAGTTCCGATGCAGGACAGGAACCCTGAGCCTAGGGAACCCAACTCTTTTATAATAAGCAGTAACCATGCCTGCCCTTTGCTCTAGACAGAGACACTATATCTTCCATGTCTGTTTGCTATGCAAACATTCTTAAAAAAGTGGTCTGGGACAAAGCACAGTCTGCCCCCTGCTTGCCAGACATGCAAAACTGTGGGAGCCCCATGGAGAATTGTTTCCTAATGTTTATCAGTATTATTACATTTAGGTGAGCAGATTCCATTTCTTTATTTTTTTTGGTTTGGGTTCTGTCTCCCAGTTTCTTTAGCTGTTAGGCAGTTGTCCCCCCTTGTGGTTCTGGTTCTCTTTGAATTCTGTATTTTCCCACCTTCTGGGGCAGACAGAACTGATACTCTGTTGTAGGGGGCTTCCTGGGGTCTTCCACAAATGAAGTTTACTTCCTTGTTTGGGGGGCTCCAAGGAAACTGCACCTGGAAGACATATTGCCATCACCTCTTTAGTTCTCGAAAGATGAAGACAAATTGCAGGCAATTTAGACAAAGTAACTTAGGTGATTAGAGGTGATGTCAGGGGAAAGATGAAAAGAACTGCACATGCAAGCGTCTGCTCATACTGGCTTGCAAAAATTGGAGGAAGGGGATGTGGAGAAATTTCCCGTGTCTGCACAAATAAGGCTATCTTTCTGGACACAGACCTCTGACTCTTTTCCTCTCTAGCTTGACCTCCCTATGCATCAGTTTCCTCTTTCATAAAACAGGAATGACAATGCTATGTTGTTGGGAATTAAAGGACATAATACATATTAATCACCTAGAGAAGTGCCTGCCACCTAGAAGGAGCTCAAGCAACATATGGTATTTTAATAACACGAAAATAAGAACTAGGAAGAATCTCAGAGAGCCTTATACTGAACATGTTGGTCTACAGAGGAAGAAGCTGAAGCTCAGAAGGAGAGGTGACTGATCTATAGACGCAAAACTAGTTATAGGAGGAGTGGGACTAATTAGAAGCTAGGTCTCCCCACATCCAACTTGGCACTATGCAGAGATCAACTTTTCTGTTGTTAAATTTCTCAAATGAAGGTGTAATTTTCTAAACCAAAATTCATTCAAAATATTTAAGACATAAGAATATGTTACAACTGCCTGTTATTTTAACATGTTTTAATTGTTAATACTAGTAGTTAACTTGTAACTAGTAGTTACAAGTCTATTAGGTTTCAAGTTCTCCTTCTGAGTTGCTTAAAGGAGGGTGAGTGCATTTATGACCGGTTTTCTGAGATGAAACATCAAGCTCTTTGTTCAAAGGCCTCCTGCTGAGTTCATTGTCTTCCTTACTTCGGATGTTGACACCAATGGCTTTTTATCTGAGGGCTAAGTAGGAGTGGCCATAAGTTCTTTGTTTTCCAAAGTTCTGTTGTAGGTGTCTGTAGATATGGGTGAGAAATTTATTACAACTTCCCACAAATAAATTGTTTCCTCTTACAACATAGATTAAGGGTGCCAGTGTTTTTAACTCCTAAGGAACCTCACAAGTCATTTTCTCACTCAAGCTTTACATTGATTAAAGGATGATTCTTTCTCCATCTTTTATTAGTCAACTGCCAATCAGAGCTTCTGATCCGTATGTGACTATTGCTATCCCACTTGTTGAAATAATTGTAAGCTATTGAATTATGACTTTTTTAGGGTGCTTGGGAAGGCTTATCTCCAACAAACCATTTCTGATACATTTTTATAAATGTTGAGAATAGTCTAAGTTTTTCATTACTATTTTCCAGAAGCACTGGGAACCACCACCATTAGCTACAGGATAGAGAAGCAGAAGGGATCTTGGGGAAATAGTGTCTAACTTCCGACTACAGAAGGAACTGGGCCACTTGCCCAAAGACTGGCAGAGGTCTCTAGGAATGACTCTCAGTTCTCCTGATGTCCCCCCTTTTCTGAGAATATCTGCAGTTTAGGAAGAGGCTCCCAGGGCTATTATCCTATTCTGGTGAGTTCCTCCTGTTGTTCAGTCACCAAGTCATGTCTGACTTTTTGCGACCCCATGAACTGCAGCACGCCAGACTTCCCTGTCCTTTGCTATCTCCCAGAGTGTACCCAAACTCATGTCCATCGAGTTGGTGATGCCATCCAACCATCTCATCCTCTGTCGTCCCCTTCTCCTCCCACCTTCAATCTTTTCCAGCATCAGGGTCTTTTCCAGTGAGTCAGCTCTTTGCATCAGATGGCCAAATTCCCTCCTGAGTTAGCCTCAAAAACAACTAGCTGTCAACCCTGGTCTAAAGCTGAGCGTATCAGTCTCTTTCTCCAGAGTCTGATATTTGAAACAGAGTCTGGAGGGTTCTTGAGTTTAAGTCCATGAAGGGCAGCATGGTTGGAAGGAGTCCCACCTTCTCCCGATGCTATGTGCCTGGGGGCACTCTTGGGTCTTTTCCTCCTGTCTTGTTGTTCAGTTCTTCCTTCAGTTTCATGAGCTGTCCCAAAGTCCTTCCAATGAATTCTTCCTTAAAGAAAAAAAACAAGTGGTCATTTATAGTTGATTTTGGTGCTGGGAAGTAAAAGAATTGTAACTAAAAGAGACCCAGGTTTAGTAAATAGCAGTACTGGCATTGAAACCTAGGTCTTGGGATATTAACTCTAATGCTCTTTCTGGTACAACATGTGCAACTCAAAAAATAATCTATAAACCCTTGATGTACTTGATGTAACTTTGAGTAATATGATCATTATTAGACTTTAGGAGTTCCAGGAAAAACAGGAACTTTTTTGGGAGGAGGGGAATTCTTATGAAAAGCTCTTTTTCAAATTATGAGTTAGAGAAAACAAAAAATCACACACATCTAAATATTACATTAAAGTAGCATAATGGATTCAGTTTACTTTAAAATGAGATATTATTATAATGCAATCTCTAGGGAAGATTTACCAAAGCATAAGTATACAAAATAGAAACAGATTCTCTGAATTTTGAAAAATCTTTCATTGGCGTGTTTAATAATACCAGTTCGTTTTCTATGCATTCCTAGAGGGATACAAATCATTGCACTATAAGCAAATGAAGATGCTTTTCTTCAAGGTTGTGAGAGGGAAAAAAAGGATTTTATATTTTACTACTCTTCCTATTTTATCAATGGGGAAACCCCGGAGTTGAGCTCATTTAACTGCTTGAGATCCACTGACGGAAGGGAGAGCCAAGGTCAGGGGAAGCAATAGATTGAAAACTCATGTGTTTGCTGCATTCAAAATGTGGGCTGATGTAGAAAGGAATAAAATGATGCCATTTGCAGCAACATGGATGGACCTAGAGATTATCATACTAAGTGAAATAAGTCAGGTATACAATATCACTTACACATGGAATCTAAAAAATGATACAAATAAATTTATTTACAAAACAGAAACATACACAGATACAGAAAATAGTCTTATGGTTACCAAAGGGGAAGGGGTTGAGGGATACACTGGGAGTTTGAGATTACCAGATACAAACTACTGTGTCAGAAATACATCTCCTGCACTGGCAGGCAGGTTCTTTACCACTAGCGCCACTTGGGAAGCCTTTATCTGGGAACCCCGTATATTTATGCTTCCCAGGTGGCGCTAGTGGTAAAGAACCCGCCTGCCAGTGCAGGAGATGTAAGAGATGCAGGCTTGATCCCTGAGTTGGGAAGATCCCCTGGAGGAGGAGGGCCCAGCAACCCGCTCCAGTACCCTTGCCTGGAGAATCCCATGGACAGAGGAGCCTGGTGGGCTACAGTCCAGGGTGGCAAAGTGTCGGACATGACTGAGCGACTGACACACACACACACACACACACACACACACACACTGGAATCACTTTGCTATACACCTGGAACTAACACAATATTGTAAATCAACTATACTTTTTTTTTAAAAAGTGTGAGCTTAGCTTTTTTTTTTTTCTCTTTTTGGCCACACCCTGTGGTGTGTGGGATCTTAGTTCCCTAGCCAGGGACTGAACTCTTGCCTCCTGCAGTGGAAGCACAGAATCTGAACCACTGGACTGCCAGGGAAGCCCTGGGCTTGGCTTTTGAAGTATATTTTGAGAGGAGGAAGGTGGCTTAGTTTGTGTGTTATTTATCTTTATTGTCCCAGTGCCCAGCACATAAACAGGTCCCTAATAAATATAGAAGGAGAGAAGGATGGAGGGAGGGATATTGGAGAGGAAGGAATGAAGGAAAAGGAGGAAGGGGAAAAAGTCATAGCCACATGGAGGCTATGAAAAGAGCATCATGTGAAAAAGATCCAATGAAGTCCTTGGGATACACACCCAGGTTAATGTCTGCAGCAGACAAATTGGGGAAACCCTGAGCCAGCATGACTGAAGTAGTGACTTGTCGATGGAAAGTGGAAAAGATGAAACGTGAGGAGAGTGAGGAGGAAAAAAGAGAAGTTAAAACAAAGCAAAGAGAAAGAGGAGGTTGTGGTTGACCCTGGGGGGAGAGAGAGAGAGAGAGAGAGGGGGGAGAGAGAGAGAGAGAGAGAGAGAGAGACAGGGATGTGTTGGCTACCATTCTTGTTGCTGGGCCTTTTTCTCCCATTGTGCGTTTTGACTTCTCTCCTTGCCCAGGGAGCCCACTACTCTTCTCTTCTAGATTAAAACCCACCTCCCTGGAAGTGGAGACACTTTCATAGCTGAATAAAACACCAACCTCTGTTTAAAGTGTCACCAATCCTGAACCCCCCTCCGACCTCCCTCCCCATCCCATCCCTCTGGGTCATCCCAGATTCATGTCAATGTATGACAAAACCACTACAATATTGTAAAGTAATTAGCCTCCAATTAAAGTAAATTTAAAAAAAAATAAAGTGTCACCAAGACTCTTGTGACTTAACAGATTTAAACCTCACCTGCAGGACCAACTGTGTAGGAATGGGATTAAGACCATCAACCAGAGCACTGGTACTCTGAAGTGACCTCATGGAAGGGCTCTCACTGGGCTCTTCCTGCTTCTTCCTACTCTCCACTCAACCCTCCTCCATGTACCTGGCCATGATCTGTCTGTCCATTCAGTTTCCTCCCTGCCTCCCTACCTGGTTGGTGAGCTGAGGGATCTAGCCCCCAGTACACACACAGAGAAGGGGTGTTTGCTCCATTCAAAAGTGGGTGTGTACTGTCCGTGAGGAATGTGGGGAGTTCTTCCCCTGGACCCCCACTGAGCTTACTCCTGGAATAAGAGGATTGTGCTTTGGAGCCGCGTGGCGTGTCCGTCCTCCTTGAGATGTAATTTGTGTTCATCAGTGTCACAGATAGATGCAGAGTAGATAAGAGATTTTAGGGAGAAAGCCTTAAGAGAGGGCAGTGTGGGGATGGACAGAAGTGGATGGGAATAAGAAGAAAGAGAGGGGAGTTACCAGGATGAGGAGGGTCCACCTGGCCACAGTGGTTAGATGCCCACCAGAGGCAGGCTCACCTAGAGGGCTCCCGTTTTTGTGATCTGAGATCTGAGAGCAGGTGATTAGGACCCAATGGGAATAATTTGAGTTCCACAGATTGCAATGATGACTGAGTGCAGAACTTTACGAGCAAACAGTACAGTTTAAGGGTGTGAATAAATGCTCTGTGTATGTGTTTTCCAAATTCATGGGAAAGCCTGCTATATCAAGAAACTGACATTTTTATAAATCTAGGTCAGCTTCTGTTCCAACCATGAGAATATTCCTCTATAATTCTGAAATCAGAACCTTTAAGGCCTCGTTGGATCAATACCTTCATCACTGGGTGCTTCAGTTTCCCAAGCAAATGAGTATTCAATTTTTTTTTATTTCAATTTTGCTTTGGCTATATCAAGCATATAGCACAAACAGTTCAAACTCATGCTGTGATAAAATTCGATGGATGATAGACCCCCTGGGTCAAAATAGTGAAGGTTAAATGTGTAAATGTCAAGGTTGTGTCTACAGTGTGGAAGTAGGCCTCCCCGTGGAGGGCACCGGTGGGGTTCCCGCTAGATTCAGGTCCATTTACAGCTCAGAACTGCTGTGTTTTGAGATGATGGGCAGGAGATTCTTCACTGAGATGGGAATCTATCTGACAATTCTCCCTTCTTCAGGCTCTGGGGTGCACCATGGAAGCTGGTGAGCCCGCTGCTATGGTTTCTGGTCCCCCTGGGACAGGGCAGTGCGGCTGCAGCTGGGCCTTGGCTGGCTCTGAGAGATCCGCTGGCTTCGGGATCTTAGCAGGGGAGATGCGGCAGACAAGGGGGAGCCCAGCAACAGGATGCACGCGAGCCAAGCAGAAGATGCACCAGCATCTGCCAAGTTGATAAAGAGCATTGCGGCCAATCTTGAAATCTCTGGAAAGTACAGACAGAGCGGGTGGGGAGGAGAGGGAAGCCAGGGTCCCAGCAGGAAAGCCGCAGCACTCCGTTTCTGGTGTGGTTCCCGTTAAGCATGGCAGACAGACTCATTCAGAGAAAGAGTGGCGGGCAGAGAAGAAAGCCAGTTGTTCTTCATATTTATTGATTGCTTTTAATGAACCTCTGTGATCATGGGGTAGGTGGAGGACAGAGGAGAAAGAGTCAGCCTCTAGGGGTAAGTGAGTGGCCATCTGCTGTGGCATGGGAGAGCCACGAGGCCCCTGAGGTTGCTGGGCTGGAACCTGCCCACTGTGTCCCCCAGAGGACACGGAGGGGGTTCACAGCAGTCTGCCCAGAGTTGGGAGGAAGGGCCTGAAGATGCTTGTTTCAGTGTTGAGGGTTGGAATCTCATCCAGATGGTTTAGATTTCCCCTGTTATTTTAGAAAATAATACATGTATGATTGCAGAAAAGATGGCTACAGAGAAGTATAATATAATAGAAAAATGCATATTTTCCCCAGAGTGCTGTAACCATTCCAATCTGGTCTGTATACATAGAATATGATCTTCCCTGTAGCTCAAGTGGTAAAGAATCTGCCTGCAGTGCAGGAGACCTGGGTTCAGTTCCTGGGTTGGGAAGATCCTCTGGAGAGGGAATGGATACCCACTCCAATAGAGTATATGATTATAGTAGAACTACATGTACTATATCATATTCTTTTTTTTTTTGCTTATCTATGAAATGCACTTTCCACATTATTAAAACTCTTTAGAGCATGCTTTGAGAAAGGGTTTTTTGGTATTAAGTAATAAACAAAAAAAAAAAAAAAAAAAAGGAAAAAGTCCAAAGAAGGTAAAAAGAGAAGTAAAAATACTCATAATTTCACCAGCCAAAAAATGGCTCCTTTTGATAGTTTAGTGTATTTCATTCTAAGCCTTTTTCTATGCTTACACACTGTGTGTGTGTGTGTGTATTTTCCTCCATGAAATTTCAAGCATGAAGTGTATATAATTTTTTATGTTTTGCTTTTTCACTTATAAAAGTTATTTTAAATCGTGATTTTTTAATGTTCATATAATATCCCATTCTATGTGTCCATCGGTCTTTATTTAGCTGATCTGCTATTATTGCCAATGTGTTGGCTATTAGAAACAACACAGTGATGGCTTTCTTTACATCTGTCTTCAACCTCCTGTCTCTTGGTATCTGGAAAAGGATTTTTTTTGCAGGTGGATCTGAGTTTTTCCCTTAGTGTCAGGTAGAAGCTCCCACTCTCATAGCCTGCCCATTCAGAGTTCCTGAACTTGCTCAGAACCTCTCATTGGTGGTGGTCTCCCACCTCATCTTTTTAAATAAAAAAAATTTTTTTTTAATTTAGGTTTTAGAGCCTTGTTGTATAATGCATTGATACATAGCCACTAACCAGATGTGGCTCTTCAAATTTAAATTAATTAAAATCAAATAAAATTAGAAACAGTTTCCTGCTCATAACAGATAATATTTCCAGTACTCAAGAGACCCAAGGCTACCATGGACAGTAAAGATGCAGAATATTTCCATGGTCACAGAAAGGACTCTAAGACAGCAATGGAGGAAAGGTTACCCCAGGCCTTTCTCACCTGGCTTCCTTGTCATGGGGGTCTCCCTGAATTTGCCCCCCTTTCAAGCCACTCTCTGCAGAGCAGAGTTTGGATGTTTAGCCTTTATTCATGGTCCTCTCCCAACCATGTCAGGTTAAATATCTTTCAAATGTTTCTCCCTGTTGTGTGTTAGTCATTCAGTCATGTCCAACTCTTTGCTACCCATGGACTGCAGCCTACCAGGCTTTACTGTCCATGGAGTTCCCAACCAAGAATACTGCAGTGTGTTACCATTCCCTTTTCCAGTGGGTCTTCTGGACCCAGAGATCAAACCCGGGTCTCCTGCATTGCAGACAGCTTCTTTATTGTCTGAGCTACCAGGTTCTCGCTGTTAAGTGAGTGAAAGTCACTCAGTCGTGTCTGACTCTTTGTGACCCCATGGACTATACAGTCCATGGAATTCTCCAGGCCAGAATACTGGAGTGGGTAGCCTTTCCCTTCTCCAGGGGATCTTCCCAATCCAGGGATTGAACCCAGGTCTCCCACATTGCAGGCAGATTTTTTACCAGCTGAGCCACAAGGGAAGTACAAGAATATAGGAGTGGGTGGCCTATGCCTTCTCCAGCCGATCTTCCTGACCCAGGAATTGAACTGGGGTCTCCTGCATTGCAGGCGGGTTCTTTACCAGCTGAGCTATGAGGGAAGACCTCTCCCTGTTAGTACTTACTTAATGATATTTTTTGATAACAATGGTTTTTAAAATTTTTGAACAGAAGTTCTTGACTTTAGAGCTGCCAACATTTGTCAATCTTTTATACTGGTTTCTGAAGCAATCCTTCCTAATTTTGAGTTTATAAAAATACTCACCTATATTATCTTCTAAATGTTTTAATGCTTGTCTTTCATATTTGTCTCTGATCCACCTGGAATTGACTTTTATTTTACATGTGAGTAGGAATTAATATCTTTCCATCTTCCTCCTCTTCCTTACCTTAGATCATCACTTGACTTAGCAGCATTTATGGTACAGTCATCCTTTTTCCAGTGACCTGAAATGCCGCTTCTATATCAAGGATATAGGTCTGCATAATAAGTCTTGAAATCTAGTAGGACAAATCCCTCTACCTTATTTTTCTTCCACAGTGTGTTTCTCTCATTCTTACTGAAATACAGAAGGATGGTGGCACCAATGCCCTAGGTCATAAATACCAGAGACTTGAAACTCAACAATTTGTAAGTGATGCTTGCTTATGAGAGCTGTACTGAGTAGGCTAAGCCAAAAATATCTCGTCTGTGATCCTGAGGTTCCCTATTCAAGGTAGGACATTCTGATTCCCCTTTAGCCTTTCAATATCCTTCTAAGTTCCAGAATTCCTAAGACAGAAGAACAATCTGACATGAATATTAGAGTTTACCCAAAGGCAGGAAAAATATCAGCGTTTGACTTGTAAACTAAATGCATTGGATATGAAGGTCCCAGGAGGGAAGTGGCATGTTCTCAGAATGGGTTGTAGACTGTGGTTTGTGCTGTCACGCAAAAGTGAAGCGGAAACACCCTTCCTGAGATACACCCAACAAATCACTTTTAAAATCAAAGCCTCTGCTTCTTGACAAACAGACTCTAAGATACTCAGCAACATCTCTAGTGGGGAAAAATCCAAGGTCAGAGACATGTCAGGTGAGGGAAGGATTCACCCCCTCATCCATACAGTAACTATTTATTGGACACCTACTGTATTCCAGGCCCTGTTCTAGGCACTGGAGATGCAGCCCTGAACAGGAAAGATAAGGGACTGACATTCTAATAGGAGGAGACAAGTAATACATGTAAACAAGGAAAATAATCTTAGATATGGTAAGACTCATCTAGAGAAGAAAACAGCATGGTACCAAGGGAAGGTTTCGCTGAGGAAGTGTGAATGGCAGGAAGGAGCAGCCATGGGAATATCTGGGGGCGCTCATGCTCTAGTTCTGGACTAGCGAGTGAACAGCCTGGAAGTGCTGTCTGGGGGCTCGAAAAAGACTTGGGAGGCTGAAGGGTGAATAGACAAGGAAGCAGTAAGAAAATGAGGTTAAGAAGATTCAGGATAGCCAGATCCTTTGGGGACGTGTGGGCATCCCTACTGGCTCAGATGGTAAAAGAATCTGCCTGCAATACAGGAGACCCAGGTTCCACCCCCAGGCCAGGGAAGATCCCTGGAGAAGGGAACGGCTACCCACTCCAGTATTCTTGTCTGGAGAATTCCACAGACAGAGGAGCCTGGTGGGCTACAGTCTATGGGGGTGGCAAAGAGTTGGATATGACTGAGTGACTGACACTTTCATTTTGGGGACATGCAGGCCACATGCAGAGCTTGGACTTTATCCCAACTGAATGGGAAGTCTCTGGAGGGCTTATAGGGAAGTGATGTGTTCTGGCTTAGAACTGAAAAGTGATGGTGTCCTTCATAAGATGAGGAGACCCGTGTGTAGGGACTGTGAAAGACTCAACTGAGACTAAAAAGCTAACGAACAACAGAGGCCCCAGAACCACCCCCAGGACCAGGAGTCTTTAAGCACCCACGTGCTATGTCCAGCATCATTCCCTGGATGGCCATCTGGTTCTCCATCTGGGTGGATGCTCATAGCAGGAAGCTCTGAGGTTTGCTGACTTCTCTGCCAGGAGAGACCTGGGGCTGCAGGAACAGAACTATTCAAGATTAGGTGGATACGGATTTGAATGCCTGTGTGTGTTATATCATACTTCTCTCTTACAGAGGGTTTGTTTGGGTTGATCAGAATATTTATCAAGAGGTTGCTCAGTTTTTTATAGAATTTGGGGTATGTTTCCCCTGTGTCTTGAGTATCCTCTTACGATGTCAGGGCTATCCTCCCGCGGCTGTCTGTGGACCCCAGTGACTGTGTCACTGGGCCTGCCCTTGACCAGTCTGCAGTATAGAGAACCTGGGACAGGAAGCCAGGAGACCTAGGCTCCTCTTCTGGCTTGCGGGGTGACCTTGGATAAGCCTGTCAGGACACACACCTATAAAATCAAATGATCACCCAAGTGATCCTCAAACTGTTCTGTGGTACCCTAGGTCTCTTTCTGCCAAAGCAGTTTGAATTTCATCCAAAACCTATTTTTAGAGCTGTAATGAAAAACACAACTCTAATGGGTTATATGCCAAATATCAACATGTTCAAAACCAACACGCTAATCTGTTTTGCTAGGTGAACTCATATTGCATGACCCTTAGAATATAGCTTTTTCTGTTGTCCACGTGTGTGTATATGTATATACATGTGTGTATGTATATGTATACACACACTATTTTTCAACATGTCATTGGTTTGGAAGGTTGTACTTCTGCACTAGTTTATTGAAAATTCAGGCCTTGGCATGGCTGCACCCAGTAAATAGTACCAGCAAGTACATCACTGCATCACATGAGCACCCTTCACCCCTCTATGCGGGAATAACGGCCAGGCAAGGCTCAGACGCACGTGTGTGAGGCATGCTCATGTTGTATGTAACCATCAGTTATATGAGCCTGAGTGAACACACAACATACTGCTTTGTGGCAACCTAGACAGGGGCTGCCTGGAGAAGGAAATGGCAACCCACTGCAGTGTTCCTGCCTGGAGAATCCCAGGGACGGGGGAGCCTGGTGGGCTGCCATCTATAAGGTTGCACAGAGTCAGACACAACTGAAGTGACTTAGCAGCAGTAGCAGCAGCAGGCAGGGGCTGCCTTTTATGTAATACATGCTTTGTTTTGGAATAACTTTAGATTTACAGAGAACTTGCCTAGATAGTACACATACCCTTCACCCAGCTTCCCCTAACATTATCCTCTTACATACATGTAGTAGCCTTGTCAGAGGGGAAGTGAGCATGGGTGTAATGATATGAGCTGAATTACAGACTCAGTTCAGATTTCCCCAGTTTTTCCCCTGCCATCATTTCCTGTTCCAGGAGCCAGGCCAGGATCCCACGTGGTGCTGGATAGTCCTGTCTCCTTAGGCTGCTCTACTCTGCACTTTTCCAGTCCTTCCTTGTTTTTCATGACCATGACACTTAGAAGATTTCTGCTCATATGGTTTGTAGAATATCCTGGCTGATGTTTGCTCATAATTAGGCTGAGGTTATGGGATTGGGGGATGCAGACCACCTAAGCCGACTATTTTAATGCACCAGGGTCTTGCCCATGATTAGCTAGGTTAGTATTTCTTCTTCTTAAGCAGGATTGAGGAGCAATGAGCCACAGAGCCAAAAACTTGCTTCTGCTTTAATTCCCCCAAAAGGTAGGAAAAGGATTGGCTAGAGGAGGCTCCTCAGCAAGAATCACTGGGGCTTTTGAGCAGTGTTACTGTCAGGAGTATGAAGGCAAAGGCCATTTAAGAAACAGCTCTTAGTAAAGTCCCTGAGAGTAAAGTTCCCATGGCCGAGGCCCCATGGGAAACAGCCAGGTTCTGTATTTTATGTAACTGAAAAGTCGGGGAGAGGAGATGGGAGTAGGATCTTTGAGTCACTCGTCTCAATAATTAGAAATTACTTAATACTGTTGGAAAGGAAAAGTTTGATCAGAGAGACAGTCATGGTGTGTGTGTAAGAGTGTGTGGGAGTGTGTGTGGGAGAGTGTGAGTATATAGGTGAGTGTGTATGACTGTGAATGTGTGTCAGTGTAAACGTGTGTGTAAGATTGTGGAACTGGAAATGGATTCAAAATTAGGGTTAACATTTGGGCTTCATCCTAGCCTGGATCCTAGTCCTGGTTTCATTTCATTCAATGACTCTATGCTTCAACTTCCTCCTCCTATGAGATGAGAAGGAGAATCCCTGCCCCTAGATACCTGACAGAGTTACTATGAGGAAGGAATATGCTTAAACATGCTTGGGGAAGATGTAAAATGGTGGATAGTGTTACCATCAAGGGAAGTGGAAGGAGCAGGAGTCGGCAGTTGCTGGTGAGGAAGAGAGAACAGGGACCGAAAAGAGAATGAGGATCTAGAAACACAGGCCTGATTAAAAACTCCAGTCTCAATATTGTACTTGAGTCAGTGCCTTGCCTTCCAAGGTCAGAAAGGTGTTCTGTGCGGATCTGACTTGCTGTCTGTCTTCCCAATTGCTGGCCTGATTTCTGTGTCTAACAGTGGTACTTGCTGCCGAGGTGCAGTATATTACAGACTAATTAAGGCTGTTAATGATAATGGCAATCCAGTAAGTAATCTACAATATTATCCTGATCTATCTCTGTCACCCTCCTCTCATCAGGCCATTAAGGTGACAAGCTTCAGAGAACACAGTCATCTTCCCTCTGTCAGCACCTTGATGCTTTTTTTCCTGGGAAGAACTACGGACTTTGTTGGGCTGAGTCACATGAAAATACCACTGACAGGCTTACTCCTCTCCATCCAGAGTCTGTTCCACTCATGAGACATGGGGATTCTCTCTCTCTCTCTTTTAATGCTTTGCTCTCTCCCCTAGTATTCTTGCAGAGGCTGGAGATAATGAAATGAGCACAGAGGAAGCAACATTCATCAGTAAGGGACTGGTTAAATAAATGATGCTCCAGGCAAACAAGAATTTCTAGAGACTTATAAACAAGAAGGGAGAACTCTTATCTATGGATGTGCAGTGATCTTCAAGATATATTAAGTGCTAGATACAAGGCAGTGAGTATAATATGGTACCTGGTCATGGTGTGGACCCTTATGGGCATCCACATTCAGCTTTGCTGAGCCACACCTAACTGAGAAAGCATTTTGGTCCTTCTTGGTCCGCAGGCATTGGGTAAGGTCCTCACTCAACAGGAAGCATCTGCTGGTTTCCCCACATCCTCACGCTCTCAGTTGCTACAACCCCCTCTCCTTCCCTCTGCCCTCGGTGGGCACACAGTGTTGGCAGCTGGTTTGGAAAGTGTGAAAGAAAGAAGGAGGTAAGCTTTGAAATTATCACCAGAAGAAGGGACTCAGAAAAAACCCTCCGCGTTGTTCAAAGGCTGAAACTGGGAACCCGAAGAAGGAATGTCTTTTTGTGAAAGGCCCCAGGATAAAGTACTTTCACTCTGAGACATTGATTCATCATCCTTAATTCTGGATGGGGCCATGCATATCATATATTCTTTCAAACCACAAATCAACTGCCATCTTTCTGTTCATCGTCTTCCTCTTTAAATCTCCCAGGAAGGAATTATGGTGGCTGGAGACCATCTATTTCTCCGGCACCAAGGCTGAAAGGGGGCCAGAATAACAAATGTCCCCATTAGAGCAAAGTAATGTTCTCTGCTGAATTGAGACATTCCTTTCCCATCGCCCAGCTCCTGAGCTGGTCAAGACGCAGGGAGCTGTGGACCCATCCGTTCCCTGAGTGGCCCGGGCAGGGGAGCTGAGAAGCTGCTGGTCAGGAGTGCTCTAAGGATGGCCAAGTCTGTGGTCTGCTGGTGGGCCAGGAGCCTTGAGAAGATGGAGAGGCTATTTCTTGGTGGTGATAGTAATATTCTGAAATGATAGTAATTTTTGAATGTTGACCATTGCGCTAAGCACCTTATAGCAGTCCCATGATGCATTGCTAGTCTTCACATTCTACCCATGAGAGGAGGCTGAGCGAGCATCTAAGGGACTGGAAGTCATAGAGGTGGCGCTGAACCATGCTTTGCCTGACTCTGAGATCCTTGTGCTCACTTTCTCCTCTGGACCTCTGGTTTTCAAACACGTTGGGCTATGGCCCACAGTAGTAAATGTGTTTTACCTCAGGACCCTCTTGTTGCTGTTGAGTCGCTCAGTCATGTCCGACTCTTTGTGACCCCATGGACTGAAGCATCCCAGGCTTCCCTGTCCTTCATCATCTCCTGGGGCTTGCTCAAATTCATGTCCATTGAGTCAGTGATGCTGTCCAACCATCTCATCCTCTGTCGTCCCTTTCTCCTCCTGCCCTCAATCTTTCCCAGGATCAGGGTCTTTTCCAATGAGTTGGCTCTTTGCAATACCCCCTATGCCCATACATATTTGAAATTGAACATTTTCACAAAGCCATACTTACCTTTACTAGTGTGTGATGCAATCTGGTTTTTAACTCTTCTTTGTTTTTTTAAAGGCCAGTTGGACCCGCTAAATTGATGTCACAAGTCAATGATGGATTGTGAATCCTCAGTTTGTAGACACCTCCTCTTGGTGCTTGGGAGAGTAACCCTAACCACAAAGAGCAATTCTAATAAAGTTGTGTTTCACTGACCCTGAGAGCAGTCTGGCATACCTAGGAGAAGAGCAGTTCTTCAGCTTGTTTATGTGGCATTTGGGTTGGGGAGACTCCAAGGGTCATTGTGAGGAGAGGGAGATGAATCAGCAAATCTGGAGGCTAGAATGAAGACGGCCTTTTCTTTATCCAGCATGGGTTAGGCTCTATGGAGATCCTGAACCTTCACATTCAGGTTCCTGGAAGTTTATAATCTTCCTCAAGGAACACCCTGTTGTGAAGTGACTCTAGGAAAATACCAGGGAGAATCCTGAAGAAATCTGAAGGAACATGAAGGATCTCCACCATTACTTGTCTTCACACAAGCCTTTCTAGAAATAGAGTCACAGACCCACATGAGCTGCCCTTACACTTAAATTGTCTTATTTTTCCTTTATCATATTCCTTCTCCTCCTCCTTTTTTTGCCTTGTGGTTTGTGGGATCTTAGTTCCCTGACCAGGGATTGAAACTTGGGCCCTGGCAGTGAAAGCAAGAAGTCCTAACTGCTGGAATGTCAGAGAATTCCCTCCTCCTCCTTATTAATAGACCTTACATTGGTAAGATTCAAGACTTCAAAGAGTTCGAAGAGCAGGCTATTATATTGAGTTGACCAAAAAGTTCATTGTGTTTTTCCGTAAGATCATATGGAAAAACCAGAATGAATTTTTTTAGCCAACCCAATAGTTCTCCCTCCCATCCCTGTCCTTAGCCACCTCATGCTCAATCTGTAGGTAACCACCATTTCTAGATTCTTGTGTATCCTCCTGGAAATGGTCTCTACTCACCTATAAGCAAGTGTCAATTACTTTTTCTAACACATAAATTATACTCATTGTCTTGCATCTAGCATTCAATCAGTCTTGGAGATCACAGCATATCAATCCAAAAAGAATTCAATCCACTTTTTTTGCAACTCTCTAGAAATTCTTATTTTGGTTGACCATCATTTATTCAACCAGTCCCTTTGATGAAACTTGGAGATTGTTTCTAACCTTTGGCCATGGTGAATAATGAAGCAATAAATGACTTCCTTGTATTTGGTTGTGTCTAGACATGGCCCAGCAAGGTGGGACCCATGGGACCTCCACCTCCATCTCCAGCCTTGCATCCTGCCATACCCTCTCGTGCTCCTGCTCTCAGCCCCAAGTCTGTCTGCCACCTTCTCAGCTGTTCCTCCTCTCCATGCTGCTCTTCTTGGAATATTCACTCCCTTCTCTCTGTCAACACCCAACTCACCTGGATCAGCTTGAGAAATGCTTTCTCAGGTCAGCTCTGCTCATCCTCAAAGAACTGTGTCATCAATCACTTGATACTGTGCAGAATGGCCCTCAAGTCCTTACACAGGTTGGAATTTTAATAAATTCACTTGTATATATGATATAAACAATATGCAAGATAAAACAGAAAATTTCATTATAATTTACTACACTTAATTACAGAAATGTTGAGTTTCAACATATCTAAGGTAATTTTAGATATATTTGGCTGTAACTATTATATATAGTATAGGGTTTATTACCTAAAAACATTAACAAATGTTGACAAACATTAACAAACATTAGAACAAATTAATCATTAACAGTTTTATTGCAATCTTGAGTAAATTCCTTCTCTGTTGCATTTTATAAATTGTTTACATATTATATAGAAGTGAATTTATTAAAAACTCAAACTGCACAAGAACTTTATAAATATCCTAATTTAACTTTGTTTTACCATATTTCATCTATATGCACTTTTGTCCACATTTAGCATTTTTGAAATTGGAATATGTCCTTCTGTTGATACTGCCTTGCAATGTAGTGGGTTGGGCAGCTATTGTTGCTATTACCATTGTCTGAACAAACACAAACTTGGTCATGGTTGTTCCTACTTCCATCACTTTTGTGGAGTTAAGTACATTATTTATATTGTGTCTTGGTTTGGTTTATATTTAAAATATCTTCAAAGGATCATATTCTGTTTTGGAACTGAAACAGACAGTTTATGCAGAGAGGCAAGGAAATAGAACAGCAGGTTGTCAATTTTATATTAGCAAGGCACATGTTTATCATTGGAAATATAATATTAATTTAATATATTCTTACAAAGTAACAGCCAAATGCTTTACAAGACTTTTGTGGGCTGAATTGATTCCCTCCAAAATTTATATGTCGAAGCCCTAACCTCCAAGATGACTGTATTTGGGAATAAGGCCTTTAAAGAGGAAACTAAGGTTAAATGAGGTCATAAGGGTGGGAGCCTAATCCAACATGACTGGCATCCTTGTGAGAAGAGGGAGAGATACCATGGATGAACGTGTATGGAGAAAGGCCATGTGAGGACATAGCAAGAAGACTGTCAACTGCAAGCCAAGGAGAGAGGCCTCAGAAGAAACTAACCCTGCCAGTACCTTGATCTTGTACTTCCAGCCTCCAGAATTGTTTGGAAACAGATTTCTCTTGTTTGTCACCCAGCCTGTGGTATTTTGCTATGGCAGCCCTAGCAAACTAATACAAGGACCTGAGTAAGAAAGACTCTTACAAGCAGATGAAGCTATGTTACATACTGATATTAGTGTGAAAGGATTGTGTATCATAGAACACACATGAAAGCATCCAACATCCATTTTGCATAATGGATGTCAGGGGTTTGAAAGAGCCCTGGAGATGACAGTAGAACATACTTTTAAGAAATGCTGTCTCATCCATCATCCATCCATGGCACCATTTTCAACTCTGAGTTGAAAAGTGATGCAGAAGAGTTGGGCTGTGAATAAGAAGTTTTAGAATCACTCTAACAATTTATCTTGATTATATTTCCCTTTTTGTCTGCATAAGATCAACAACAAAAAAATCTATCTGAATGATCCAAAAAGTCTTCCAATAAGTCTGAATATTCCAGGTGATGCTAAAGCATTATATTGGCAGTGTTCTGTTTTTGTTTTTCCTTGTGTGTGTTCTCAGTCACTAAGTTGTGTCTGACTCTTTATGACCCCATGGAGTATAGCTCATCAGGCTCCTCTGTCCATGGGATTTCCCAGGCAAGGAAACTGGAGTGGGTTGCCATTTCCTTCTCCAGGGGATCATCCTTTATTAGGGATTCAACCCATATCTCCTGCACTGGTAGGTGGGTTCTTTATGACTGAGCCACCAGGGAAACCCTTTTAAAAATAGAATAAAATAACAAGAGTGTCACAAAGTTAGTGGCATCCTGGATTTGATTAAATATGGTGTATTAGTTTGCTCGAGTTACTATAGCAAAATGCCACAGACTAAGTGGCTTAAACAATAAGAGATGTATTTTTTTCACAGTGTCAGAGGCTCAAAGTTCATGATGAAGGTGACAGGAAATTTCGTTTCTGGTGAGGCCTTTTTTCCTGGCTTGCAGTTGATTGCCTTCTTGCTTTGTCTTCATGTGGCCTCTCCTCTGTGGATGAGCAGAGAGGAAAACTCTCTCTTCCTCTTATAAGGATGCAGATTAGGGCCTCAACTGTGTGATATTGTGTAACTGTAATTACCTCTTCCAAGGCCCTATCTCTAAACATTTGGGTTTAAGACTTCCACATATGAATTCTGGGGGGACCCAATTCAGTCCTTAACATGTGGTGATATGTATTTATTTAGTGTAAGTCTGTCCTGCCAATTGATAGGTCTTTGATTGTTAGTGCCATGGTGACACTCAAAGAGATTTTTCCTTTGATCATCATTGTACCCCCCAACACCTAGCACATGGTCTGACACTTAGGAAATGCCCCATGAATGTTTGTGGTCTCACTGGAAACTTTGTGATCCTCTCTAAGAACTGGGTATGTTTCTGGTTTGGGAAAGAAGACCAGAGATCTCCCATACATGCTTCAGACATTGGTGTCAAGACCAGCCCCTGTTGGTCATAGTTACTGGTCATGATTGATAGTGAGCACTAGAACATGAGAGTTTGGCAATCCTTAGAAATCAAGTCCAATCCTCTCAAATCGCAGATGAGGAAACTGAGCAAAATCCTTACCCAAAGCTAGTTAGAGGCTCAGGAGTCCTCTGCAGTGCTCTTTTCACCTCCTGAGTCTGGTCATCAGTCTGGAAATTCACAAATGTCCCATGAAACTGCATCCCATGGCTCTAAGACTATTTTCTATTTGAAATGTGAGAGCCAGGAAATTTGTAGTTGGAAAATTGCATGCAGTTTTTTTTTTTTTTTTTTTTGGCTGCATATGAAAACTTTAATATTATATTTGGGAAGATTAGACTTGTTCTCCAAGACCCACCTGAGTGGCTCCTTTGGTTGTATGGAGCAGCACCCATATATGCCAGGGAAACTGGAGAGTGGTGGCTGGAGGCAGTGTTGACCTGATGCAGATGTAAAGCCTGAAAAATAAATGTCCCTTTTAGGAACATTTTGCTGTGGGTGATTGGAGTGTGGGGTTTGGGGGGCAGCGGCTGCTGAGATGGGGATGCTGAAGGGCAAAGTTCCTTAGGAATCACATCTATGCATCCTGTCCTTCCCGCTTCCCACTTTATTTTACTTTACCTGAGTTGTTCCTTTTTCTTATACAAGGAAATGATTCTAGTGTGGTGTAGTCATGGTGGTGAGGAGGTTGGGAATTGAGGGTTGTTTTCAGAAAAATGGAATCAAGAGAAGACACTAGGGCATGAGGTTTGGTCTTTAACTTGGATTGGAAATGGAAACTGAGACACAGGCTATCCTTCTGTAGAAAATGGACACATTAAGACTTGGAAGCAGAAGGTCTGTTACGGCCTGTTCAGAAGAGGGGCCCGCCCTGGGATCCCAGAGCTGGAGGTCGGGTCTCAGCACAGAGGCGCTATTCTAGTTTACCCACCTTGGGGTGACGTTCAAGGTCCCCAGGGCTGGTGCACATGCTGCCCTCAGCTCTGGTCTCACCATCCCTGAAGGTGAACGTCAGTGTGGACGGGAACGCAGCCAGCTTGCTGCTGGGGAGGCCGACCCCAGAGAACATATGGGAGAGGTGCCCACCAGCAGTGGGAAGGGCAGGGTGCATAGATGTGATTCCCGAGGACCTTGGCAACTTGGGAAAGATGAGATAACCTGCTGGTGAAGCAGGCGGGGCTCGGAGGTGCTGCTCTTTGTGCACTGAATGTCAGTGAGCCTTTGTCCCAATGGGCTGAGACAGTCCAGGTACCCACACCAGAGCATCTCTTGCTCCTTCTTGGCTAAAAATGCTTCCCTCACATCATTCTTTTATTTATTTATTTTTTCTTTCATATTATCCAGGTAAAAGAGAGCTGCGATAGCTCAGTCACCATGGGAACTAATGTCCAACCTCTTCTTTTGTATGAGTTTCACCCAGATTGTTTTTCCCTTCTCCAGGGGATCTTCCCAACCCAGGGACTGAATCCAGGTCTCCCACATTGCAGGCAGATTCTTTACCAGCTGAGCCACAAGGGAAGCCCAGGGATGGGGAAACAATGGAAACAGTGAGAGACTTTATTTTTTTTTGGCTCCAAAATCACTGCAGATGGTGACTGTAGCCATGAAATTAAAAGACACTTGCTCCTTGGAAGAAAAGCTATGACCAACCTAGATAGCATATTAAAAAGTGGAGACATTACTTTGCTGATAAAGGCCCGTCTAGTCAAAGCTATGTTTTTTCCAGCAGTCATGTATGGATGTGAGAGTTGGACTATAAAGAAAGCTGAGTGTCAAAGAACTGATGCTTTTGAACTGTGGTGTTGGAGAAGACTCTTGAGAGTCTTCTCAAACCAGTCAATCCTAAAGGAAATCAGTCGTGAATATTCATTGGAAGGACTAATGCGAGGTTGAAAGTCCAATACTTTGACCACCTGATGTGAAGAACTGGCTCGTTGGAAAAGATCCTAATGATTGGAAAAATTGAAGGCAGGAGGAGAATGGGATGACAGAGGATAAGATGGCTGGATGGCATCACTGACTCAATGGATGTGAATTTGAGCAAGCTCCTGGAGTTGGTGATGGACAGGGAAGCCTTGCATGCTGCAGTCCATGGGATCACAAAGAGTCAGACACGACTGAGCAACTGAACTGAACTACCCAGATTGTCTATTTAGTCTTCAACTGTCCCAGGCTTAGACTTGCCATGATGAGTGTAATCTGCTTGTGACACCATGGGACAGGCAGGAAGGAGGGATGGGGCAGGGCTGTGCCTGGCATGAGAGCGCCCCTGGATCAAGGGCCACAGATGGGGGAACCGAGATGCAGTCTGCCAAGTTTGGGATCAGCACTCAGGCAGCACTTTTGTGGATGATGATGGAGCCCAGCTGGCCACTGGGGCTCCAGGCAGATGCCAAAACCAAAGGAGGCCAGGGAAACCCCTGCTTAGTATCCAGTTTTGGATTTAGTAGAGATTAAGGTAGAAAACAGAGTGAGAGAGAGGTGATGGAGCCACTGTCAGCTTCCTGTCTTAGTTGGGATTGGCTCTGGATCTGGGTGTCGGTGGGGAGAGGGGAGCCCCGGTGCTCAGCCTATAGGAGAAGGGAAGGCAGAGGCAGGGGAAGGGAGGGAAGGCCCGGCACTCAAAATTCTGGGGAGTCCTTTTCTATTTCTGTGTATTTGCTTATTTATGTATTTGCTTAATAAGTACCACATAGAAGCATTAGTAAAAATGAGGGCCAGGCCAGGCCAGTGCTAATTCTATCCAGAGTTTCTCACGAACTTGGAAGACAAGCCTGGCCTCTGTTCGTCAGCCTTCCAGATTCTTCTTAGGCAGGAGAGCAGGAGTGGAGGGTGAAAGGCAGCTGAAAGCAGGTCTGGGGACATCTGTGCTAATTTCTCTTCCCAGATAAAGGGCACTTCCAGGGCCTCAGAACTTTCTGTGGCCCTCCCCTTGTGCACGGTGTGGAAAATTGCATTCTCCTGCGCTCAAGGCGGCCGAGGAGAGCATGGTTTGCGCCGGGGCCCTGTTTGTGTCCCTTTGTCAATTCCTCCGTGACAGCTGCAGACTGGGAGACCACACTTCAATTATGTACCCAGCAGGTGAGGGTGCTTGGGCAGGGGCCTTCTTGGGCGAGATCAAGGAGATAATTCATCCTTTTTACACAACCGCGGGCTGAGGGAGGATTGTGCATACAGATTGTGGCCTTGGCCTGAGAGCAGGGAGAAAAGGGGAGGGAGAGAAGGAGAGAGGACAGGGGAGCTGAGAGCCAAGAGGATGATCACACGGCTCCAGGGCATGGACTTGCCGAACCACCCATCTCCGTGCTCTCTCTCACTCATCCCATCATTCCTGGCATTTCCACAAGGGACAATTTGTGCATCAGAGGATACTGAGAAGGCTTGAGGCCGCTGCTTCCTAGGAGGGTGGACGCCTGCAATGGGGCTGTTGGGTGGAGCAGAATTCTTCCCACCTCACCACCAGCTCCATCTTTTGGGTTCGGCTAGCTATGCTTTTTGCAACCTTCAAAAGATCAGAGGTGAGGCTGGCTGGAAGTGCCCTCCCCAGGGAGACCAGAATGATTCAACTGCCCAAGGTCAGTGGCATTTTAGGAAGAGAATGAGTCACAGGAAGCTGCCAGGCTGAGAAGTCTTTTTGCTGCTCAAAGAAGGCCACCTCATTGGGGGTGCATTGGGGGTGGATGTGGGTGGCAGGTGGGGACACTCTGACTCTCCCAGGCTTGAAGTCACCTCCTGGCAGGGCAGGATCTTGGCAGCTACTGCTGCTGCTCCCTGGGCTGTGAGAGCCTTGCTTTGGAGCCCAAGTGCCCCAGGGCACTTGGACCTTTGTACAGTGACCGTGGGATGGAAGCAAGCATGGAGGACGGTAGCCAATGGCTGCAAAGCTCTGTCTCCCCTAGGGTGCAATTGCTTAGGAGGGTCTCTGAAGCTCCCACATTCCTGGAAAAGTCATTCCCCAGATGCTCCACACCTCAAACCCTGGACTCCAGGGGGACTTTCCCAATCTGTGGAACCAGGAGTCCAGGGTGCCACCACCTCAGCTCCCCTCCCTGACTTCGAGGGGGCCCCTTCTTTCCTCTACCCTGGCCCCATTTCTCCTGGTCCCCCAGTTCCCAGGTCCCTGCACCCCCAGTAGCCTCTCAGTTTACTGCTCCAGGGGAACCTCTCAGAAGAGCTCCTTAGCTTTCTGGCTTTGAAGCTCCAGCTTGTCCGGAGTTCTTGTCCAAAGCTGATCCAACCTGGGCCTTAGAGCCAAGGCTCTGAGCCAGAGTTGCTGCCTTTGTTTCCCATCCTGATCGCAGAGATTGTGGCTGCTCCTCCTCGGCCCTTCTTTTGCTCGTCGGGGCTCTCTGCCCACTGAGATCTGGTGAACAGGATGCTCCCAGCGGAAACTTGGAGCCCCCTCCTCCCACCCCCAGCCTCCTGGCAGAGTTGCATTCCATGGCCGTTGCCATGGTTGACAGAAGCAATGATGAACTTGAGCCAGGAAGCCTCTGGGGAAACGTGAAAAATACTCTAGGGGTGACATCATCAGGACCGGAGTGTCACCTTGAATGCTTCCGTTATGGAGTGAATCCTTGCTGATGGCTGTCCCAAATGGAGGGAGGCAACTGTACAGAGTGAAGTTAAGTCAGAAAGAGAAAAACAAATATCGTATATTAATGCATATACATGGAATCTGGAAAGATGGTACTGATGCTTCCTATTTGTAGGGCAGCAATGGAGATGCAGACATAGAGAACAAACTTGTGGACACAGGGAGGGGTAGGAACGAGAGGGTGGGATGAATGGAGAGAGCAGCATGGAAACATGTACACTAAACAGGTAAACTAGAGAGCCAGTGGGAATTTGCTGTGTGACCCAGGGGACTCCAGCCAGGGCTCGGTGACAACCTAGAGGGGTGGGAGGGGCTGGGAGGTGGGAGTGAGGCTTGAGGGAGGGGGCATATGTATACCTGTGGCTGATGCGCGTTGATGTGTGGCAGAATCCAACACAGTATTATGACTATTAAAAATAAATAAAAAATTTAAAAATGGCATAAAGTTATTCTCCCCTAAAGTCTCAAAGTGAAACACCACCCTGCCACTATCTTGGTTTTGGATTTATAGCCTCTAAAATTCTGAAAGAATAGCTTTATGCTATTTTAAGCCATCAAGTTTTTGGTAATTCTTTACAAAAATTTTAGGAGCTAAAACATATACCTGTAAGCTTTTTACATTCTGTTACATTAAAATCAGATGATATATCAAAAAAAAAGAAACAGTGGGATGAAGGCCCACTGTTTGTCAACCACCTTGAGCAAATCGTATTTGTCCTGCTCCGTCTGGGGGCAATTAGCTGCCTTATTTCATTTGGTGACCTTTGCTCTCTGCAGCCTACAGAGAACGCTGGCTGCACTGATTTTGTTCCTCGATCTTCATCTCCTTGCCCACCTCCCCTCATGCTGATTTTCTTGGTCCAGGAGTATTTGGGCTTCAAGGGAGCATGGAAAGTCTGATTAGGATGGAGGGAGCCTCAAAATGGACCAGCATAGTCTTCTCTTCCTGGAATGTTCCCAGGCTTGAAGCTGAGGGTGTGTGTCCCCCATCAAGGTTCCACAGCAAGTGAACCAGGACGCTTAACTCTGCTTCCCAAGACATAGGCATTCCAGTGAACTGAGCCCTGGCTCCAAATGCTGGACAGGGGTCACTGAGGTCACTGGAAGCTTGCACTGGTCTTCAGCAAAAATGGAGACAACAAGGGGGATGTAGGATTTTTCTTAAGTCTAGTTTTCTTTGGTTGAGATTTCTGCTCTTATCCTGTGATTATGTTCTTCCCATTTTGTGGTGTTAACAAGTCATTTAAAAATGAAATCATGGTGATAATAGGATTTATTTTTAATGTGCTTATTTGGCAAAATGTAAAGTTGGCAATCCTGTGTTGATCTACCCTCCCCCAAATTATTTTGAAATGTTCTTGGCATGTGACAAGTCAGAGTCTAGGAGTGGGGGAGAGAGATGCTACATTGCTACTTTAGGAGCTGGTACAGTGGGTAAGAGCCTGAGGGGGCTCAGGACAGGCCACCCCCAATAAGGCCCCTTGGCACAGTGAACATTTCAGGCTGTAGGAATTTGAGAGACCACAGGGACAGGAAGAAATCTTTGACCTGCCCTAAAGCAGGTCATAGGCCTTCCTGTGAGAGGTGCCATCTCTCTATAAGGAGGACAAGGAGCATCCTTATTTCCAAAGACAGAGGGGTACTGAGAAGAACCCAAATGAACAGGCCCTGCTAAGTTCCCCCCAGTTTCCTACCCTCAGCTCATACCGTTTGTTCTATCACATTTTCCCCATGACTTTCGTCTCTTCACCAAACCTAGCATGAAAACATTCAGGCTTAACAACTTCTTTGGGTCTTTATTTCCTTAGGAAGTTTCTCATGCCACGTAATATTTATATGAAATAAATTTTTGTTTTTTCTTGTTTATCTGTTACAGAGACCCAGCCATGGTCCTAAGGTAGGCAGAGGACAGAAAGGTATTTTTCCTCCCCTATATACCTCACTCTGGAACCAGACAGTCTTGGCTCTCACAAGGCTCCCACATTTATTAGTTAGATGACCTCTGGGCTTTAAGTTCCTAATCTGTGAAATAGGAGTCATATAGTACCTACCTGGTGGGGTTGTAATGAGTTTATATGTTCTCTGTTATTACTTCTAAATATTTTCATTAAAGATATGATTTCCTTCTCCACCAAGAGCTTTAATTCCAGACATTCTAGACAGGAGACTTGGAATGTTTTCCCCCAGCTGGTTAATCTAATCTCTCTCATACTTCTTTACCATTTAGGGCTTTAATGAAAGGAAGAGGCAAAAAGTAAGAGACAGAAAGGAGAAAAAGGCAGGAGGATGCTCAGGAGTTGTTAGAGATTCGGGTTCAATCCCTGGGTCAGGAAGGTCCACCGGAGTAGGAAATGGCAACCCACTCCAGTATTCCATGGAGCAGGGGAACCTGGTGGGCTACAGTCCATGGGGTCTCAAAGAGTTGGACATGACTGAGTGAGCACACAAAGTTATGGGGTCAACAGAAAAGCATCTCGAAAGACAGTTTTTGGCGATATCAATCCAAAACATTTTCTTCCCATTTCACCTAGCAGTTCATTTCTTGGAAATTATTCTATAGATAAATTTACACTTATGCTTAAAGATATATGAACAAGTGGGCTTCCCTGGTAACTCAGCTGGTAAAGAATCCACCTGCAATGCAGGAGACCTGGGTTCGATTCCTGGGTTGGGAAGATCCCTTGGAGAAGGGATAGGCTACCCACTCTAGTTTAGTATTCTTGGGCTTCCCTGGTAGTTCAGATGGTAAAGAATCTGCCTGCAATGTTGGAGACCTGGGTTCAATCCCTGGGTTGGGAAGATTCCATGGAGAAGGAAATGGCGACCCATTCCAGTACTCTTGCCTGGAAAATCCCATGGATGGAGGATCCTGGTAGGCTACAGTCCATGGGACCACAAAGAGTCAGACATGACTAAGCCACTTCACTTTATGTGGGATGGAATCATGCAACTTGACAATAATGAGGCATATCTACATGGCTATATAAAACAGTCTCCAAGATAATTAAGTTAAAAAAGAAAAGGAAAGGAAACAAAGGATAAGAAGAGGATGATAACTGTGTTCACCGTTCTTTTTGTCTTTTATGGGAATATATATATATATATATATATATATATACATATATTCCTGTCTATGCAAAAACTATCTCTGGAAGGATTTCCAAGAAACTTGTATTACTGACTGCTTCTGGTGAAAAAGGAGGGATCTGGGAGATCCAAACATGGGAGTGTTAACTTTCCATTGTTGCTATTTTTCATTTTATTTGATTTTTTACCATGTGCATGTATGACTCAATACTGAGTGAGTGAGTGAAGTTACCCAGTCGTGTCTGACTCTTTGCGATCCCATGGACTGTAGCCTACCAGGCTCCATGGAATTTTCCAGGCAAGAGTACTGGAGTGGGTTGCCGTTTCATTGTCCAGGGGATCTTCCTGACCCAGGGATCGAACCCAGGTCTCCCACATTGCAGACAGACGCTTTACCATCTGAGTCAGCAGCGAAGCCCTCATAGCTTCCTCATAGCTATGGGCTTCCTCATAGCTCAGCTGGTAAACAATCTGCCTGCAATGCGGGAGACCCTGGTTTGATCCCTGGGTCAGGAAGTGCTGCTGGAAAAGCGATAGGCTACCCACTCCAGTATTCTTGGGCTTTCCTTGTGGCTCAGCTGGTAAAAGAATCCGCCTACAATGTGGGAGACCTGGGTTCAATCCCTGGGTTGGGAAGATCCCCTGGAGAAGAGGAAGGCTACCCATTCCAGTATTCTGGCCGGGAGAATTCCATGGAGTGAATAGTCCATGTGGTTGCAAAAAAGTCAGCACAACTGAGCAACTTTCACTCACTTTATATATAAAAATACTATTAAATATAAAATTAAAAAATAAAATCATGGGGCCAACTTAAACCTGCCGTTTGACTGTATTGTTAAGTTGAAAACCTCCAGATTAACTCCAGGTGGAACTCCTCCCCTTCCGTGGCCTCTAAGGTCTCTTGTTACTCCTAGAAGATAAGAAGCTGCTTGTATATCAGTCATTCTAGAACATTACAGACTCGCCATGGCACCGCTCCCAGGGAACCCTTCCCAGGGCACTCCTCCCACGGTGCCCTTCCCAGGGCCCTTTGTGTAGTGAGAGGACAGTGATTCAGGGGAAGGATTTCTGACTTCCTGGGAGATTGCTTAAGTTGAGGGACTATCCCTGTCATGCTTAAAGTTGAAAGGTCTGGCCATGCCCCTCCATGGAAGACCATCCCTGCTTCTAAGAATATAGATTCTAGCACTGGCTTGGCCATGTAGCATAGATTTCATCTTGCCAAGAGCTGTGAGGAGGGGTGAGTGAGGAGCAGCTGAGAGCCTGGGACAGGGAGAGTTTCTATGTAGTTATACATCATAATAAAGACACTTCATTAACAAGGCCCATCCAGGGACACAGCTCTCTTGGGATCTCAGGCAAAATCTCAGATATAAGAACATTTGGAAAAGCTCTCAGCCTGGGGTACCATCCAGAGCATACTCACTAGACTGTGTTCACTCCTCTCTGTAGAACTTGGCTTGGCTAAATGGTCTTTTGGCAATGCTTACTGCTCCTCCCCACTCCCCATCCAAATGATAGTCTTCCATCAAGACCATTCAGTTCAGTTCACCCATCAAACACTTGTCAAGTATCTTCTTAGAGCCTGAATCTGTGCTGGGTTTTGGGGACACAAAACGAATAAAGGCTGGGCCTCTGAAATTGAAATCTATGTCTCATGGATACACAAAGCCATGAGATAAACATGAGATAAACATGTCTTCCCAAAGCATCAGTTCTACTTGAAAGATTGGGGAAAAGAAACTAAAGCCATTTAAATGCCAATAATTTAAAATAATATTCTTATATTAAAACAAACAGATCTATTATGGAATAGGGGCAAAATTTGCATATATTTAAAAAAATAAAACTTCAGATTTCAAAGAAATTGCACACAAGTGGTTGACTTCTTTGGACTACGTCCCAGAAACTGGGGAGTACACATGTTAATTCTCTTCTGCCACTATGAGTGTATTGACTGAAAGGTTTCAAAGTCTCTTCTGCATGTCATGGGGAGAAATGGAAGGGTTTTAGTTAGGGAAGAGTCATAATAAACCTTGCAGCTTATTTATTTAATTGTGTTTTTTATTGAAGTATAGTTGGTTTACAATGTTGTGTTTATACAGCAAAGTGATTCAGTTATATATATATATATATATACATATATATTCCATATATATATTATTTTCATTATTATTTCATATTATTCATTATTATTTTCATATTATTTTCATTATTATTATTTTCATTATGTTATTATAGAATATCTAATATAGTTTCCTGTTCTGTACAATAAGATGTTGTTTATATTTTTATGTATAGTAATTTATACCTGCCAATCCCAAATTCTTAATTTATCCCTCCCCCACCCCCATTTCTCTTTGGTAACCATAACTTTGTTTTCTATGTCTTTGAGTCTGTTTCTGCTTTGTAAATAAATTCATCTGCATCATATTTTAGATTTCACATATAAGTGATATTGTATAGTATTTGTCTTTCTCTTTAGGACATCACTTCGTATGATAATCTCTAGGTCTATCCATGTTGTTGCAAATGGCATTATTTCATTCTTTTTTATAGCTGAGTAGTATTCCATTGCATATATATATATATATATATATATATATATATATATATATATACACCACATCTTTTTTATCCATTCATCTGTTGATGGACATTTAGGTTGCTACCATGAATAGTGCTAAACATAAGGGTGATGTATCTTTTTGAATTAGAGTTTTCTCTAGATGTGTTCCCAGGTGTGGGATTGCTGGATCATATGGCAAAGATTGCAGTTTAGAAGTGTCACTTTCAAGGAATGGAAAGTACACTTATGGGCCAAACACTTGCACTTATTTCTATTCCCTCTCACCAGAGAGTTCCTGTTCTCCCCACCCTCTCTCCTTTTCCATCCTGGAAACCCTCAGGCACTCAGAAGAAAAACTGTGTGAAGAGACACAATGAGACGGCAGCCACGTGAAAGCCAGAAGTGAGGTTTCACCAGGAGTCATGATCTGGGATCTCCATCCCTCAGAACTGTGGGAAAATATATTTCTATTGTTTAAGGTACTCAGTCTGTGGTATTTTGCTATGACAGCTCTGAGCTAAGACTCACTGAGGCACATAATTAATTTTCAAAATGCTGTAAAAAATAGCCTAAAGCTGAGAGAGACAGAGAGTAACGGAAGAGGGAGGGAGAGAGGAGAGAATATGAAAGAGCAGTGGTGGCGTCTTCTCATCAGCAGTCAGAAGACCACTGAACCCTGACTTCAGACTTCTGAGGAAAATTGTTTTGAAACAATAATTCTATACCTAGCCAAACTACCTCTAGTATGAGAATATGTGGTGGTTAATTTTAGTGACAACTTGACTGAGCTAAGGGTGCCTAGGTAGCTGGTAAAGCATTATTTCTGGGTGTATATGTGAGGGTGTTTTCAGAAGAGATTAGGATTTGACTGTAGACTGAGTGAAGAACATTGCCCTCACCAGTGCAAGGGGACATCATCTCAGTCATTGAAGGAAGTAAAGGAAGGATGAATTTGCTCTCTTTCTTGAGTTTGGACAGCTATCTATTCCTGCTCTCAGATACCAGCATTCCTGGATCTTGGGCTTTCAGAGTTGGACTAGAAGTACACCTCTGGCTTCCCTGGATCTTCAGCTTGCAGATAGCAGATCATAAGATTTCTTAACCTCCACAATCATGTGAGCCAGTCTCTCACTATATATATACACAAACACATATATATATCCTATTGGTTATATTTCTGTGAAGAACCCTGACTAATATAAGTTAGAAAAAATTTTTAGAAATGCATGCCTTAAAAAATTAAACCATGTGTACCCTTGATCAGGAAGCTGCTATAAAATGGATTCTATAAGTGAAAGTGAAAGTCACTCAGTCGTGTTTATCTCTTTGCAACTCCATAGACTATACGCATGGAATTCTTGAGGCCAGAATACTGTAGTGGGTAGCTGTTCCCTTTCCCAGGGGATCTTTCCAACCCAGGGATTGAACCCAGGTCTTCTGCATTGCAGGAGGACTCTTTACTAGCTGAGCCACCAGGGAAGCCTATGTTCCATAAGGATGAGAACAATTGAGCAGGATTAGGGAGCTTCAGATGGTGTTAGAAAAAGAGGAAAGAGAGTTTTAAGAGGGAAATCTCCTAGAAGAAAAGTATGAAATGGAGAGATTACCAAATGCATTTATACATATCAAAAAGAGATATTCTGGTAAAGGGTTTGGAAAGACATTAGTGAGGAGTATGTAAAAACTAAGCACATCAGAAAACATGGCAATTACTTATTGGAGGAAAAGCAAAAAACCTGTACAGAAATAGAAATGTAATCACATATTACATGGATCAGCTGTGAATATTACAGAGTAAAAACAACAAAAACAATGAAAATTGTGATATAACAATATTGGGAGAATGAAGAGAGAAAAAGTATGCATATGTGTAAAAGATCTAAACCCTCAACCTCTTTGGTAGCAAGTCAGTAAACATCTAAAAGTCAAAATCATCAACAAATAGAAGCATATTCAGGTTATTTAGAATTTAAAAGTAAATGCCAGAAGGTGATGGTGATGGATAGGGAAAGGAGATATCATTCTGAGGTATAACCCTTGAGTAACATTTTGTAAACTTTATAGTGCTTTGATAAAATTTAAGGTAAATCTGTTAGAAAGTCAGAAATATCACTTTTGTAGATATTTGGAGATGAGACTGGTGAAGGATTAAGTGGAATCAGAGAAGGTAGTCAGGAGGCACTGCAGTTATCTGAGTATCAAGGGTTGGCTTTCTGCTTGCAGGCTACTTGTTGAGGAGGATCCTTGGGGTCAGCACCTGTGGAAGGGAGGGGGTGGAAGCAGGAATGGGCAGAGGAATATGTCTTTCTATGATGCAGGTCCAACAACAGCCTCAGCTGACCCTACAGGGAGCTCTGGAGCTACAATAGCTCTTTGGAGTTCTCCTGAGTTGGGCTGAGGTAGATGAACCTGGAGTAAGACAGCTCTCTGCAGCTGAAGCACTTCCTAAGGGCTAGGCATCAGCAGCATCCCCAGAGCTGGGGCCACAAGGCTTTTAAGGAAGGAGAACCTAAACTGTGCATGACCATCTCCACTACTTACGTTTCTACAGAAGACAGACAATGATGAAGGTTCAGCTAGGTTATGGCAGTGGGAATATGGAGGAGGGAACAGATTTCAGAGGTAATTAGGAGATAAAGCCTAATGACATGCTGAGAGATTGGCTGTAGTGAGCGAAAAGAAAGAAAAGTGAGTTAGGACCATCTGGTATACCTCCAGGTTTCTTGCTGGATGGATGGTGATGCTGGCTGGATTCACACAGAGCGGGCCTCTTATATAAGAGAAAAGGTGATACATTCAGTTTGGGATAAGCTGATTAGAAAGGCCTGTGTGGGGAGAAGTCCCCTTAGAAGCTTCTACCTCAGCTCACCCAGAACTCTTCTCTTAGTTACAGATGACTTTTGTTTTCTGACCTCCACAACCAAACCTTGAATTATTGTGTTGGCCGATAAGTTTGTTTGGGATTTTCTGTAAGATGTTCCAGAAACACCTGAGTGAAATTCATGGCTAACCCGATATATTTCCTACTAGAAGTTCAACTCCATGAAATCAGGGATTTTTTTTTTTTTCTGTATCCCAGTACCTAGGGCAGATCCTGGTGTTGAGAGTGCAGCACATGTAGATATTTGCTGTTGATCAAATGTACTGTTCCTATGAATGTCTCTTCGTGTCTGGCCACCTCAATGAGAGCTCAAAGTTTTTGTTGCCAGAGATCACAAATTATTTAACTTCTGTCCACCCCATAGCACCCAGCATAGGGCTGGACCCACATACCAAATGCAACTGGTTGATGAGCATCCAAGGGGTCTCAGGTCTAGGACTCCATACATCCCACTCTGCCTCCCAACCTGTTCTCACCTTTCATGATGGTCTCTCTGGTGCTTGGGTAGACCAAATACTGTGCAGGATCCATGTGAATGGTATGAAAAGATGGTGTCCAGAGAGGGCAGAAAGATCTATTTAAAATATTGCAGAATTAGTCAATTTTGTTGAAAATGAGCTCAGATCATGTACATGAGCAAGACAGAGGAGTGATATTTTTCGGGCCACAAAAATAGGAAAGGTAGAATTGGATTCCCTGATCAGCATAACTCCGCTTCTTCAAGCTTTAATCATGTGCTGGGATGCCAGGGAAGAGGAAGGGGAAGTCTTTTATTATGTGGTCGTATAACCTTCAACCCAGGGAAACTCAGCTGAGCACCCTCCAACCTCTCCTGGGCCTCAATCATTGGTCTGCACCCACCAGGAGGTTTAGGTTCTTGCAAATTGCCTAGCCTTCACTTTTGAGATGGAAAAGGTCAGTACAGAAGGAACTTGAACAAAAGAAGGAAAGATCTTGAAGGCTGAAAAACTGCTTTATGGTCAAGACTCAGTTTTCTGCAGTTGGAGATGCATTCATAGCATTGGCCATCTGTGGGAAGGAGTTAACGGTGACCTAGAAGTAGAAGAAAGTTCCCTGGCTTAGGCTATTTGTTCCTCTCTTGGACCCCCTGCACACATGCTTATTGTTCATGCTTGCTCATGGACTGACCTTGAGGTAGGTGAATGTCTCAAGGTTTATGGTGAAGGTGATTCTAAGAGTAGTGGACAGGCTATGGATAGCCTCTATAGCATAGCCCTCAACAATTTGCTGGACTGGTATTTCATCTTTGTCACTCAACACCAAATCAGCAACCTGTGAGTTTTATGGACCAAATGACTTATACTAGAATATAGGAATTGTAGTTTCTAGACTCATGCTTCCTTTATCAAGATTGATTAACTCTCAGATGTAACTTCCTGTGTGAAGTAGGGCTTGGAGTTTGAATTGTTTTCAAGATAATGAAAGCAACTCTGCATTCCATGTTCTTCAAACCCCTAGAGATGCCTGGTATGAACATTTAGGATGACTATTTGATATGGGGTCTGTGATCTGTGCTTGTGGAGCAGGGATTGACCTTTTCAGTGTAAAGAGACAGAAGCTACAGCCATGTGAGCTAATCAGCAGGTTTTGCTTACAGTCAGGGACTAGAATCTTTCTATACATTGGATATGCTGTGATTGTAATGAATACTCCACCACCATCACCACCAATGGTTACTGCCACTATGGTGGGCACATCTAAGAACCTCACAGGGTAGTAGAAGGAGCATTGACACTTGGAGCCTGAAGATGTGCTTCTAATCCTGTATCTGCCCTTGACTAGCTGTGTGACCTTCAGCATGTCCCCTGACTTCTCTGAAATTCAATTTTTATTGAAAGAATGAGAATCAGTCTTGATTGCATCACAGTGGGTTCTGAGGATTGGATCAGGCAGTATAAGGGAAAGTGCTTTGTAAACTGTAAATTGCTGTGCGGCCAATATGCTATAAGTGTTGCTGATTGCTTCCTTTTTTCTCTCATTCTCTGGATATCAAGTGCCTGCTATGTGTCTGATGCCAAACCAGGTTCTGGGAATATAATGGGCTGAAAGCAATGAAGTCTCCAGTTTCACGTGCTTGTCCTGCAGTGTTGGCATTCCCACATCCAGAAAGGCGGGCCTGGCACCTTTGCATGTGCCGCTGCACACTCTTCGGCTTGCTTCCTACTGGACCTTCGGATGGGTGGGCCATCTGGAAAGACCTTCAGAGAGAAGCTTTTCAAACTGTGGAAAGTTTTCATAGGTCAGTATGGGAAGTGGTACATATCCCTCCACTTATGTCTTCATGGCTAAAATCCAGTAATAAAGCTCTACCTAACTGCAAAGCAGTCTGGGAAATGTAGTTTCCCTGTGTGCCCCAAAGAGGAGATTTGGTGGACAGCTAGCAGTCTGTGCCGCGGCCATCTGCTGAGGTTATGTCTCTGTTCACTGGGAGCAAGAAATATAGCACAGTGAAGAAAACCTGTCTTAGATAGTAGCAATGTCGTTGACCTTCCACATTCAAACCACTATAGGGTGAAATAAAACAACAGTGGGAAATTATTTTCACCCATCTGGTCAGCAGTCATTTTAAAGTTTGATGGTGATGACAGGAGTTTACAGAAGCTGATTCTCTCATACAGTACTTGTGGGAGAATAAATTGGTGCAACCACTTTGAAGAGTTATTTGACAGTGTCTGTGAAAATTTAAGTGTTCATACCCTTTGACCCAGCAATTCGATTTCTCACTGTTTTTCCTTTCATAAGTGTATAGAGAAGCATGAATAAGATGCTGATTGCTAGTGATGTACATGAACTAAAAAATTAAAAACCATGTACATAGCTAGTAGGAGGGGACTAAGTAAGTAAACTGTAGCATATTGAGAATGAAAGCAAAGTGAAAGTCACTCAGTTGTGTCCGACTCTTTGTGACCTCATGGCCTATACAGTCTATGGAATTCTCCAGGTCAGAATACTGGAGTGGGTAGCTGTTCCTTTTTCCAGGGGATCTTCCCAACCCAGGGATTGAACCCAAGTCTCCCAAATTGTAGGCAGGTTCTTTACCAGCTGAGCCACCAGGGAAACCCAAGAATACTGGAGTCAGTAGCCTATCCCTTCTCCAGTGGATCTTCCCAACCCAGATCAAACCGGGGTCTCCTGCATGGCAGATGGATTCTTTACCAGCTGAGCTATCAGGTGTTATGGAATACTATGAATGGTTAAAAATATAAGATAGATTTATATATGGATGAACATGGAAAGGGCTTTAAGACATATTCCAAAAGAAAAAGTAAGTCACAGAGCACCAGTAATAAATTATGCCATTTACAGAAATAACGAATAGATAAAACTATAAATGTCTCTAGGTACATATACATTTATATGTAAAAGTATAGGAAAAGATCTGGAAGGGTACAAACCAGGGAAAGTTGCTGCCTCTCAGGAGAAGACTGGGTCTGAGGTCATATTTTATTGTTGTGATTTTAATCATTGTGAAGTGTCATTCATATACTAATTATGTAATTTAAAATAAATAAAAATAAGGAAATGACTACAGTGAGAAAACAAAAAGTCTAAGCATGTTGGATTTGCAAATGTAAATACCAGTGTTATTTGTTATACTTTTTATTGTTATCATAAGGTTTTAAGACCTTGAACAAAGACACAAAAACAAAACAATCAAGAATCCTTTCACAAATCCTACTCAGAAGCAGGCCAACTTGCCCGTTTCACGCCCAAAATCACAGGAGTTCTTGGGATTAGGATCTCACACATACTGAGTGTGTCACTCAATTTTTCAGAACCAGGAGGAGTGAGGGTGGCCCTGGAACCTTGAACACATTTACCAACAAAAAGAGAACGCCATTGACAGGGAGTGTTGCTGTTGGCCAGCAGTTGTCAAATTAGACTCCAGTTGGAGTGAGAGGTTCCATAGCTAACATGAAAGAGCTGGTCACACATATTTGTTTCGTTTCTAGAATGTGTCAGACACTGTCCTAGGAGCTGAAACAGAGCAGCAAGTAAGACAGTCATTGCCACTTCCCCTGTGGAATTTATAGTCTAGAGATGTCCTCCTAATTTGCAGAAAACATTAATGCATAGAATTTTCTCCATGTTCAGATTTGCTCCCATAAACTTTCCCTTTAATTTTTCATATAGCTTATATAACCAGTAAGCACAGACAATTGTAATAAGTATTAAAGTGAAAGTGCTGGTCCCTCAGTCATGTCTGATTCTTTGAGACCCCATGGACTGTAGCCCACAAGACTCCTCTGTCCATGGGATTCTCCAGGCAAGAATACTGTGGAGTGGGTTGCCTTGCCCTTGTCCAGGGGATCTTCCCCACCCAGGGATTAAACCTGGGTCTCCTGCATTGCAGGCAGATTCTTTACCTTCTAAGCCACCAGGGAAGCCAGTAAGGATGAGCCAGTTGCAAACGAGTATTAACAGGGAAATTCAGAAATAGTTTTTTAATGTTTAACTTAACAACTAATCTTTTCAGACATGTATGGCTGGATATGATATTATATTTATATACATGATTTAGATAACATTGTCTCCTACTAAGATTTTGATTTATAAAATAGAATAAAAATACAAATATCTTCTGGGGCTATATGGAGAACATCATTATTTCTAGGCTTGATACTACTTGAAAAATGTTTGAAAACCACTGACGTATACTTGGATCTTTGGCAGAGTTGTTTATTTTTCCTAAGGATCCAAAGCAGGCAGAAATTTGTTGTGAAGCAGCCTTTCTGGGATTTACACTTCCCTGACATTTTCCTGGTGTTCTGAGTCATTTCCTTCTGAGCCACAGCTTGTCTAGTCACCAGGCAGTGTCTGGGTCATAGAAACAGTCTAACAAATTTTAAAATTCTTCAAATAGATTCTGTCCTGTCCTTCTTGCATTTCTTAATGCCGCGATGCCCACAGTGATACACCTTAAATCTACTTTTCTTTGCTATTCACTTTGCTCTTGCCAGGACAGTTATTAAAAAACTGTCCCCTCAACCGCAGCCTTCTGCTTCTTTCTCTCTCCTCTGTTTCTCATAATCGTGCATCACAAAAATCCAAAGCACTGGTCTTGCCAGAGGGAGCCTGGCCTCAAAAGGAGAAGAAGGAAAGAGCAGGAGGCAGGCAAAGGTAGGCAAGACCAGAGGGCAGTAGGGAGGGAATGGCAGAGACCAGCCATAACTTAATAATTACTCTCCTATCACACAATCATCTATTTATTTAGTCAATAAATATTTATTAAGCACTAAGTGCCAGAGCCAGGGGATATAAGGGCAAACCAGATGAACACAGCCTCCGCTTTCATGAAGCTTTGCCTGATGAGACACAGAGAAGAGTAAGCAGCCATTTATAGCACACTGGGGAGTACCATGGCACATGTACTTGTCACATGTTGAGTACCAGCAGTGCTGAGTACCAGTGATGAGTTGTGTACCGCAATGCAGTACCATGATGAGTACTCCATCATGTGTTGAGTACTAGTGATGTGTTGTGTACCAGCAGTGCCGGGTACTATGGGCGCTCATGGACCGGGGCAGAGGCAGGAGGAAAAGCTTCCTAAGAAGGCTAGATAGCATACCAAGAAGCAAGAGGCTGTCAGTTGTTCACTAATATTCATTCTTTTTTCCTTCTTTTAATAAAGTGTGTTAATTGCTCAGCCGTGTCTGATTCTTTGCATACCCACGGACAGTAGCCTGCCAGACTCCTCTATTCATGGGATTCTCTAGGCAAGAATACTGGTGTGGGTTGTGCACTTCCTTCTCCGTCCTTTAATAAAAGCATGTCCAAAAGCATGTCTGCCCAGCTGGAGATGATCTTTCCCAGGGTTCCTTGCAGCTTAACTGCCGCTATGTGACTAAAGTTAGGTCATGAGGTCTAAGCAGCTGTGGTGTGTGCCACTTCTGGTTTCTGGGATATGCCTTGCTTCTCCTATTCCTATTGTCTGAAAAGTGGTGGCAACTGGGACAGCCATCTTAGACCATGAGAGGGAAGTTCAATGGTGAAGGTGGCCAAACAGAAAAGTAATATGAACCAGAAAAAATGTTGGACAGCAGAGCTGCCTGACCAGCCCAAGACCTGTAGACTATTATGTGGAAAAGAATAGACAAAGGATATCTGGTAGAAGCTACTGTTATTTAGTTTCTATTAGGGCAGCTCAACCAATATATCAAGCCTTATATCAGGTTTTGGGCTGCAAAGAATATAATCAATCTGATTTCGGTGTCGACCATCTGGTGATGTCCAAGTGTAGAGTCTTCTCGTGTTGTTGGAAGAGGGTGTTTGCTATGACCAGTGCATTCTCTTGGCAGAACTCTATTAGCCTTTGCCCTGCTTCATTCCATACTCCAAGGCCAAATTTGCCTGTTACTCCAGGTATTTCTTGACTTCCTACTTTTGCACTCCAGTCCCCTGTAGTGAAAAGGACATCTTTTTTGGGTGTTAGTTCTAGAAGGTCTTGTAGGTCTTCATAGAACTGTTCAACTTCACCTTCTTTAGCGTTACTGGTCAGGGCATAGACTTGGATTACCGTGGTATTGAATGGTTTGCCTTGGAAATGAACAGAGATCATTCTGTCATTTTTGACACTGCATCCAAGTACTGCATTTCGGACTCTCTTGTTGACTATGATGGCTACTCCATTTCTTCTAAGGGATGCTTGCCCACAGTAGTAGATATAATGGTCATCTGAGTTAAATTCACCCATTCCAGTCCATTTTAGTTCGCTGATTCCTATCACTTCATGGCAAATAGATGGGGAAACAGTGGCTGACTTTATTTTTCTGGGTTCCAAAATCACTGCAGATGGTGACTGCAGCCATGCTTACTCCTTGGAAGGAAAGTTATGACCAACCTAGACAGCATATTAAAAGGCAGAGACATTACTTTGTCAACAAAGGTCCATCTAGTCAAGGCTGTGGTTTTTCCAGTGGTCATGTATGGATATGAGAGTTGGACTATAAAGAAAGCTGAGCACAGAAGAACTGATGCTTTTGAACTGTGGTGTTGCAGAAAACTCTTGAGAGTCCCTTCGACTGCAAGGAAATCCAACCAGTCAATCCTAAAGGAGATCAGTCCTGGGTGTTCATTGGAAGGACTGATGTTGAAGCTGAAACTCCAATACTTTGGCCATCTGATGCGAAGAGCTGACTCATTTGAAAAGACCCTGATGCTGGGAAAGATTAAGGCCAGGAGGAGAAGGGGATGACAGAGGATGAGATGATTGGATGGCATCACCGACTCGATGGACATGGGTTTGGGTGGACTCCGGGAGTTGGTGATGGACAGGGAGGCCTGGCATGCTGCGATTCATGGGGTTGCAAAGAGTCGGACACGACTGAGTGACTGAATTGATTGATATCAGGTTTAAAAGTGTAAAAGGCTTAACAGAGTTTCAAATTCAAAATCCCCTCTTCTTAACCACTTGGGATCCCATAGTATAATTCAAGAACAGTCCTTGCATCAGCTGATCTGGGAGGCATGTGAGAAATGGGCTGTTTAGAGCCAGTGGAAAGGTAGCTTCAGTAATACAGGTACTTTTCCAATTTAATTCCCCTGAAATTTTCTTAAAGACAAAGATCCACAGCCTTAGGAGCTAAAAGAGTAACTTGAAGGAGAAGGATTTATGTATCTGGCTCCAACCTGAACTCCTTTCTATTAGCAAGACACAGGACATGGAGAAACCAGGAACATAGTCATTTTTCACCCCCTGTCTTGGAACTCTTCTGGCCAGAGTACAGGGAGGGATTTTGGATTACAGTGATCACTGCCTCTCAATTCCTGGGCACGTCTGCTCAGATGGTACCTCATTGGTCTCCAGGTTTGCTTGTCACATGCTGGGCCATTTCTTACGTCTTGACTCCTTAGCTCAGTTCCCTACTCTTTCTTCCTTTGATGGTACAATGGCTGGCTGTCACTATTGTCTCAGCAATGCAAGTTGGGAGAGACCAGCTCTCAGAGGCAAATTAGACAAACTCAGGACCAAGATGTCATCTGGTTCATTACAGAGAGTATCAGTCAAGACAAGTTAGGTTGTGCTGCAATAACAAACAACCCCCCAAACTCAAATCCAGTGTGGCTCAGCAGTATCTGTAATGTAACCACTTGAGGGTTCCCAGAGGACCATCCACAACACCACATTTCAACATGAGACTTCAGGCTTTGTTGTGGCAAGAGAAGGAAGAGCATGGAGCATCGTGGTTCCTGGTGCTCTCAAGCTGAAGTGAGTCATCTATTGGACATGCCAGTCACATAGCCACTCCTACCTTCAAGGACTAGGGGACGCAATCTTCCCATGTGTATCTGGAAGATGAGGGGAACTGCAAATGTTGATGAGCAGCAGCAATACCCACCTCAGAGACCACACTGTGAGGAGGCTGATGGGGAAATAGGAAGTCTGCAAAGTGGGCATGCATCCCAGGAGGTATACACGATCCACTGGGAGAAGGAAGAACATAGTGGTCCTTCCAGTTATATTTATCCTTTATCCTCTCCTTTTTAAATGTCTATTTTTTGAACATGTCTATTATACCTATTATAATGAGTATGTCTATTTATAAAGTGCATAATGTATATGTAGTGGTACATGATTATAATTTATAAGTAAATAAATATGCATACACTGGGGGTGGATGCTCAAAAAAGCTTTGTGGATGGAGCAAGCAATCAGAAATGTTGGGTGACCACTGAGCCAGAGAATGGGACCAAAAAACCCTTAGGCTGTGAGTGCCAAAGGCTCTTTGAAAATGGGACCTGGAGCCTTTAACCACAAAGTGACTCTGGTTTCCTTGGCTGTGAAATTCCAATCATGACTCCCCTTTCATAAGCTTCTAGGATTGATACCTGAAAAGTCCTTAAAGAAGAGAGACTGAGACAGGATAAAATTAGGTTGAATACCTTTTCACTGCCCTTGCCTGTAGCCAGCAAAAGCAAAAGAAGCTGCAGGGCTTTGCAGGAGGACTAGAGAGAGGCAGCGTGCATTCATGGCATATTAGGGTGCATGGTGCATGGGGTGGGTGTGCTGGGTGTGTGGTGGTGATCAGCGTCAGGTAGAGAGTGCTGTCTCGGTTGGAATAGCCAGGGAAAATATAACAGGGGACTCCATGCATTATCTGCCATTGCTTCCCCTGGAGAGGCTGAAAATCTTTGAAAGGTTTGCTCTAGGGGGAAAGTGTTACTGGATAAGTCTGGCTGATGGAGAGAAAGAGGAGGTGGGGGGCCTACAGGGAGAGGGAGAGAAAATAAATGCATGCATTTGTGTGTGTTTGTATTGTGTGTGTTTGTGTGCATGTTTGTATATCTGTTTGGTTTTCTTCCTCTTTTTAAAGTAGGGTACCCCAGCTCTGAGACATGAAGAGAAGGGAAAGAAGACCACAGAGCGGGGAGACTGGTGCAGGGAATAAGCGGCAGGTGCCAGTGGGAGAGAAAGTGTCAGAAGACAGATCTGAAGATAAACACAGAAGTGACTATTTGTTGTAGCCAAAGCCAGCAGCAGACCAGGAGATGAAAGCCTGTAATCTGGAAGCCTTAGGAGACCATTCAGACCAGGGTACCCCTGACAGCCTGCTGGTGGGCACAAGCAGCTCCACACTCAGCCAGGGGCATGGGCTGCCCGGCGTCTCCACACGCCCAGCCAGGGCAGAGGTGCTGAGAACTCGATGTCGTGCACAATGCAGCATCATTTTCCCTTAGAGTCCTGCCCTCCCTCTCACCCCCCTCCCACCTGTGTGGAGGACATCAGCAATTTTCCAGTCATCCAAACGCAAACCCTTGGCCATCTCCCCAACTCCCACCCACTTCTCATTGAACTGGGTGTTGACCCTGACCATTTCACTTCTCACGCGGGTCCCTCCACTTTTTCCCTGTGCCTTCTCCCCAGATCAGGAGTGGGGGAAAAAAAACAACCTTGCATGTTATAAAACCCTGGACTAATAGTATTTCTCAGGACTCTAAACTTTAGTTGCATGGAACAGAAACCAGCATTCTACAAGAGAGGAAAAGGAGAGGGAGAGAAAAGACTTTAGTTTAAGATTAAAGGACATACTGAGGGCAGGATTTCAGGGGTGCTCAGAAGAGTCTGAAAGCTGGAACCTGAAAGCCGGTGGTACCCAGACAGCCTTCCCATGTCCTCCGATGCTCGCTCTCTCTGCACCTCTGTTTCCCTCTTCCTTCTCTTCAGCTTGCTTTTCTCTGCGGCTCAGCTCCAGGTGGGAGGCGCCTTCCTGAATCTCCCTAGTGTTTACATTTCCTCCATTCAAGAGACCTGAATAAACTAAGTAGCCTCAAATTCCCTTGACAATTTCCTATTAGCCAAGTCGGGCCAGGTGCCTCTGTCCTGGAAGTGTGCCAGGCAGCGGTCATTATGTACAGTTGTAGCTGCTGGGGACCATGTCTGTGACCTGCAGCCTTGCCTTAGTGCTGTCCCTGTCGGTCTCACATTGGTAACCTCTGCCCTTGACTGACTCCCGCAGTCTTCCATACCTCCCACTTTTGAGCTTATATTGATAACTCACTCATTGAAAACCATAGTATTAAATATGCCCATTCAAACTTCAGCCTCTGCCACATCCTGGGTGGGTGGTATCTTCCCTGGGTGGGTCCGCCCTAGCCTGCCCAAGCATGCCCCACCTGATGCACTGGCCTCTGAGCCCTTGAAATGTGGCCAGCCCAAACCGAGATGTGCCGAAGGTGTCAAAGATACACTGTGTTTTTAATACTTAGGGACCAGAATGTGAAATATCTCATTAGTGATTGTTTATATTGATCATGTATTGGAATGTTTTGGATATATGGACTTAGATAAAATTTATTATTAAAATTAATTTCCCTTGTTTCTTTTCACTTTTTAAAATGTTGATACTAGAAAATTTAACATTACCTATGTAGCTCACATGTCATTTTCGCTGCACAGTGCTGACCTAAGCCACAGTCTTGGGAAAGGCCTGGGCTTTCTCAGTCGCTGCCTTTATTCAGATTGCTTCCCCCACCAGGAAGGTTTTTCCATCTTCCACTACCCAACTCCTACCCATCCTGCAAAACCTCCCCCCAGTGCCGCCCTGTGAAGCTCCATGTCTAAGATACTTCTGCCTGTAGCTATTTACATTCAGAACTGTTGAACTTCTTTCTTTTAGTTTTACTTTTCTGTATTTTAAAATACTTTTGGTCCATTCTACCTTCATTATAATTATAGCATGTGTGTGTTATCCTCTGTATCAGGGGTCCCAGCCTCCGTGATCTAATGCCTGATAATATGAGGTGGAACTGATGTAATTGCAAAATGAAAATATCTCCTGCCATATCAATAAACAAGAAATGTTATATTCATCAGCAATTTCTGGCCACCAGATGTGAATGAGGGCTCCCAAAATTGCAATCCAGTGGATGCTGGATTGCTGAGGAGCTGGGGAAACGCAAAAAGCAGCGATCTGCCAATCCTTGAGGAGAACGAGAAAACAGGATTGGCCCCGGATAGCTGAGGTACATATATATGCAAGGAATGAATTCAGTGAGCCCAGACGCTTGCATCTTCCCATACACAGAATGCTAAATTCCTTAACTTGATGGCTGATCTTTAATGTTCAGATTGTCTGCTCCCTTTGCTGCAAACTTGTTTATAGCCTGACTTCCCCTCCTGCCTCCTTAGAGCAGTTTTCTCAGAGCTACTGAGATGCTGTCTCCCAGGCTCGGAGTCCTGAACATTCCACCAAATAAAATAACTCAGGTTGTGACTGTATTTTTTTAGTCAACATAATAATAGAAATAAAGTGCACAATAAATGCAACGTGCTTGAATCATCCCGAAACCATCCTCTCCCACCCCTGTCCATGGAAAAATTGTCTTCCATGAAACCAGTCCCTGGTGCCAAAAAGGTTGGGGGCTGCTGCCATGTATTCTATTGTAGGTCCTTGTGGCCATGCTTCATTTATTTGTCTATTCCAGATATAGACACCCCATAAGCACCTATAACTGACTGGAAATACGAAGTCTGTGAAAGAAAATCGCTCTTACGACAGATTGGTTATTGTGAGCTCAGATGACGTTTTTATCCTGGTCTGTTTTTCTTTCTTCCCATCACTCCCTCCCCGACTCCCTCACACCCCACTCATTCTCTCTCTCACCTCCATTACCATCTTCTTTCAGTCATTCATTTATGCAATCAGGTATTTAATGGCACTTTGTTGCACCAGGTACTGGTAAATACAGGTGAATCGAGAGAGATGGTCTCTGCCTTAATGGAAAAGTGAAAAAGTGTTAGTCGCTCAGTCATGCCCGACTCTTTGCAACCCCATGGACTGCAGCCCACCAGGCTCCCCTGTCCACGGGATTTTCCAAACAAGGATACTGGAGTGATTTGCCATTTCCTTCTCCAGAGCATCGCCCCGATCCAGGGATAGAACCCGGGTCTCCTGCACTGCAGGCAGATTCTTTACCGACTGAGCTACCAGGGTAGCAATATAAAGGTCTCCGCCTTAGTGGAGATTACAGTCTAACGAGGGGAGAATGATAAAAGTGAGTAAGAACGCACTTAGGAACTGTGATATGGAGGATTCAGGAAAGGAACCAGGTTGGGGGTGGGGGAAGGTTGACTTAGATTCGTGGTCAATTTAAGGTGACAACATTGAAGCTGAGGAGTCATCTGTGCATAGAGCAGAGGTGGGAGAGGGACCCAGACAGGGTGAATCTGGTGGGGGAAGACCGAAGGATGGAGAAGAGCTGCCCGAGGCCAAGGACGTTATCTCTGCAGTTCCAAGCTCTGGATGGCGGGGCGGATCACTGGTAGATCAGTTCCCTCTGTGTGTTCTGAGTTTACCCTTTGGAACTTGGTGAGCATCATAGGGTACACTTGACTCTTAAAATCTCTCAAGATGCTTTTCAACAAAGCATCAACAATGCATTGTTTCTCATAGTGTTACCCCTAGGTGAGCTGGATAAAATTCGTACTCTTGCTGTATGAAAGTCATGCCTATTATCTCATTTTGATGCCCTTCTGATGTGCTTTGGTGGTTCTTACGCCAGAGTGAGTTTGTCCTGCTGGGGACATTTGATGACATCCTGGAGACATTTTTGGTTATCACGACTGCTGGGGGTGCAGATGTTGCTATTGGTCTCTAGATAGCAGAGGTCAGGGATGCTGCAAACATCCTATAATACCCAGGACAACCCCCCCCCCCCCCCCACAATGAAGAGTTACTAGCTCAAAATGTCAAGAGTGCTGAGGCTGAGATATTCTGATATAAATATAATCAAGATATATATATATATTCATTTGAGAGATGGAAAGCTGAGTCTGTGGCAGAGGCTGCCAGTTGCCACCTCATATTCAATTTTTGTTCTATCCTTAGCAAAAGAAGCCCACTTTTTTCAAGATCACAATGCTCCCAGTTAAAGGGCACAATTTCCCTCTGTCTTATGAAGTTAGGTGTGGCCATGTGGCTAAGTCCTGACCAGTGAGATGTCAGCAGAAATATCTCGTTGTTTGGGAAGATTGCTAGAATGGAGGTGATGTGGCTTGTGGTGGTGTTGGGACATGTTGCTTTTGTTTCCTTCTTTCTGATACATAGAACACAGTATGATTATTGGAGCTCAATCAGTCATTCAGAATACCAATGACTTTGAATATGGAAACCAGGGCCTGGAGTAGGAAATGGCAACCCACTCTAGTATCCTTGTCTGGAAAATTCCATGGACAGGGGAGCCTGGTGGGCTATAGCCCATGGGGTAGCAAAGAGTTGGACATGACTGAGCATACACACACACACACACACACACACACACACACGGAAGCCAGAAAGTGGCCTTGAGGTGACCTTGAAGATGGCAGAGCACAAAGACAGAAGGAGCCTTGGTTTTCACTGGCTTCATGGAGCCCCTGGACTCTTTCCTTCCAGACATGTTTTACATGAACCAGTGAACTAGTGTGTTCATATGTCTTATTTGAGGTTGACTATAATAGATGGTGGAGAAGGCAATGGCAACCCACCCCAGTATTCTTGCCTGGAAAATCCCATGGGCAGAGGAGCCTGGTGGGCTACAGTCCATGGGGTCGTGAAGAGTCGGACATGAGACTGAGCGACTTCACTTCCACTTTTCACTTTCATGCATTGGAGAAGGAAATGGCAACCCACTCCAGTGTTCTTGCCTGGAGAATCCCAGTGACGGCAGAGCCTGGTGGGCTGCCGTCTACAGGGTCGCACAGAGTCAGACACAACTGAAGCAACTTAGCAGCAGCAGCAGCAGCAGCAGCATAATAAATGGTGGAACCTCCTTCTAGCTGAGAGTCAGCCACCAAGGAGAATGTAATAGTCCATGGCACTTTCTATTCCATCTTGGGGACTCCTTTCTTACTGCTGTTCTGGTACCAGTCTCCTTGCATACTAAATGGTTATCCAACCTCAGGTGACATTTTCACAGTTTTTCAAGTTCCAGGTCAGACTCAACCTATGGAGGGCTTTGGGTGTAGCCCATCTTCCAGGATGGCACCCTGGATTGTTTAAAGAATTCCTTTCCTCTGGGTGTGTATTATAGCGTGAGCTCAGTCCATGCAAGATGCTCAGAAGCTGTGAGTGAGCGGGTACTGAGGGATGCTCTCAGGGCCGGCTCCGCACCATCACTTTTGAAGTCGGCAGTTCTGTGCCGAAGCTTGGATTTGGAAGTGCTGAGACATGCTTGCCAAAGGCTGGAGTTTTGATGTGGAGTGGAGAAATAGCTGTTACTTTGAGGGGGAGAAAAAACACCTTTCATTTCTTTAGGGAAAGATAAGTAATGCAACTTTGTGGTTTCTCACTTCTGATCTTCTGGAGAGCAGATGTTCCTTGAGGAATGACTGGTCCAGAGGCGACGTATTTAAGTTCGCAAACAGCACACATTGAGATGTTAGACATTTCAGTGTTGCTAAAGAAAACCACCAAGTTAAACAGCCAACTTTCCCTCTTCATTTTGTCAAGGAGATTAAAAAAAAAAATTAACTTGGCTGCTGGCAGTGGGACTGGCTCATTTGGCAGTCTTGAGGATGGGGGATGAGGTGGCCGTGTGATTGGGGTTGGGGACAGGAGTGACAGTCAGAGGTGAGGGAGAGAGAGATGCCTGAAGGCAAGGAGATGCTTCCCGCCCTTATGGGGCAGGCAGGGAACTGCTCCCACGGGCCATGTGCACCCTTGCTCGCCCACCTTCCAAGTGGCAAACCTCTGCTCTTCCAAGAGGTGATATCGTCACTCTGAAGGGGAAATCCACTCATTTGCCATGTGGGTGGTTATCTCCCAAAAGACACATCCTCCAGGGAGGGAGAAATGGGCAGAAGACTGCCTTAAGTAAACGCGTGGAGAACATTGCTTCTGATGAAAATGAATGACGCTGGGGTTTCAGTGGTGCGCTTCCAGCTGGGTAAACTGCTTCTTTAGCCCTGTGACTCTCTTATCATTTCTGCCCATAGTTTTTAAAGCATGGTAGGGTCTGGATGTTGGAAGAGTTTGTTGCACAGAGTAGGAAAGTGGAGCCTCAAGCAGCTGCAACTATCCTGGCTGTGGTGTGAATACAACGAAGTGCAGCCTTTTGTTTTTAGCTGGGGTGGGGAGGCAGGGGGAATCTTTGATGCAGGGTTTGAAGAGCTGCTTCTGGAGGATGGGAGTGAGAAGGTTGGGACGGTCCCTGCGAACACCCACCCGAAGCATCAGAAGTAGCAGCAGCCAAGGCAGGCCTGCCACACGAAGAGCAAAGCACCACTTCCTTTTCTTGGGGGCTCTGGATGTCGGTGTCCTGGGGGAGAAACTGAGGCCCAGAGAGTCACAGTGACCGGTCTCCCATTGCCTGGCAATTTCCTGGGAGGAGCAGGGCCAGCCTGGGTAACCCCCCCTGGCATCTAGTTTAAGGGTTTTGTCTGTGTGATTGCCTCAGCTTCATAATATCACTTTCTACTCTGGTACTTGGATGTGTTCCATAAATGCTGTGCTATGTGAAGCTCTTTCTTAAAATAGGAAAAGGATAAGCGCCTCTGAAGGGATGGAGGGACCCTGTGAAGAGAACTGGGCATAATTACAAGTCACCCTGGTTTCACTAGTTCAAGCAGGCAGATGGTGGATAGAACCGAAGCCAGACAATTTGCACTTACCAAATTAGCACCCGTCTGTTAGTCTGCAGAAATGGGGGAAAAAAAAATGGGCATCTCTCTTTTCACCATATAAGGTAAATAAAAACCAGTGCTCACAGAGTGCTGGCCCTACAGGATGCAGAGGCAGTGTTATCCAAACTGCGCCTGTCTCGGCCACATGTTCCCCACTTCCACTGCAAGCGGGAGGCAGCCCTGAGTGATGGAAGGGACTCATACTGTGGAATCACAGGTTCAAATCCCAGCCCTGGTACTTACCATAGTTAGCATGGCCTCCAGCAGCTTAACCTTAGCAGGGCTGTTTGCTCACCTGTAAGATAGGGATAATACTATCTATGAATCCAATTAAGTAAATAAAAGTGAAACAGGCAGTGCACAGTAGGCCTCCTGTAGTCATAGCCCACAAGTAATGGCCACAAACCACACTCTCACCCCAGCTAGTCTTCACTTATATGTGACAACGGACACAAGGATAGTGGCTGAGGGGACCAAGACGTGTGTCTGGACCAGAGAAGATTCCCTAACTCCAAGACATGCCCACAAACCACATGCTCTTGACATCAGCCTTAGGAGAAGGCAGGATGGTGACTATACTGATAGCAAGGCTTATGATCACAATAGAGGATCTCACGTACTCTGTGGGGAACCACTGGCAATTTCAAAACAGGCAGTCTGTCTGTCATCATGCCTTCCACCAGCCATTACTGAGTTTCCCTACTCTATGTCAGGCCCTGACCTGGCATCAGGGAGACTGGCCCTGCTCTCAGGGTATTCAGAGTCTAGGCCGGAAGAAAGGTATTCAAACAAGGAATTACGATAAAACTTTAAAAGTGCTGTAATTGAAGTGGAATGAATCCTACTTGGCATGAGAAGGAAGGTGTTGGGAGAGTCATTCATGTGGAAATGGGGTGGACCTTTAGGGAGGATGGGGATCTCGGCAGGTGGCCATGGGGGCAGAAAGGATAAACTATGAGCAAGGCTTCAGGGTGTGACCCAAAGAGCTCTCCCTGGGATCAGTGAGCACTGCAGGGTGACGAGTGTCAGGCCTCCCAAGGGTGTTGGACGTGAACTGCTGAGTGAGGCCTGGTCCCAGCCTGAACATGGGCCTGAGATAAGGGCTGGGGGGTAGTTAGTTGGTGGAGTAAGTGACACCTCTGGTTTGCCTTTGGGAAGATCTGTTTGGCTATGCTGGGGAGGGTGGACCATAAGCGCAAGAGTGGAGGCTAGCTTGGGGGCTATTGCAAGATCCTGGAGGGCCAGAGCCAAGGCAGAAGAACAGTGAGAAGAAAGACTGGCAGCCTTGGTGATGAGTTGGACTTGGGGGATGGGTGACAGGAGGCTGAGGATGATTACCTATTACTCTCTTGGGTAATTAGAATTGGGGCCAAATTTTTCTATGGCACTTAAGTTATAGTTCTTGTAGTTTTTTCATCTTTGCCCTTTGACCAGGTGTTCCTTGAACGCAGACACTAAGTCCTATCCACTCTGGTTGTATCCCTCATACTAATACAGAATAGAAGCCCAATAACCATAGAGCTGGGGCTTCTCTGGTGGCTCTGCATCCACCTACCAGTGCAGAAGACACAGAAGACTCAGGTTTGATCCCTGGGTTGGGAAGATCCCCTGGAGAAGGAAGTGACAACCCACTCCAGTGTTCTTGCCTGGGAAATCCCATGGACAGAGGAGCCCGGTGGGCTACAGTCCATAGCATTGCAAAGAAGCAGACATGATTTAGCAATTAAACAACGATGACCACCAAAGAGTTGACATGATGATGAATGAGTGAACAGACTGTTCATTTTGCCTTAAATTGCACACATGTAGGAGGAATGCATGCACAGAACTAGCTTATTGCAGCTTCTAGCACAGTGTCTCATAGATGCCTGTCCAACTCCGTGGGATGATGGTGGTGGTGATGACGCCATTATGCTCACCTTCCTCTCTCCACACATAATGCTTCCAAGCTTCCCTGGGGAATGCAGGAAGCCTAATTAACTCATGTGAGCAAAGTGTCCTGATTGGAACTTTGTGGCTGGAAGAAGCCATAGGCTCGGGGAACATTTCCATTACAGGGTGCTCACTGCTCTCCTAGCTCGCAAGGGGCCCCATTAAGGCTCTTCTGTCAAATCCCCTTAGCGTGGTTATGCACTTCAGGACTATCCATCTCTCCATCTGTAAAAGTTTCCCTTGATTCCTCATCTGCTTAATATAGATTCGCAGCTGCTGCTCTGCTGTGCTCTGTGCTCCTCCTGGCTGGGTGGGGGAGCTCCCAGGTGAAGCAGGAAGAGATCCAGGCTGGTGGAGGAAGGGTGGGAGGAGGGAGTCAAAATCACCCTAAACTACTGGAACCACCTGGACAATTTCCCCAGCATTGTGTGTGTGTGTGTGTGTGTGTGTGTGTGTGTGTATTAGTCACTCATTCATGTCCAACTCTTTGTGACTGCATGGACTGTAACCCACCAGGTTCCTCTGTCCATGGAATTCTCCAGCAAGAATCCTGGAGTTGGCTGCCATTTTCTTCTCTAGGAAATCTTCCGGACCCAGGGTTGAACCCCCATCTCCCACATTGCATGCAGATTCTTTACCATCTGAGCCACCAGGGAAGTCTGGCATTTTAAACTGTGATATATCTTGCATGCTCAGAGGGCACATCTCCTATGGGCATGCGTAGGCCAACCTCTGTGAATGCTTAGACCATGACTTTTCTGGTTAACTGAAGATTATAAAAAAAACTCTAGTTAGCCTTCTTTAATTTTTTTTCAAAGGCTTTGGTCCATTTTCTTTCCTTAAGCTGTTTGAACACTGCACACTGTTTACTCTTGGTTTTGTGATTCGGAACATACTCAGGATCAGGATCAGAGTCTCTAGGCTGAAATGCCAATTTTTTATTGCACATAACCACAGGTGTGGAAGGCTCAAGGACTGAGCAAATCTCATTCCAGGGCGCATTCTTGATTTTACTTGGCTAACCTCCAGACACCAGTTTGTTTCTTGTGATTGACTTCTTCTGCAAGTTGAAGATGGATAATCCTAAATGTATGAGGGCTTGAGGTGTTTCCAGGTTAATGAAAATCTTACCACGTGTCACAGGATCCCTAGTTTTTCTCAGGCTAAAAGTGAGATATGGCCCCCCAAATAAGGAGAATTTAGTAATACTGATCGGCCCTGTTGCTAACTCCCCTACATGAGTTTGGCTGTATGGTGAGTTCTGCTACAACACTTGTTTTGGAAATGCAAATTTGTTCCAACACAATTGATGTCTTAGGGAACAATCTGAGCATAACACAAATTTCACATTTACTTATGTGCCATTTAGCCTGCAAGAAACACCAGGTGAATGCAGAAAACTGCACACAGCTGAACTGACTGAACAGCATAAGAATGTATGGAATGCACACACACGCCCCTAACATCTACTGGCCACATCTGTTCACTGCATCTTAGGAGCTACACCCATCCACATCTGTTGTTACAACTCTCTGTTGACTTCTTGTTATAATAACTCACAAGCTGCAAACTTTCCGGGTTCCCATTTCCATAAGCAAGCATCAGAATTTTTTCAGGGTATATTACCATATTTATTGTAGTATTTCTGGTTTTCTTAACCATTTTTACATGTGTCAAATTGTGCTACCATTTTCATTAGATTCCTTTTTCTTTTTAAAAATGTGTCATTGATGCATGTACCCCAGTGTTCACTGCAGCACTATTTACAATAGCTAGGACATGGAAGCAACCTAGATGTTCATCAACAGATGAATGGATAAAGAAGATGTGGTACATATATACAATGGAATATTACTCAGCCATAAAAAGGATGAACTAGAGTCAGTTCTAGTGAGGTAGATGAACCCAGAGCCTATTATACAGAGTGACATAAGTCAGATAGAGAAAAACAAATATAGTGTATTAGTGCATATATGTGGAATCTAGAAAAATGGTATTGATGAACATATTTGCAGGGAAGAAATGGAGATGCAGATGTAGAGAATGGACCCATGGACACAGTGGGGGTGGAGAGAGTGGGATGAATGGAGAAAGTAGCATCACCATACTATCAGGTGTAAGATGGATAGCTGGCGAGAAGCGGCTGTAGCACAGGGAGCCCAGTCTGGCACTCTGCGATGATCTGGAGAGATGGGGTGGGGGAGGGGAGGGAGATTTGAGAGGGAAAGGATAAATGTATAATTATGGTTGATTCACATCATTGTATGGCAGAAATCAACACTGTAAAAATTAAAACAAACAAACAAAAACCCAGAAAAATATATGTGTCATTGATGAAATATCTGAGTGCTGTGCCTCTAACCTCACTTGTTCCACAACTCTATGATTTTTATAAAGCCATTTTTGCCCATCATGTTGATTTTGTGTTTGTTACATTAAAGCAAACCTGGCTGTAACTGGGCCGGGGGATGGGGGGGTGGGAGGGCTCCCAGCCTCACCCTGACCAGCTGGGAAAGGAAGATAGTGTTCATTTTGGAGAGAAGGGACCTTATTATATCTGTGAGTAACATTTGATCTCCTTACCACAGGCCACTTGGATTGCTCACCAAAGATACATAACTTATAAAGAACGTTTCTAAAAGGCTGAGAATATCTTCCAGTTTACAGAAATGAAAAATCGAGTACAACTGAAAAATAGATCTCTAAGGTAGTATTGCTTCAACTTTACTTTTATGGTATCCAAAGTATAGAATATACATCCTCCCAGTTATGGAGTTAAACATGGAATTACTTTGTGAAATGAAAGAAGTGTTCAGGGACACAAAAGGGGCAGAATTGGCACACACTGCATCTTTCCTGTGGAACAGATGCCCTATATACATCATCTCATTTCATCTTCATACCACCCTCTCTCCACACTGAAGCCCTGCCACATGTTGGGTACTAATCTGGTTATGGGGTTGTATCAGTGGGCAGAGCACATGGCTGCCCTCCAAGAGCTGAACTTCTAGTGGAGTGGGATAGACTGTAAGCCAACATACCAAGATAGCCTTGACTGTGAGCAGTGAGGGCTATGGAGAAAGACAGTGCAGGAGAGGGGTATTTGGAGCATGGGGAACAGAAGGGACACCTGAAGGGATGCCAAGCAGCCCACAGCAGCACTGCCACCTCCGTCCTGTAGGTGAAGAAACCCAGCTAAAGAGAGAAGGGCCAGGTGGCTCTGAGCCTTCCGTAGGTCAGGGGTTAGTTAAGGGGAGAGAAGGGAGGAAGGAATGCGTTCCCCGGTCTGTAGGGAGAGAGAGAAAGCATAGAGACTGCTGGGCTGAGTCTCATTTTACTTCAAAGTCTCTTTTCTTCCTCTGCCTCAGAGCGGTTTCCACTGTTTAAGCTTGATTTTCAGAAAACACGACTTCCTCCCTGTTGCCCCAATCTTGTTTAAGGACCTGGGACGTTTCTCTGATGATCCCTATGTTAGTTTTCTAGGACTGGGAAAAAAACTCAATGCATTTCTCTTGACTCTCATAGGACTGTTCACTTTTGACACTAGATGTGTGGGTTTTCCAGAACTGACCCCAATCTACCAGCGTCACCTGCCTACTTCCCAACAAACCCTCCACACACCGTCAGACCTCTGGGCCACTGACCTTTCCACCATCTGTCATGTCCTCCTCCTCTTCTCCAGGGTCAAAGTCTAGTTCCCTGTCCCTAAATCATCTGTCACCTTATCAGCCCACACTGAATTCCTTCTCTGAATTCTTGTAGCCATTGCTCAAACAGATTATCTGTGTAGCACATTAAAAAAAAAAAACAACAGAAAATCAAAGCCCATCTCGAAAGTTCTAGTCTAGTGTGGTTTAAGAGGTAAAGTGCATGGACCCGGGCAACACAGCATGGATTTGAGTTTAGCTCTGCCACTTCCTGTCTGTATGACCTGGGGTTTTCCCCTGTCTGTTTCCTCAGCTTCTTTGTCATTAAAATATGGATAATAACAGTGCCCATCTCATAGACTGTTGTGGGAATTAAATGAGATGATTCCTGTGGCATGCTCAGTGTGGGGACTGCACAGTTAGCTATTTTTATCATGAGGATGGGGAAGCTTGCCTTTTAAAAGTTCCTCTTTCTTGCTGGGTGCTGAGGCTGGGCTGCTGTTTGCTGCCCGGGCTGGAGTCAACAAAGGAAGGGCCATCAAGCGCTGGGATAGGATGGAAATGCAGGACCACATGGGCTGGGTTCCAGGAAGTCACTGTGGTGAGGCAGCATGGGGGATGGGCAGAGTCTGGTGTGAAGAAGGTCGTGTGCAGCGGAGGGGGTGAGATATGTGGCCCTCTGCACATGGACGTAGAGGTAAGTTATGGTCCTTGACCTCATATGGAGAAGTAGCTTATTAAATGAACAGGTGAGTGAATCATGAGAAGTGTGGATCAAAGTTGTTCTAAAGGATATAAAAACAGAGTGAGGCTCCCAGGACATAATTATTTCCAGGCAGAGAGAGGGGAAGAATCTGTGGCATCATTTGATCAATTCTGTCATTTTCCACAAGTTGGTATTTACTATTTATTGAATCACAACTGTTTACCAGATTAAGACTCTTGCATGTAACAAAAACCAGACAAGCTAACCTAAAAAGAAAAGAACTTGATCAAGAGGATAGAGGGGTGTGAGTTTCATGGAGCCCAAGGGCAAAGGTGAACTAGAGACTGAGACTAGAGTGTTATCTGCATTTTGTCTCTTTCTTTCTCTCTGTGTCCATCTTCTCTCTTTTCCATTTGAAGACCAGCTTCTCTGGCTGCTCCAGGCTGCTTCACAGGGCATCACATCCCTGTCAGCTCCTGAGCTCCTGGGTGTCCACGATCCTCTCTTAGTACCTAGCCAATGCCAGATCTTGAGAGAAGGGACTTGTATTGACCTGCCTTGGGTTAGGCGGCCATCCTGGACCACAGTGGTAGTGAAGTTAGGTATCCTGACAGCCATCCTGGGACTACACAGACTGGAAACACAGGGGGATGTCTCCAAAGAGGGCTGTGCCTGGTGATTGACACAGCTGGGAAAGTAACCCACACAGTTTACTACAATGAGATCATTGTCTATGTACTTTGTATATTGTTATCTTTTAGATCCTCATTACAACCCTACAAACTATGCATTAATGTTTCCAATATACTGGTATAGACACTGAGGCTTGGAGTAATCATGTAATTTGCTTAAATTCATCTTTAATATGCAGCAAATTCAGGGTTTCAATTCAGATCTGTGTGAAACTAAGGCTCAAAAGTAAATGATCTGCCCAAGGCCAGAAGTAATTGGGAACCAAAGGTGAACTAAGTGGTGTGTGTGTCACTGTGAATGCATGCTCAGTTGTGTCTGACTCTTTATGACCCCATGGGCTGTAGCCCGCCAGGTTCCTCTGTCCATGGAATTCACCAGACAAGAATGCTGGAGTGGATTGCCATTTCCTCCTCCAGGGGATCTTTCCAATCCAGGGATCAAACCCACATCTCCTGCAGTGGCAAGTGGATTCTTCAGCACAGCACCATCTGGGAGGCCCACTAAGTGATATAATATAGTCTAAAAAAAAAAAAAATACAAAACCCAACCCAAGGGAAACATACTAACAGACACTAGCCTCACAGCTGGGAGCCTAGTGCACTTGATGCCAGTTGACGTCTCCATCTCCTAAGTCCTAGCTCATCCTCTCTCCTTCTACATGCTATATGAGCTGGGCCTTGGGGTGTGGGGGCCTTTTGCAGAACAGAACCTATGCTTTTAGGAGAGGCCTCTGTAGAGATGTTTACGTGCCAGGCTGAATCCTGCCTGGAACATGGTTCTAAAGCTGGTGTGCATTGGGGCTAGACTCCCCAGCTTCTTCCTGCAGCCAAAGCTAGCACCAGAATCCTCTTAGGGGAGGTCAGTGAAGCTTCTGTTCAGAGACCAGACACAATCACTGTCTGGATTATCTGCAATTCAGGGCCACAGAGTAGCCGGGCAGAAGTGATTTACAGAAGAATAATTCCCGACAAGGGATTCTGGTGACCTTATAAACCAGAAGACTGAAGTTGCTTGACTTCTCTCTTCCCAGGGTGGAATTAATTCCATCTAACTCTCTGCAGTCCATTTGATTTTTTTTTTTCTTTTAAGAAAGAGAATACAGATCCCAGAGGTCTGGGCTGCTTCTTTGAAACATTTAAAGTACCAATTGCATTAGTGTGGGAGCCACTTGAAGGAGGAGTGAAACCAGGAAACTGGCTATGAGAAGAATAAAAACATGGTGTAAATGGGGCAAGATCTTTATCAGATACTGATTCCCATGTCTCTGGTCTTTCTTTGACTCCCTTCCCCTCTCTGAGATAGAGACAGGCTGTTGTCATTCATGGTAATCATCCTGCTACTGGGTATGAGTCTTTTCTGTCTACTCAAACCTACCCCTGTGTGTGAGCACAAAGGTTTAGGGCTTGGGAAGAAAGAATAGGAAATACATTTTGGTCTTAGGTCTAAACTGTGTCCTCCACTTTTACCAGTAAAAAAAACCCCAATATCTTTATTCCTATTTAACTCCTGATTAACTCTATATCTCAGCTGATTTTTATTTCAATTTTGATATTGAAGCTGATTACACTTTTACCAGTTAAAAAAAACACACCCAATATCTTTACTTCTATTTAAATCCTGATTAACTCTATATCTCAGCTGATTTTGGCAGAGGAGAATGGGTTATGATCAGTGGTCACTTCCTCAAGAGACAACAGTTCATTTACATTTAGTGCCCCAACTACTAACCACATTAATGGCCTGGATAGTAAGTGCTTGTTTCATAAAGAGTGATAAATGGTGTCTAGAACGACCATCTAGGGAAGGACTGGCTTTCTGGAAAATGTCTGGAGCAAAGAGCAAGAGGTTGGAGTTAACTGAACCTGGATTTGAATCCTGGTTCTTCTACTTTTTAGCAGTTGGACTTGGGAAAGCTGTCTAAGTCTCTGACTCTAATATTTCATTGTGTCGTTCCATAACTTTATTAGGGGGCATAATAGGAGCCACTTTGGAGCATCACCATGATGATGAACAATAATAGCCCTCTTGGGATTGACATACATAAACTTGCTGTGTGTGTGAGTGCATGCTTAGTCACTCAGTCGTGTCTGACTCTTGGCGACCCCATGGACTGTCGCCCGCCAGGCTCCTCTGTCCATGGGGTTCTCCAGGCAGGAATACTGGAGTGGGTTGCCATGCCCTCTTCAAGGGCCCTTCCCAACCCAGGGATCGAACCCAGGTCTCTGCACTGCAGACGGATTCTTTACTGTCTGAGCCACAGGGAAGCCCAAACTGATGATACCATGTATAAAATAGATAACTAATGAGAACTGACTGTATAGCACAGGGAACTCTACTCAGTGCCCTGTGGTGACTTAAATGGGAAGGAAATCCAAAAAGGAGGGGATGTATGTGTACGTATAGCTGACTCACTTTGCTGTATGGAGAAACTAAAACATTGTACAGCAACTAGACTTCCTTCAATAAAAATTAATGAGAAACAAAAACAGTAATAGTCTAGGCACTGTTTTAAATACATTGATTATATCAGATTTATGAGGTAAGAACTATTTAACCTCCTTTTTACATGAATCCCAGAGAAGTTAGTCACTCACTCAAGATCACATAGCTGCTAATCATGCTTAGGCATCGCACTATACTGCCTTTCATCTGAACAAGGGAGTCCATGTAGGTTGAAAGTGCCCGCTAACAGTGCCTGGCACATAGAGTGCTCTCAGGAAATATTTTATCTTCTTTTCCTCTTTTCTGGTGAGATGTCTGGGTCAGAGGCTGCTCTGGGTCCAGCTCACTTATAAGAGCACAAAGCTGGGACTTCCCTGGCAGTGCAGTGGCTAGGACTCTGAGCTCTCACTGCTGAAGGCTCAGGTTCAATCCCTGGTTGGGGAACTAAGATCTCACAAACTTCACAGAGCAGTGAGGGGAGAAAAAAAGAGAGAGAGAGAGGGAGAGAGAGAGAGAGAGAGAGAGAGAGAGAGAGAGAGAGAGAAAGAGCACAAAGGCATCCTAAGTCCTTTAAAATCCCCTCTACCCTATCAATCCCCAAGACTAAGGATGCTTAGTCTTTGACTTTGGCTAAGACTTTGGGTGTTTTGTCCCATAATCCCAGGCCCTGGTGCCTGGAAGATACAACCCCTTCTAGAACAGTTTCTTTTCTGTAGAATTCTCAGATCAATAGAGGGCTGATGTTGATGGTGGCTATGGACAATGATGCCACTTAAGAGAGAATCTTCCAAGAAGCCCCTGGTCACAGCAAGAACACCATAGGGACATAAAGAAGTTGGTAGTGAGACAGAGGCGACATGGTCATTTGATTTAATAGATTATAGAGCATACAGGTGTCATGCATGGAGCTTGCTCTGGAGTGTGCAAAGCCATACTGAGTGTGAACCCCAAACCACAACTCCTGGAGAACACAGAGAGCAGCCCTCTGAAAGTCAAGGTCACTAGCCACATAGAGGGGACAAAGCTTTCATATCTTTGCTTTGTCTTTAACGTTTCTCAAGGGGGCTGGGAACCTGATTATCTTGTAAGCCAGAGAGTCAAGCATGAGAAAAATCATACTAGAATCTAGAAAATTGAGGTTGAACTGGAGTTTACCCAGATAATCATTGGGGCTGCAAATTATTGGGAGTTGGCATGAGAATTCCTAGATTCTTCTATGATTAGAACCCCTGGAATCAGCCTTCTTCTAATCGATTGAGTTTACAAGGGTATATTTCATCAGCAAGCTGAGATCTGACTAAGAATGAGAGGTGAGTCTGGATCTCGGCACCCTCATTGCATTTCCCATGTGGGAAATGGGGATTTTTTTTCATCACCTTCTTTCTTAGGTCTTTGTTGGGTGAAGAGAGACATGCTTTAGAAAAGAACTGATGAGTCCCCGCTGAATTAGTTTCTAAGCCAAGTTTACTCTGATCAGTTGATATGTCCAGCTACATGTGATGGAAGTCTTCCCACCCCTCCCCCAAGGAAAAAGACCCCAAATAGCACCTTAAACAAGACAACAGTTCTCCGTCTTGTAAAGAAGTCTAAGAAGAGTCACCTGGGGCTGCCATGGAAAGTTCCTGGTGAGAGGAGCCCAGACACTTGGTCTTGTTCCTCTGCTATGTGGGCTTCTGTTCCCAACGTCAGTTCTTGATTCATTATAACTCCTCAAATCCCAACCATTGAATCTATGTTCCAGAAAGCAAGGGGAAGAGAGAAGACACATCTCTCTTGAGGTTTGCTTTCTTAAGTTGTACCCAACATTTGCACTTATGGGATCACTGATAAGAACTTAATCACTTGGTCTTCATTCCAGATAGTTCTGTGTCTAGTTAAAATTAGGGGTTCTATCACTAAAGAAGAAGAAACGAGTAGAGGGTCACTAATGTCGCTGTGGTTGTCTGTTCTTTTTTTAAATCAGAAAACTCAATTAGAGGACCTCCATGGTTTCCTTTAGGGAGAACTATATTTCTTTATATTAACAATTACCTCAGTAAATATTCTCTCAATACTTACCGAGGTCTCCCATGTGCTAGGTGATGTAGTAGGTGCTTTGAGGACTATGAAGATGGATAACACATATCATCTGACTTCAAGACGTTTACAATTCATTCATTAATTCAGTAAATATTTGATAAAAAGCTTCTATGTACTAAGTACATGCTCGTCTCTGGAGATATAAAGCGGAAAAGAAGTATGG